>NC_083351.1:165262700-165579575 GCF_030254825.1 Meriones unguiculatus
AGACATCAGAAGATGGAAAGATCTCCCACGCTCATGGATCAGTAGGATTCATATTGCAAAAAAATGGCCTTCTTCCCAAAAGCAAGCTACAGATTCAATGCAATCACCATATAAATTCCAACAAACTCTTCACAGAATTTGAAAGGACAATTTTCAGCTTCATATGGAAACACAAACACCCAGGATAGCTTTAAAAAAAATCTTGAATAATAAAAGATCTGCTGGATGTATCACCATCCTGATGTCAAATTGTACTACAGAGTGATAGTAATAAAAAAATCAGCATTGTATTGGCACAGAAACAGACATGCTGAGAGTAGAATTGAATTGAAGACCCAGACATAAATTCACAGACCTATGGATACCTGATTTAGAAATACACACGGGGGAAAAAAAAAGATAGCATATTCAACAAATCATGCTGGTCAAGTTGGTTAGCTACATGTAGAAAATGCAAATAGACCACACTTTTCTCTCTGCACAAAATTCAACTCCAAATGGATCAATGACCTCAACATTAAGCTAGATAGATTCTGATAGAAAAGAAAGTGGGGGTTAGTCTTGAATCCTTGGCACTGCAAAATGCTTTCTGAACAGAACATTGATTGCACAGGCTCTAAGAACAATTAACAAATGAGACCTCATGAAACTGAAAAGCTTCTGTATGGAAAAGTACACCATTATTCAGGCAAAACAGCAGCCTACCAAATGGAAAGATTTTTTTTTTTTTACCAAATATCCATCCAATAGAGGGTTAATATCTAAAATATATAAAGAATTCCCCCCCCCAAAAAAAAACCTGGACATCAAAAAACAAATAACCCAATTTTAAAATGGGGTGCAGATCTAAACTGGTAATTCTCTAAGATGAAACACAAATGGCTCGGAAACATTTAAAGATATGCCAACATCCTGAGTCATGAGGAAAATGCAAATCAAAACTCCTTTGAGATTTCATCACACCGCAGTCAGAATGTCCAAGATCAATGTAAAACAAATGACAGCTCATGCAGGTAAGGATGTGGAGTAAGGAAAACAATCATCTATTGCTGATGGGAATGTGGTGTTTCCTCAGGAAGATGGGAATTGAACTTTCTCAAGAGCCAGCTCTACCACTCTTTGGCATATAACCAAAAGAAGCTTCATCCTACCACAGAGACACTTGCTCAACTATGTTCAATCTGCTCTAGTCATAACAGCCAAAACTTAGAAACAGCCTAGATGTCCATCAATGGATGAATGGAAAAAGAAAATGTGGTACATTTATACAGTGAAATATTACTCAGCTATTTAAAAAAATGAAATTCACAGGTAAATAGATGCAGCTAGAAAAAAAAAAGTCTTCTGAGTGAGGTAACCCAGACTCAAAAAGACAAATATGGTATGTATTTGCTTATATGTGAATGTTTACTGTTAAGCCAATGACTATCCGACTATCCAAGCTACAAAACATATCATCACAGAGGTTAGTATAGAGTAAAAGACTAAGGGGAAGAGAGGGATCTTTCTAGGAAGAGGAAATAGAGTAGGTAGTTATAGATGGATGGGGAAGGGCTGAAATGGGAGGATAAAGTGGGGAGTGGGCAAAACAGGAGGTTAAGAAAGGGAATAAGATAGTGGGAGGTGCACCTAAAATTAAGGGCCATTTGTGGTGGTACACTGTCCCAGGCATCTGATAACTCATCAGACCACCTTGAAGGACAGACTAGAGCTGAGACCATGATGGGTCAGTGATGGGTGGGCTGCTTGGTTATACATGCCTCGCATGCTCTATTTAAAGCTAAACTTCATATCAGGACACAGAGGAGTCAGGGAGAAGGGAGGAATCCACTGACATCTGGGCTGACAGGTGGGTGTAGCAAACAGCTGTGCACTGGCCTAATGGATTATGGCTCTGAAGGGGACATCACAGAAGAGAAAGCAGCAAAAATTGCCACCCTTGCAAGCCTCTCAGCAGCAATGATCCGAAACAGGTAACTTCCCTTTCCTTCCTACCCTACCAAAAATAACAGCACAACGTTCTAATTCTCACACCAGCATGGACTCTTTTCTTCCCACATAAATGCGCCAGGACACTTTCTAAATGTGAAGTCCCCCAGGAAAGTTGGAATTAAAAGTGTCATGGTCTATATACTCACTCATATAAACTTATAGAATAAACCTAAAATCTGTCCATCTAAAGAAACTAATCAAGAGAGAGGACTCTGACTAAAACGCTCAATCCCCATCCCGAAAGGCAAAGAGGATGGTCATCAGAAGAAGAAGAAAGCAGAAAACAACCTAGGAACCTGCCACAGAGGGCCTCTGAAAGGCTCTGCCCTGCAGACTATCAAAGACGCTGAGACTTTATGACCAACTGTGGGGCAGAGTGCATGGAATCTTATGTAAGAAGTGGCAATAGTAGGTTATGGAGAGGACAGGAACCCCACAAGGAGAGCAATAGAACTAGAAGATTTGAACACAGGGGTCTTCTCAGAGACCCATACTCCAACCAAGTACCAGGCATGGAGATAACCTAGAACCCCTGCACCAATGTAGCCCATGGCAGTTTAGTGTCTAAGTGGGTTACATAGTAATGGGAAGAGGGAATGCCTCCGACAAAATCTGATAGGCCTGCTCTTTGATCACCTCCCCCTGAGGGGAGAGCAGTCTTACCAGGCCACAGAAGATGACAATGCACCCACTCCTGATGTGATCTGATAGACTAAGATCAGAAGGAAGGAGAGGAGGACCTCCCCTATCAGTGGACTTGGGGAGGGGCATGCATGAAGAAAGGGTAGGGAGGGTGGGACTGGAAGGGGAGGAGGGAGGGGCTTATGGGGGGATACAAAGTGAATAAAGTGTAAATAATAATAATAATAATAATGAAAAAAAAGTGTCATGGTCCAGCCAGAAGTGGTGGTGCATGCCTACATTTCCAGCACTCCAGCAGACAGAGGCGGGGGATCTCTGTAAGTTTAAGGCTAGCTTGATCAGCAAAGAAAGTCCAGGACAGCTAAGGCCACACACAAAAACCCTGTCCTGAAAACAATACTTAGCATGGGGCTATCCATGGGTGGACAGAAACGTCAGCATGGGGAATGCATGAGTGGATAGGATCTGCAGCATACGGGGTGAGGATACATGGGTGTGGAAGGGAAGATGGGCAAAGCCAGTGAAGTTAAGATTGTTTAGCCAAAGTGTGTGAGGAAACCTGTTGCAGGATATTTGAACACACTGTGAACCCCCCAAGATTGTTGTTGTTTACTCAAAAACCCTGTTTCTAGTTGTGGTGTGGCTCAGCCCTAGCACACACCTTTAATCCCAGAGCTTTCTGCTCGAGTAGTGTAAACAGGATTAAATAAAGTCAACCACAGGTAAAGAGGCGGAGCAAGCAACCAGTTGACAGGGAGTGAACATAGGGAAAGAAAACATAAAGAGTAAGAGGAAGTCAAGGAGACGGATAGAGAGATGCACAGGAAGTAAAGAGGAAGGACATTGAGTTTGGAGGGGAAGTGGTTTCCTTTTCCTTCTGGGACATTAACTGAGGAGAAAAGGGTGCTTTCTCTACCTCTCTGAGCTACCAGGCTTTCACCCCAGCATCTGGCTCCGGATTCTTCATTGATAAAAAAAATTGAGCCATTGAGATTTTTGTTAAAAACAACAAAGAGCTGGGCCAACTCTGGGAAAAGGTGGAAAGGCCATCCTCAATTGTTTTTTTCTTCTGTGCCCCATAATAGCCATGAATCACTATTAACTCTAACTGTGCAGCAGGGATCCTCCCTACCCTCTCTCCCTTCCCTCTCCTGGCATTACCGCCCACTGCAGTACTTTCAGACCAGCTCTCTGCCTCCCATTTCCACTGGACTTGCCCATTCTACATAAGACTGATAGACTAACTCTCCAAAACCTCTTACCCCAACCTCAAGGGCTAGGAGTTCATTCCTAAATCCTCCTTCTGGCTTCCAAGCTTCTCCCCACACACCACACTGAATTCTGGCCAAAAGGGAGCTTACTTCTTTATATTGCTTGTTTTTCTTTGCTTTGCTTTGCTTTTCTTTTCTTTTTTTTTTTCTTTCTGTACCTTGTTTGAGCCATTGCCTTTGCCTTTCACATAAACATCTACATCTCACTATTCCTTCAGACCCCAGCTTCATTTGCACCTCCATCCTGAGGCCTTCCAATGGGTGCTCATTGCTCCTACTCAGAACTTACATATGATTGTCTTGTTTGAATACTAACCACTCATATTAGGGTCACTTGTCAATGTGTTTCTCCCTCTTCTAGTTTGCTACAAGACAAGACCGCTTATTCCTTAAACTATGGAAGGGGAAGGAGGCAGCCAGGCCAGTGACCTTCCATAAAACTCGCTTCCTGCTATGTCAGCCTTACCCACAACTTGCCATGTTTATCCAAAATGTTGGTCCAATGTAACACCTGCATTTTCCTTCCTCGTTTTTAGAACCACAAGCAATCTAAGCACAGAGTATGTTCTCTGAGCCTTCAACATGTGGCCAACGCTGGGAAATGGAAGGGAAGGAGTAGGTCAGGACCATAGAGTAATGAGCGATGCCAGCCCAGAGAGAGTGGGAAGACGTGACAATAGATAAAGCAATTTGGCAAGTGCTTTGCCTGATCATAAACTAGCGCATTGATTGAGCGCACATGGCTGCCCCTGGGCCCCAGCCTTAAATATAGGCATCTCCTTCCCCCACTTCCATGGGTCCCCACACCCTTCCAGGGACCGAAAGACAAGGCTCTGAAATAAAGGGTCTTCCCATGGCTCCAGAAGCAAGCTGTTCCAGAAGCATCTACAGAGTGCTAACAGATTGCTATGCTCTAGGCTCCCTGCCAGATGCTTTGCATGAGTTCTTTAATTTAGTCTTCACAACACCTGCCATTTTACAAGGGAAAAGACTGTCATTCTTCTGCACCGTCCTGCCAGAGACCCAGGTGATGGGAGTCCCCACATTTCGCCCCAGTAGCTTTGATGTGAGGTCCAGGCAAATCAAATAACAAAGGAACCCCTGTCCTTTCTCATAGGAATGTCTTCCTGGGAGCAGAATTGTCTCCACAGCCAGTGGTATGCATGCAATCTGTCACTCCATCACCTGCTACACTCCACCAATGTGTGCTTCCAAAGCCTCAACACCCAGGGTAAAGCTGTTTCACTGAGTCTGATCAAAAGAGACAACTGGTGTTCCCTATCTTGCATCTGCCGGCATCTTTACTTCCGGCCTTGCCAACTTAACCATTTACAGGGGTGATGGCAGCTCCATCCCGTGACTGCAATCCCATTATCAAAGTGCTTTTAGGCAGTTTGTTGTCCCAAAAGAACATGTGTTCTTTTCTGACCTCCTTCCTGCAGGCTGTAGACTCCAGGCAGACTTCTTCCTGGGTCCACTTCCCCCACCATCACCACAGTAGCAGCTAATCCAAGGCCTTCCATGTCACAGGGCTCCTAATAAACTGCTAAATGAAGCAAATGATGGGGTGATTGCATCGACTCCCCCCCCAACTCATGCTGAAATGTTTTCCTCTCTGACCTTACTTACCAAGCATTACCTGTCCATTCTAATCCGGTAACCATCGAGGGCTCGCTTTCACAAATACCATTTAATCCAATTGATTTGAAAGTTCTGGGAATTGTCAAGGAAGCTCCTATCCACCAAATAAAGGTGCAAAGTAAAAGCATAGCTTCCCTCACAATCAGTAAATATCTTCCTTCCTTGTTCTGAAGACCAAGGCAAAATATATTGAGTCTTTTACACACACACACACACACACATGCACACACACAATGCCCTAGGTTTTATGTTCCTTTTTCTAAAAAAAAGAAAAAAAGAAAAAAAACTGCTTAAATACCTTTTTTTATCAAAAATCCTGTAGAGTAAGACTTCCTCTGCTTAATTACTCCAACAAGAATTGAGAAATAAAAGATATCATGGGGAAAGTAAGTAGGCAATGCAAGGATTAAGAGAGTATTTACAAGTCATTTATCTCATAACGAGCTTGTATATCCACTATATACACAGCTTGTATATAAAGAACACCAAGAGCCAGGAGGCAGAAGAAAGCAGATCACTGTGAGTTTGAGGCCAGACTGGTCTTACATAGTCAGGACAGCCAGAGCTACATAGTGAGGTCCTGTCTCCAAAAACACCAAAAGGAAAAGAGAAGAAACTCCCTAAATCAATAACACCAGGAAAATAACCCAACTTTAAAAGGATCTGGAAAGACATTTTTTCCCCCAAGGAAGCCAGTAAGCACACAAAAAGATGTACTGTATGGTTGGTTATAGGGAAATGCCTATCAAAAGCACATGAGAAATCACATCACACATGGTAGGATAATTAGAAAAAAGGAAGTAATGAACATTGGCATGGTGATGCAGCGCTCACAAATTCCCATCTGATCCATGCAGAAAGGACTGGTATTACACACTGACATGATGCCCAAAGGGTCTATTAAGACAAAGACAAAGTGATAGACCTCGGGGCTCTAAAGTAAAGTCTGACCCAGGTGTAAGTGGGAATCACAACTCGAAAGACCTCTAGGTACAAAGAAAACTGATTTTAAAAACAAATGCCGTCAGAAACAGAAGGCAGAATGATGCCGCACCTTAAAGACCAAAGCCTCAAAACAACCAAGAGCAGCTGAGTCGCTGAGATCATGAAGTCACCCATCTTAGTCAGTGTTCTGTTGCTGTGAAGAGACACCAAGACCATGGCGACTCTTACAAAGGAAAGCCTTTAACTGGGTTTGCTTACAGTTTCAGAGGCTGAGTCCATTTTCATCAGGGTGGGAAGCAGGGTGACACCCAGGCAGACACAGTGCTGAAGAAGGAACTAGAAGGATTACAGATGCGCAAGGAGTAGGCCAGAGAGACACTGGGACTGGCTTGAGAGTTTGAAGCCCCCAAAGGTCACCTTCCAATGACACCCTTCCTTCCATAAGACCACACCTACACCAACAAGGCCACACCTCCTAATCCCTCTCAAGTAGTGCCACTCCCTGATGACCAAGCATTCAGATATATGAGCTATGGGAGCCATTCTTGTTCAAACCACCATATCACCTTAGACTCTATCTTAGAGAGAAGCAGAGTAAAGAAGAAAATCTGAAAGACTGAATTACCCAGACACTGAGCTAACCTAAGGAGACTGTTTAAACTACAGCCGCAGGCATCTGCCAAAAAGGGGATTTGTAAGAACCATCAAATTCACTAAATATCTTTAAAGATTTATTTATTTACTTATTGTGTAGATAATGTTCTGCCTGCATGTACACCTGCACACCAGAAGAGGGTACCAGATCTCGTTATAGATGGTTGTGAGCCACCACGTGGTTGGTGGGACTTGAACTCAGGACCTCTGGATGAGTATCCTGTGCTCTTAACCTCTGGACCATCTCTCCAGCCCCATTCACATTTTATACATGAGCCTGCAGTGGGAGAAAGGCCACAGCCACATAATAAACAAAGAACTTCTGTGCTTATAATTCCATCATTACAGTTTCATTCGCAGTCAATGTTTAAGAATAGAAACAGCTACCGTGGCGTTTTCTGAAGTTAACTTAGTCGCTGTGGAATTCCAAAGTCATTTCCCATGACAAGAGGAGCAGGAAGCCATTAGAGAGAGCTCCTGCGTGCATATAAACAACAGCAAAGTGTGTGTTCATGTATGTGAGTGTGTGTGTGTCTGTGAGTGTGTGTGTGTGTGTGTGTGTGATGGGTGGGTGTCTGCTGTGTGTATAATATGTATTAGTGTGTATAGTGGGCATGTGGTATGAATGTGTGGTATGTGCGTAGTGTCCCAGGGGAGTGTGCTGTGTATTTATATAGTATAAATAGGGGTGTATATACATGCCGGGATGTAATGTATGCATGTGTCATGTCCATATTGGATGTGGATGTGTGTGTGTGTGGTGTGCTGTGGTGTAGGGATTCAATATGGGAGGGGCCGTGTGTGTGTATGTAGGGCGTGGGGGTGGGGGTATTCACTTAGAGTTCTCGGGAGACGGGACTAAGACATCCAGAGAGCACAGAGGAGGGCAGTGAGCATTCCCAGGGAGCAGCCAGCTCTTACGGGCTCCTTGTTGCTGGCAATGTTGGTGCCGTCACCGCACTTCCCTGGTATTCTCGACACTACCCTGCAGCTTTGGCCAGGTGTTCACGTGCACCTCAAGTGGCATGATGGTTTCCTTCGTCATCTACCACCTTTTCTCTGCCTGGAGAACAGCTTTGGAATGCGCGCAGTGAAGGCAGCACAGAAATGCTGGGCACTGGCCCTTGTGCGGTGTCCACAGCGAAGGCTAGCACCTAGGGAATAAATACCTGTGTTCATCTTCTGCCGGAGGATACTTCTGTGGCATGTTCCATCTTGAAACAAAGGGTAGCCCATGAGACTGAACCCAACTTCCCAACATGGGGACCTACTCACTAATCCCATTGGTTTCTCCTCCTTGCCTGCCTCACCTCTCTCTCCTGCTTTGCGCTCCTGGGGGAACATTTCGATCAAACCAAACCCAGAGCCATGTTTTGGGATCAAAAATTCATATTCAGACAACTAGACAGGGAAGGGAAGGAGACAGGACTGACGGGTCCCAGCAATGACCAAGTTGTGGAAAAGACCAAACCCTCTAGTGTAAAGGCCTACCCTCTCTGGAGGCTGTTATAAGTTGCAGTCTGCCAGGGGTGTCTGTATTAGGGGAAACAAGGGAGGAATCTTGCTTGGGTGTGTGTGGTAGAACTTTAAAACTGAGCCAGGGTCTGCAGACTCTGATGAGAGAGAAAAAGAGAGAGAGAGAAAGCAAGGTGGAAGAATGTCGGAGGCAAAAGGAAGCTCACTCTATTCTGACCGACCAGCGAACACACCACCTAGGGTTAAATCTTAGAAGCCAGGAGTTTACCTCAAGGAGGAAGGCATGTCCCAGGATTTCTGTTCTTACTAACCTACTATTTCCTCTGATCTCACACAAGTTTCTTTCACATGCTACAGCGGTGGTGAAACTGTTCACAATGAAATTGGACACAGGTTAGCCTGTGAGTTAGCAGAAATGCCCCAAACGATTAGCTGTGTAGAACTGCAGGATTTCGAAGCGTGTCTTTCACAGTGAACATGGATGAAGTCCAGTGCTTCTTTTTCTTTGGCACTTTGTTACATGCCGCACCAGGAAGCTGTGCTAATACATCCTTCTTCAAAGACGGCTTACGGCGGCATTAAAATTTTAGCTTACTTGTTACAGTTTTTCCAGTGAGCCAAAAATGAGAGAGCAACTGATAAGTTGGGCTGTTGTTCATCTTCTTTAGATAATTATTTGCCTGGAGCCTGGTCAGCTAAGCTTTCCTGCTGGGTTCAGTCGTGTCTAATCCTTTGATCTATTTTTTTTCCATTGATGTTTCCCTTTTCGTATTTGCTAATTAAATTTAGGTTGGTCCCTGTTGTTGTCTCTCTGAAGAAAGGAACAGAGGGGGTTACTTAATGATGTAATCATGATTGTCTCCCTAAGCATCGTTCATTTTGGCGTTACCATATTTTGGATGGATTGTTCAGATTCATGGAAGTACAGGCACATAGGATTTAGGTCTAGATGTAGGATGGCAGAGGTACAGCGAGACTTGGTAAGTTATTTGTCTAAAAGCACTGTTATGGAAACACTACAAAGCAAAGATCATAATCAAGGAGGAAAAGCAGTCACCCACCTCAGCTTCTAAGGGTCATGTAGATATGATCAAGTGAGTCAGGAGGTCAAAGGTGAAGCTGGTAAGATCAGGTCCCAGAGCAGAAGCAAGATGACTGACTGAGGGATATTGGACTAAGATTATAAACAATGCAAAGCTGCCCAACCCCACTTGAGCTTCACTAGTGTCTTAGGCATGAGGACAGATATCAGAGGAATACGATAAACCAATGGCCTGAAAACAATGTTCTGCAGGCTGAGGAGTCCAAGGTCAAGGCACAGACTGACTTGGTACCTGCTGAGGGATCCATTTCTATTTCATCAGTGGTGATTTTCCTTGTGTCCTCAAACAGTACAAGAGGAAAGCTGTCTTTCTGGGGTATCTAGTCCATTCCTGAGGCTGTAGCCTTCATTGCTGAATCACCTTCAAGAGGCCTCACCTCTTAATTCTAGGACTTTAAGTCTAGGACTTTCTTATGAAAGGGAGACATAAACAACCGGTCCAGTAAAGCAAGCTTCATGCTGACGGTAATAATAGGAACACCAATTGTATGCTGGGCAGTTCTGGGTCTGCCCACTTCTGGGGTAAAACTGGACTTCCTGGATTACCTAAGAGTTGGGTGGAGCCATGTCAGTAGTTCCATCCAATGACTGTCGAGCCTATATGTCCCTTCCAGAGCAGAAGGTGTGTGGCTGCCGTTGCAAGATTCACCAGCCTTCTCTTCCGCTTGGCCAGTGATGAGCATCTTCAGGGTGGTAACTGGGACATTGGCCTGAGTCCAGTAAGAACCTGAGGAACAGAATCCAGCTCACCTGCACCAGATATGCCATGTGAGCAAGAAACAAACCTTTGCTGTTTTCGCCACTGAGATTTTGCAGTTGAGTTTGTTCGTAGACCAGCACGACCTCAAACTCTTTACATAGCTTAGGATAACCTTGAACTTCTTCTCTTCCTGCCTCAATCTCAGAAGGGTTAGGATTATAGGCATACATTCCCACACTTGGTTCACACAGTGCTGTGGATCAAACCCAGGGCTTCATGCCAGGCAAGCATTCTACTCACTGAGATACATCCGTAGTCTAAGACTCCCCTAGTTACCACAGAAAAGCTTGCTTAAGCTGTCTAGCATAAGAAGGCAATCCTGTTGACTTGAAGGAGGTGGATTTGCTAAAATACAAAGATGTTAAGTAACAGGGAAAAAAAAAACATTGAGTGTATGGATCGATGGGAGATACAAAGATATAGATGATTTCGATAGTCAATTTTTCATCATGGAACTAAGAGTTGGGGAGCCAGAGTCTATTGTAACCTTCAATAAACCATCATCCCTTTAGCCTCTTTAAGTAAACAGCAACATTGTCATGTGTCCCACAGAACTGAGGCTCTCTGCAGCCCACCTCAAAGGAGCCCTGTGATAGCTGGACTCACTGACGACCTCCCTTGATCCCTGCCCCCTGGAGCTCATGCCTTCATTTGTCTCCACCGAGAGTGTGAGAGGGACATGTGACTCACATCTAAGCAGTAGAATTTTGAGGAAGTTACAGAAGGTTGCTTCCCACACTGCATGCGCAGTTAGCCCTCCATAGGTCTTACCTCTGTAAGTTCAACCAACAGGTTGAAAATGCTCCCATGATTATTGTCTGTAATGAACACACGCAGACTGTTCTCTTGGTAAAGTTCCTAAACCATATAACTATTTATGTGGCGCTTACAGTGGATTAGATATCGTAAGGAATGTAGAGGCCGTTTAAAATATATGAGAAGCTATGTGCTGGTTAGGTGCAAATACTATGCCATATAATAAATGAACATCTAAGAAGTGGAATATCTATCAAGGTCCCGAAACCAATCCATAGTAGACAGAAAAGTCTGACTATATGACTACATCTTGCTAGCAGGCTCAGCAGAACGTCTTTGCTGGCTTGAAGAAGTCAATGGCCACGATGGAGAGACTGCTTACCGGGACACTACAGGTCAGTGGTTCTCCACCTGTGGATCACAACTCCTGTGAGGTTGAGCAAGCCATCCAGAGGGGCCACATAGCAGATATTCTACATAGCACGTATTTACATTACAATGCATAACAGTAGCAAAATTACAGTTGTGAGGTAGCAATGAAAATGATTTTATGATTGGGAGTAACCATAACATGAAGAAGTGTCTTAAAGGGTTGCAGTATTAGGAAGGTTAAGAACCGGTACTGTAAGTGGTCTCAAGAAGCTGAGGGTACAGCAAGAAATCAGGACTCCCAGCATAAGAAATTGAATCCTGCCAATGAATGAAGCTCAGGCAGACATCAAATGAACTTCAAGCAGATTCTTGCCTGGTCACTCAACCAGATGGGGGTACATTCCAGCCAACCCCCAGATCACAGCTTGTGAAACACTTAGGGAGAGGAACCCCTTAAGCTGCCCACTCCTGACCCCTGGAAACTCTGGGAAAAGAAACGTGTCGTTTCAACTGCTGAGTTTATAGCAATTTTGCTGTGTGGTAATAGGAAAGCCACAAAACATCTAAGTGAATTGTTAATTCCCCAAGAGTTAGATGAACTGGGAAGCACCACACAGCTGCTACATATAGGCCTCAAGTACAGCAAAAGATTTATGGAGCCTTTGATGTAAAATGAAGAAAAATCGCTCTTAAGCTTTGGGGCAGTCCACAGGTTGTCTTTTCAACCAATTCTTCACATTAAGTCTTCCAGTCTTCCTAAAAATTCCAACATATGCTTTTTTAATTCTAGTTCTGAAGTTCAGACTCATTGCTTTTGGCCCACCATATATACAACATCTGTATTGTTGTCAATAAAGATAAAACTTAGAGCTTCAATGTTCCTCGGGGAACTCTGAAGAGCCTGGATGCCTGAACGATGGATCCAGTTTAATAGGTTGGCTTCAGCCTACATTTCAGCTGAACTGCCGCCTCCATCATTTTTACTGTCATCCTCTCTGTCTCTATGACTACCAAGGCCATCAATGAGTGCTTGTATTTTTATGTCAGAATTTTTTATCTGGATACTTTCAAATGGATGGTGGAAGCACACTATCCTTGTCAATATGCCAAATTTCCTCTCAATTACAGGAGTAAAATGATTTGTCTTCATTTTCCGTCGCTAGAAATGAGTCACCTTCTGTGTCAACTCTGTTTTCACAAACCCATGGCCGCTGTGAAATGAGCTCGGTGGCTCTGGGGAAGGGAGCATGGGCCTTCTCCCTTAATGAGGACAAGTGCCTGGGATTATGACTATAACAATGAGCAGGAGCTGAAGACTTAGAGGGCACTTTCTCAGTGCCAAGCTGAGAAAATGGCGTCTTCTTATGGCAGCGTATCTAATTTTTACAACCCTACAAAGCCTTTTCATCCATTCTGTAAACTACCTGGAAACAAGACAGAGAGACTTTTCTTACCAGAGGTCATACATGCCTAAGTCCCTGGGCTGAGTTAACATCAGATGTCATCCTTTAAATCACACTCTTCAGTGCAAAAATACTGAAATCATAGCACCCGTTCAGGAATCTTTCCAATCTTCTTCCATTTATTAACATTCAGTCAATCCTCCAAACTTCTTTAGGACGCTATCTATGTGATCATCAGCTCAGAAAAAAAAAAAAATGGTGCCCATCTCTGTACAAAAAGAGAGGGAAGGCTCTTGTATAGGATTAAGTTTGGCTGTGAATGGGGAAAGAACAAAATTACCTTAGCTTTAACAAGATGTGAGTTTATCCACTTCAGTTTACCTACAGGAAAGTTTGGAACATGGTTAAATCGGTGCTCAGAAAATTTAGTCTGGAGAAAAACAAAACTTCTGAGAAACTGGAGCTGACTTCAGCTTTGAAGGTAAACAAAACTTCAGTCGATGACAAAGGATTTCAGGGGTTTATGAGGCACAAAGGGAACAAAAGGACTTTCTGCTAAGTAAGCACAAGCCAAAGCAAAGAGCCATGAGGGTGTCAGTCTAGCCTCCCTTAGGAAGGGGGAAGGGGATGGACCTGGGAGAGCCTTCTTTTGCACTTGTTTTATTATTATTATTATTATTATTATTATTATTGAATTATTACTTATACCGCATTCTGCCTGCACACCAGATCTCACTATAGATTGTTATGAGCCACCATGTGGTTGCTGGAAATTGAACTCGGGACCTTTGGAAGAACAGCGAGGGTTCTTAACCTCTGAGCCATCTCTCCAGCCCGAGAGCCTTCTTCTATTTGTCCAATATCCGTTCTGCTCTTCTTCCATTGTAGCAGTGTTTCTAGCTAAGTTCACGTCCACTTAAAACAAAAACTGTATTTCCCAGCCTGTCTCAGAGCTAGGTGGGCTGTGGCTCTAAATTCTGAGGGATGAGGTGTAAACGAATGTACCGTGAAAGAGCTACTGTGAACTATATTCTTAAGAAACTGGCTAACACCCCACTCCCAACCTCCTCTGCTTCCCTCTTTCTTTCCTGCATGCTGAAATGTAGGCATGTTGGTTAAGTCTGACACAGCCGGATTGGAACATGAGATGCCATTGAACACATGGTTCCAAAATCCTGTCATTTCCACAGGTCTTCCAATGGGCCTTGATTGGCTTTTCAATTGCCATTGGCAGTGTACTGTGGAAATACCGTACCTATCCTTGAAATCAATGGTGAGACTGTGAACGTGTGACCCCACTAAAGTCACAGCTCCCAGCAATGCTCATACTAAGAGGCACAGACCCTCAGGCAGAAGTCTTACCTGTGTTTGTTCAATACATAAAGGAAGCAGGTAGTTAATCACAGAATCCTGTTACATCCCTTTCCCCTAACCTTAAGTTCCAAAGTCCCTTTAGTTTTCCTCCAAAAAACTCCTCCCGTTATTTTTTTTTTTTAGGAATGCGAATGGACGTTTGGCCTGGATGTGTGTGCATGCACCTCTTGCATGCCTGGTGCCAGCAGAGGCCAAAAGACGGTGCTAAGTCCACTAGAACTGGAGGTACAGATGGCTGTTCGCAAACACATGGGTCCTCCGGAAGACCAGCCAGTGCCCTCTACCACTGAGCCACTTCACCAGCCCCGTTTCCCATTAACATTTGCCCTCACCCCATTTCCCCTTTAATCTCCCTGAAGATCCCGGCGATGCACCAATATGGCAGGGCTACCGACCACTACCGAGCTCTGCACAGGAGGTCTCAAACATTAGATCCAGTTTATCCCACAATACATCTCCCTGTCTCTGCAAAGAACAAGGTAAGCCTCACTGGGCCTTTCTGTTCTAATCAGGTCCACGGTGGATTGTATGACGCCAGCCCACCTTGAAGAAAGCGATGTTTATTTGGTCAACTGACTCGGATGCTGGTCTCTTCTCGGAACAGTTCCACAGGCAAAACTGGAAATAACATTGTGCTAGCGATGTGAGCATCCCTTAGCATAGCAAGCGTAGAAAATTAGCCGACACCAAAGACGGTGGAGGAATTATCCAAGGAACAAACAAAACAAAATGCATTCATCAGATAATATCGCTTGCCTGCCCACATCCCTCTCCCTTTCTCTTGCTAGAAATGTTTATTTTATTCAGCATTGAGGAAACAGTGTGCTCAATAAGTTTGCTTGCTCCTCTGGCTTTGAGGATGAAACATAATAGCCAATTCTAACCCCTCCCCCAGCAATGGTAGCATAAGGGACACAAAAGGTCAAAAGGGTGGAAGAGGAATTCAGCAGGGACTTCTGAAGATGGCTTTCTCCAGGATTACAGGGATAGTGATAAAAAGCAGTACCCTCCTTTCTGCTCGCATTCAAGTACAAGAAGGCATGATGCTTGGCACTTCGGTAGCTATTGTTGAGACCATGAAACGAAAGAAGAAAGAACCAGAGACGCAAACCCAGAAGACAGAGAGCAGTGACACCACTAAACTAACCAACCTGGCAACCCTTTGCTCCCAGCCACTCTGAACGTTTCATTTCCCAGAGGGAAAATGAAAAAGTGTCTTAACTGAAATCTTAACTGAAAAAGTGTCTTATGCAATGTTCTATAAAACTTCTTATAAATAACGTTATTAAACGTTATCATAAGCAGACCCTAGGCTTTTATTTAGATACACAGTGATACATTAGGCACAATTGGCAGTCATGAATTACATGATTAGAATTCATGGAACGCTGAAGGCTAATTTTTTTTGTTGTTGTTGTTCGTTTGTTCGTCTCTTTGTTTTTGACCAGGTCTTCTTCCTATGTAGGCCAATTCAGACTCCAGTTCATGGTTTTCCTGCCTCTTTGTTCTGTTTGTGCTGGGATTATAGGCACAAAGCATCATGCACAGTGACTGAGGCTGTTTTCACAAGACTTAGTAAATCCAAGCCACTTTACACTACCGAGAGGAAGGCATAGCCATCTTATTTACATTCTGTCCTTTGACTGTTAGAGCCCATCCAGGCAGGGAGGCAGGGGCGACAGCCATCTACTGCCCCATATTCCTGAGGCTTGGCTGGAGGGCGGGTCACTTCATGGTTAACCCCAAAGCTGCCTGACAGACCGAAGAGCCAAGTGGTCGAACTGAAGAGCCACACGTGGGGGCAAGGGTGTTTGTAAGACCCTTGCAGACAAGCCTCAGCTTCTCACTTGGGAAATCTTTGAATTTAAAAAAAAAAAAAAAATCAGTCCTAATGAGTCTAAACGCTTTTTCATTAGCTATGCAGAGTTTAAGTGCCCTGGTTCACCGAATTTGTTGACATGCTCTCTTCCTCGTGGTCACTTCCTGTTGTCGCTGGATCTAGAGTGTCACATACCCAGCTGTGAGATGTGCTTGCCCTAATGGGCCAGACTCACTTTAAAATGCCATTTGTGGATTTTCTTCTCTCGGGCCTGCAAAGAACATAATGAGATAATGTAGTGGAAAACACTGTAAACTGTGAAGTACTGTTTTTATGGCAACTTAAGTGGCTTTTTTGTTGTTGTTGTTCTTAATGTTAAAAATGAACAGAGACTTTTTAGAAAAACACATCGTTTCAGAAAGGCTGGTGCTAAGATAATGGGACTCACAGTTAAAGGTTGATCTGTGCTAATGACGTCTACCATTTTCACAAGCTGAATTATGTTGTTTTTTTTTAAATGAACCGCTTGAATGAACCCCACCTTCCTCTTCCCCTGTTTTCAAAGGAAATCAGCACTGTGCACTTCCAGTCATGACCAACTAAAACAAGGTAACCTTAGGTCATCTGTATAGCACCTGATCCCAGCGCTCTGGTTTCACTCTTCCCTATGACAAACCTAATATATCCCCAGGGGACAGACCACAGACATCTGCTAAACACTGCTGAACTGAGTGAGGTTCTGTTTTTTCTCAAAATCTAATCCATGGCCCAGCTACACGAAGCGTTGTTGAAGCCTGGCTAGACACACGTAGTCCCCAGTGCTAGAGAATAGTAGGGATCTGTATTTTCACCCCTGAAATGCTGAAGGGTAAAGGCTACCATCCGGCAGAATGTTGTTTCTGTGCTAGAAGTCGCAGTGCACACATACCATTGACCCCAGCACATGGAGAGGCGTAGGCAGGAGGCACTCTGAGTTCCAGGCCAACCAGGACTACATTGTGAATCCCTGACTCAAAGATCAAGCAAACAGAAGAGAAAGAATGTTCCGTCCGCCCTGGCTGTGTCCTTGTGCTCAGCCCCCATGCCCGCTTTGCTGTACATCATCACCCAACAGCGTGGGAACATGGCTGCCGGCTAGACTGGCAGGTGGCAGCTGCCTGGAGTATTGACAGAAATTCACTGAGAAGCTGAGTCGCCCTGATTATCAAAGTCCTCTCCACCCAGGAAAATCCTGAGGCACATTGCACACAGTCTTCTAAAGGATTCCCAGTTACTTGGCTCCAGCTACCCAAAGTTATAACCCACATGGGCTTTACTGACCTTCCACCTCGCTTTCCTGAGCCCTCCAAGACTGCTTCCTAAATAGTTTCCCAAATAAACTGCGGGTGCTCTGGCTCTTGTCTCAAGACCTGCTTTTGGAAGAATTCATGCGTCCTTTTGATACACCGTGCCCTGTCCTAGGCCCTGTATAGTCTACTGGTACATCAAAATAAACCAGCCAGGCAGCTCAGTCAAGAAAAGTGTGTTGTCTCGCGGTTCTGGGAGCTTCGAGTTCTAGGATCAAAGGGCCAAGACAGTTTCCCCTGCCTTGCTGAGGGCTGTCTTCCCAACTGTGTCCACACATGGTGGGAAAAGAATTTAATGCCTCACTCCTCCTCTTTCTCATCAAGCAGTCCTGCCAGACTAGGGCCCGAGTATCCTTTATTTTAAAAGGTAAATAAATTGAAACACCAAGGAGTTAAGTAAATATCCTGCAGGTCAATCAACACAGGCCCGGCGAGCAGAGCGAAGAGGAGAGCCAGCCACCTGGCCTCTCACTCCGGTCCTACGCTAAACTAAGCTCCCCCCCACCCCCCCGGGGCTGCTGCCCTCCGTTGAGGTGGATATTAGACAGGCGCTCCCTAAAGGTCTGGCTTTCACTCTCAGTCAGGATGGGAGGGCAGAGCCTTGAACGCAAGCCAGAAGACTCCCAACTTCTTGGTCACTTCCAGCAGCCTGCAGCCCCTCTCGCTGTTGAGAGCTTTCATGGCGCCAGCAAACCCGCGAACTGGAGTTCCTCACTCTTTCGTTTCTCAACCCTAAATCACTTTGATTGCAACCAATTCATGACAATTCGCCCTGATGAAAGAGCATCGGCATAAATAATTCAGAACCCCGCTAATAATCCTCACAGCTGTAAGGCTCTCCTGCCAAAGGAAGCCTCCCAGGAGGCCACGGAGGCTCGGAAGGTGGTGGGCAAGGCTCCCGGTGTATGCAGATGATCCCCAGCCCAGAAAACTGCCCGCTGCCAGCTCCAGATTAGAAAAGGATGATCGATCCATTTCAGATGCCGTGAGGGGAAGGTCACGTTTCGCTTTGCGCATACGGCCAAGAAGCCCACATGGCAACTGTGGATTTTCAAAAGTTGAGATACCCAGGAGTTACACACGGCTTGGTAAGCCCTGGCGTTGCTTTGTCATGAGCTTGGTTAGCAGCTCTCCCTCCTCCACATCTCTTTCCTGGCTTAGATACTGCTGAGAACCTGGAGCAGTAAGGTGCAGGTGGGAAGAATTGGAGGCACTGGGTGGGGGTGGGGGGATTATGAAAAAAAAATACATTACATGCATCTATGACATTCTCAATTAATTTAAAATATTTCAGATTTTAACTTTAGTTTTTCTTTTTCTCTAGGGTTACTCCATGTGGCCCAGGCTGTCCCGGAACTCACTCTGTAGACCAGGCTGGCCTTGAACTCAAAGAGAGCCTCCTGCCTCTGCCTCCCGAATGCTGGGATTAAAAGTGTGTGGCGCCACCATCCGGCAAAATATTACATAGTACATGTCTTGAAGAAAAGGTGTTAGTGCTCCCATGAAACACAGCTAGCCGTTGAGTGGCTAGCCTTGGCATTTTCAAGAGGAAATGGGTTGAGTATCCCCAAACATACTTCCTTCACCTTTGCTATCCTCCTGCTCCCCTTGCTAAAAACATGGAAAAGGCATCTCCAGGAACAGTGGCAGCCTTTTCTCTGCTCCTTGTTCTGAACTGCAGTTCAGTTAAAACCATCTTCAGACCTACTTGAGTGTCGGACCTACAGGAGTGTTCTTTCATCATTCCCCCCCCCTAAGTGTTATACCCAAACCCTGTCCATATTGAGCCCTAGCGGCAGGGATGAAATTGGGCTAAAGAAACCACTAGATAACTGTGAAAGAATGTGACCTTGAGTCTATCCCCAGCACTTGGGAACGGCCTACATGAAAGGACCTAAAGCGGGGCAAGAACATGGCAGGCCGTGGTTCTCAACCTTCCTAACATCGAGACGCTTTAATCCAGTTCCTCATGTTGTGGTGACCCCCCATCGTCAAATTATTTTGTTGCTACTTCCTAACTATGATTTTGCTACTGTTAAAAACTGTAATGGATATCTGATATGTGATACCTGATGTCTGATATGTGATCCCACCGGGGTTGTGACCCACAGGTTGAGAACCACTAGTGTAAACTAAGCCTGGCCTGCTAAGGCCTCTGATGTAGTGAGTCACAGCTCTGAGTAAGGTCCTGGGAGGATTGACCCTGATTGACAGCTTGACGGGATTTAGTCATCTTGGAGACAAACCTCAGGGGTGTCTTCAAGGGTTTCCAGAGAGGTTTAACCGAGGAAGGAAGACCCAGCTACCCCGAATGTGGTTGGCATCATTCTGCAGGCTCTGATGATCCCTGTGCTGAAAAGCAGGTACCAGATTTACCCAAAAAGTAGCACTACAGCAAAGAAGACCCGGCAGCTGTCCTGTGGTGCTGATACTGAGCTCCAAGGTGCACAACATGACAGGGGACCAGAGGGCTCTTCTTCCTGAGGATCCGCAGTCGTTCCTCAGAATCTTAAATAACTTGGGAACATTGGCTAGGGGCCTGAAAGGCAGTGCTGGCAGCCTCTATCATCAGTTTAATTTGTGCTTAATAAATGGATCATTATCTTCATTATATCCAGAAAAAGAATACTACTCTTAGACTTCACTATATGCTTATGAAATCTATATAGTTGAATTTTAAGGCATTTAAATTTTTTTAAAGTAAGAAGCGGAAGGAACAAGCTACTGAAAAGGTCAAGAGCTGCCACTTGCTGCAAAAGTGAAGTTTCTTGGGCAGGAGTGGAACTCACCTGTGGGTATGTGGATAAGATGTATTTTTTTTCTTTTTTAGGTTATCCGACATGTATGAGTGTTTTGCCTACATGTATGTCTGTGCAGTATACACATGCCTGCTGCCCACAGAGATCAGAAGAAGGGATTGGAGCCCCTGGAACCGACATTATGGATGGTTGTGAGCCACCAAGGAGGTGCTGGAACTTAAACCTTCATCTTCTGCAAGAGCAGCGAGTGCTGTTAACCACTGAACCCACTCTCCAGCCAAGTGTAAATATTCTGAAGGCAGAAAAATAAGTGACATAGTGTTCAATCCCAACCATTAACATCTGCAGTGAAAACCTCTATACCTAAGGCTCAGGGGCCATCATTAAAGAGCACACAACAAGATTATAAGAGCAAGAGGCCCAGGACATCTGCTGTGAAACTGTGTATTTTATATAGGACAGGGAAGCTGCATCCAGGAAATCTCAGTGATACAGTTGTCTAAACAAGATATGTATAATGACATCACCAGTTCCCATGGCAACACAGAGAGAGGGGGAAAGTCAAAAGGTTCTAGCCCTATATAAAGAGCGACAGGCAACCGTGATGCTAAGAGAAGAGAATCAGTGTTCTCTAGGAACAAGCCTCTCCGAGAGGTGATAGGTCATCCAATCCCAAGTGTTCAGTCCTAAACACGTGGACATAAGAGAAATGCTAAATGGGCTCAGTAAAGTGTGTGTGTGTGTGTGTGTGTGTGTGTGTGTGTGTGTGTGGTATAAGTGTCAACTACTGACCTTCTACTTCCTGCTAAGTACCATCATACTGGCTTTCTCATGAGTGAAATGGGGATAATCTTCATTTAAGTTGCTGTCATGTTAAGAGCATAAAGAATATAAGATGTGAATAGAAAAATATTCAATACCTAGTATCTATTGTCACTTTCATTGTATAAATAATAAGCCATATCCTCCATTATAAAATGAGGTAACATTTTATAATTGCCAATATAAATGTTCTGTATAAACCAAGATGATTCAATTTACTTTTCCAGTCTCCATTTTTTTTTCTTTCAAGGATAAAATGGTCTGATTTGTCTTAACAGTAAAAACCCAGCAATTCTGACTTCATCTGCGTCCATGAAATGTGTGAGCTAGTGAAATCCATTCTCTACTGCTAAGGTAGTGCAGAGGCGTCACATGAGAACCCTGAGATGATTTGGCTTAATTTTTACTGCATTAAACTGCTGAAGAACTTGAACCGTTAGCAGTTTCGAACAGTTACTGTCAGCGGTTCAGAGCTCCCACATAGTGCTGAAAATAGTGTCGATTTACTCTTAAAGTTTACTTCATAGCATAATGTGGAGCAGAGATCTGGCCACTTCAGGAAATCTGATGCTATGGGCAGCTAAATAGGCCAAAAACATCCAATTCTCTCACTAAGCCCTAAGGCAGTCATCTCTGAATTGGCCATTTTACACTGAATTTTCCTGGGCAATAATCTTGTGGAAGAATATAGCTTGGAGGGAGGGAGAAATGCAAAGAAGTGGGATGCAGAAAAAGAGACAGACAGACAGACAGAGAGAACTGCATAATTCCATTAAGAAATCTACCATCTCCTGGTGTTTGGCAGTTACTACCAGAAAAGCCATCTTTTGAGCCCCTCTAAAACGGGGGGCTGATCTCTGCCAAGAAGAGCCCTTCTAAAGAATAGGTGCCCATCTGTAAAGTTTCATAACTTACAAGGGTGAATTCTGAGTATAAGAATTGCCACAAATGGCTATTTTCCCGCTTAAGAAATAACCCAAAGCATCCATTATTTTAAAAGCAATAAGGGGCATCTGAAGAAGTGGAACAATGGGTGTGGGCAGTGTGCTGCTCTGTGCAGATCCTGGGTTCTGTTCCCAGCATCCACGTGGTGGCTCACAGTCGTCTGTGACTCCAGGCCCAGCTGGTCCGATGCCCTCTTCTGGCCTTCTTGGACACAAGGCACACGTGTGGTGCATATACATACATGCAGACAAAGCACTATACCCATAAAATAACGTGAATAAATCTTCTTTTTAAAGAGAAAAGGCAACACTGGTGAATTGGAGAGGAAACACCAGGATGATTATAAAAGCCTTAGCAATAAAAAAATGAGAAAGTCCTTGCCCCCTCCAGAACCTCATAGTCCAATTCTATCCAGGTATGAGCTGATTAAAAAAGAAGAACTGCAAAACCCTCTGCAAGTGACAGCAGAATTCAAGAACAGAGCAAAGAGAGCAAAGCCGTCAAATGTGTCTAAGTGATTGTCTGGCCCTAAAGAGTACATTACTGGTGTACAACATATCCATATACATACCATGGAAGCATCCAAAGCAGGCTGATTGGCATGTGCCTTATGTCAGACATGCCTTCTTATTTGCGGTAAAACAAAACAAAAAAACTTTAAAATATGCTCGCTAGCTATTTCCAAGTAAACAATATATTATTATTAACTATAGTCTCCGTAGTGTCCAATAATCTCTTGAACATATACCTCCTTGCCAAGCTGAAATTTACATTCTTGGATCAACACCCCCCCCAATCCCACAAGCTCAATGTTAGCCTAGGCAACCTATCTCAACTAAAACAACTGGAGCATAGCTCGGCAGTCAAGTGCTTGTCTGCCATGTGCTGGGCTCTAGAGATCCAACCCTCAGGTCTAGGGAGGTGAAGAAGGAGGCTTATATAGGCAAAACCCAAGATGGCTTTCTTGCAAGAGAATCTGATACAACCTTAAATAGAGCCACTAACCATATTGCTTTATAGGCCAGGGACTTTGGTGTGATGCCCACCCCTGAATGCCACTGGCATTTCTAAGAAATTCCAGTATATTTTCAGAGCCCCACTGTCCACAGGCCTCATCAGCCCCAACTCAACGCCCCACCCACCCACCCACAGCACCACCATTCTAAAATTTCTGTAGCCATCATTACTCAGCAACACCAAGATGAAGAGGTAGAAGGCAGCAGTGAGGTTTTACAGTTACGCTGCAGAAGAGCATCTCCTGGTGCATAGCACATGAAAACTCAAGCTCTACTTTATTCCCACAGTACCTCGTAGCTCAGACTACTCATATATCAGGCGCAGAGTCATGACATTTGGCTAGAAGCTACTGAACTGCCGCCGGGTCCTCACTGTGCTCCACTAGATAGATTAACCTCCCTTTGCTTCACAAAGTTGTTCTGAGTATTATATGATACACTACCTGCAAATCCTTTAGCATAATGACTAACACCTAGAAATCTCTCCATCAAAGGGTAAACGGAAGAGAGTCAGGAAACACTTGCAAATCGGTGGCCCTTGATAAAATACTTAGAGGAAAGCAACAAATGAGTAAAATCTCGTCGTGGCTGCTTGGGACTGCCATGTTTTGTAGTTGGCTAAGAGCTAGTTTGGAATTCACCCTTCGTTCTGCTACTTACAAGCTGTATGATATTAGAGTATTTAAAGTTGTAATGGTATTGATTTTAGGCGACAAAGCTGAGGCTCAAGTGAGTTCCCAGGTGAAAAGCCCTTAGAATGGGGACCAGCAGTGGGGATAAGCAGTCGTTGTCATCTTTGACTTCATTGCTGCTGTCAGCAGAACTGGCATGGTTACTATTATCCTGCCATCCACGTAGTTTGTAACGCTGCCATCTCTGGGTCTTGCCTCTCTGTTTTCGCCGACTACCTGCTGATTTTTATCGGACCCAGATCAATCTGCGGGGCATGGAATCCTGAATGTCTCTATCCAAATTATAAAGCAAGGACAAAATCGATTACGACACACTGGTTAGAAACATCCAGTTGGCACACGTCATCAGGCCACACAAAGTGACTGGTAAACCGAACAACAAATAAACGAACAACTAGATGTTACCTGTCAGCCTTCCACTCCCTCTCATCCTCCTCTTTGTTTCCCTTTACAGCTCAAGGGCTAGAAGCCTAGGAATTAAGTGTCAGGTACTCATTGCAGCATGGTACTGTGTCTGTACAATCGTTACTGTCAAGTCGTTCAAGACTTGGGAGGCAGAAAGGGGTGGAATCAATCTTCCTCTGCTGGCCTAGCAAATACGTGGGTTTCAAAAGTGGAGAATGTTAGTAAAGAGCTTGAAGATCCCTTGAAATCCGCCCTCTGGAAGCTTCAAAGGAGCTATGGGACCAACAGGGATGCCTCAACCTGTTCCTTCCCCTGAGTGGCATCTTCAGCTCTCTGGCTCCCTGAAAGGCCACAGTTGTGGTTGTCCCCTTCATCTTTGTTCCTCGGCCCCCTCTCAGTGACTACTAGGAAAGTGTGTCCTGTGGGAAATACCTTCAGTGATTTCTGTCTTCCTAACTGCACCCACTGCCTTCCTCTGAAATTTGATCTTAAGCTAGCTGATGCTTTCAAGAGCTGTTTGTAGCAAAATGTCAGGGAAGACTTTGAAATTTTAATCAATTGGCAAAGTTTACTTTAAACATAGTAACAACAAGGAAAGCTGTGAGTCATCACCCATTTCTCAGGGACAACGCAGGGAACTTTTTATACTAAGACAACTCATTCTCATGACTCTCCCTAAAATCCACTAGCACAAAAGCCCAACCCCCTAACCATGGAATTGTCTCTATCTAATGTACAATAATTGGGAACCCCTGCGGTCCACTGGGGCGGTGTGCCTAGGGCCACATGCACACCTAGCATCGGTGCCATCACCACTGAGAGCTGCCACATCCACAGAAGATATGATCTGTGGGTTAGCATGACCATTATCATCGACGGGAACACAAGCTGGTTCCGAAAGAATCTATAGCCACAAAATAAGACTGAGTCTTAGGAGGAGATGTCTGATCTTAGAAATGAAATGAACTCAGGGCAGAGAAATTCCCAGCCGTGATTTTGAAAATCATGCATCCCAGGCAAAGAATTTGTTTCCATGTAATTTAGCAAACCTTGTTTAAAGATTGCCCAAGATTCCCAGGTACCCAGGAAGAAGTCTGGGATTGGGGCCCTTCTCTAGAAAGCTGGTTAGAATACTGACACCATGAACAGCTCCTATTGCCCCGAGGCTACTTTTGCTAATGAGACATAAGCAGGTGGATAAAGTCGCTGAGATTAGGAATGAATGTTCTTTAAGGCCCTGGGCTCTGTGTTTCCACGGCAACATTGTACCTGGAGAAAAAGCATTGTCGTGATAAAGCGCAGCATGTCAGTCTCCAGAACAACAAGCTCTTGGCAAGTTGGCTGAGACTCCTCCCCCGTCTGCCTCAGTAGCGGTGACCATGGTAACAATGCTAGGACACACCTTCACTTTCCAAACAGAAAAATGTCCACCTTTGGGCTTGTGTGACAGACATCTTAGGCAAGGCTCCTCGATTGCAGAGTTGATATTCCAATTTGATTTATTTAAAAAAAAAAAAAAATTTCCAAGGAGAAGCCAATGGGACAAGAAATGAGAAAGCCAGGTGATAGCACCATCTTGTCCAGGCCTGCAGAGGGTGCTTCAGCTCGGTCTAGTGGAGAAAATTACTTATCAAAGTTGCCTCTACTCAAAACTGTCAATCACATAAGGATGAAGTTCCGTGTACTTTTAGTTGTTTTTTTGTTTTTGTTTTTTTTTTTTTTTACCTTTAGGGGAATTGAAATTCCAGGAGCCAGAGAAACTAGAGAAAGGCGATAAAGACTGGCTTAGAAAGTGAAAATTAAAACCAGGTAGTCCGAGAAAATAGTGGAAGAGTACTCACGGTGGAGAGCGCGGTGAAAGAGTAACGCCGCTGTCAAGTGTGTCAAAGGCTAGAGAACTATGCAGAGACAGACCCCGTCTTCTGGTGGAGCTTCTGTCCTCTCTGCGTCCTTCTATCCACACCCCACACACACACACTTCCATAAAACTACCTAAACTCTGCCCAAAGTTTAGCTGTGAGTCTCAGCATCTGCTTAGATCCTCTGCTGGTGGAGTTTTTCAGAGGACAGCTATGGAAGGCTCCTGTCCTGTCCCCACTCTTCAACCATGTCCAGTGTCTTCTATTTATCCTTCTGAATGAGAATTAAGCATCCTCTCTAGGGTCCTCCTTGTTACTTAGCTTCTTTAGGTCTATGGATTGTAGTATGGTTTTTCTGTATTATATGGCTAATATCCACTTATAAGTGAGTACATACCATGTGTGTCTTTCCGATTCTGGCATCAACAAACCAAATAACCCAATTTAAAAAATGGGGTAGAGCTAAACAGAGAATTCTCAACAGAGAAATATCAAATGGCCAAGAAGCACCTAAAGAAATGTTTGGTGCCTTTGGTCATCAGGGAAATGCAAATCAAAATAACTCTGAGATTCCATCTTACACGCATCAGAATGGCTAAGATCAAAAAGTCAAGTGACAACACATGCTGGCAAGGATGTGGAGAAAGGGTAACATTCCTCTATTGCTGGGTAGGAATGCAAACTTGTATAACCACTTTGAAAATCAATCTGGCACTTTCTCAGAAAATTGGGAACAGCTTTACCTCAAGACCCAGCTATACCACTCCTGAGCATATACCCAAAAGATTCTCCACCATTCAACAAGGACATTTGCTCATTTATGTTCATAGTGGCCTTATTCGTAATAGCCAGAAACTGGAAACAATGCAGATGTCCCTCAACCGAAGACTAGCTAAAGAAACTGTGGTACATCTACACAGTGGAGTACTACTCAAAACAAGAACATCATGAAATTTACAGGCAAATATATAGACCTGGAAAGGATCATCCTGAGTGAGGTAACTCCATTGTTTCTACTTGAAGTTCCTGCTTGAGCTGCTGCCCAGATTTCCCTCAGTGGTGAACTATGACTTGGTATCAAGCAAGTAAACTCCTTGTTCCCCAGACTCAGTTTTGTACAGATTGTTTTGTCACAGCAATAGAATGTGACTAGAACAACATCTCTCAATGGAGATTTTATTTTCCCTCATTAAATTCCTCACTCTGCCTTTCTGCTTCTAGGAAGTGGGGAGGAGGAGTTCAAATTGCCCTATTCTTCCCACTCAAAACAACTAAAACCCTTGAATGCTCTGTCTAAAACTAACATAAGATTCTGGAAGGTAGAGAGAAGGCAGGTAGGGGGTCTAAGGGCTCACGGAATGACAGAGGTGAATCTTGAATTTTCTTTTTACCTCAGAATCGGGACTACAGAAGCGAGGGACCTGCAAACAATAATGGGCACAGATAAAACCACAACAAAAGGTTATCCTATAATGAGATGACCAGGAAAGGACACCCTTACAAGGGAAGAAACTGCTAAGCAATTGCTGTGGATTACAACCAAGTACCCCCAGCCTTGTCAACTCAGAGAGGTCAGACTTACCCTCTTACAACTGCCAGAATAGAACTCTTTGGGTCTAAGAGGTTTGCTGGAAATTTTTACCAAGTGTTTACAGAAAAATTAACATCAACTCTATCAAAAAAATTTATAAGCATATCTCCACTCATTTTATGCAAAATCATGCAAAGACATCACACACATTGCACCACATGACCAAGTAGGTTTTTTTCCAAGTCTGAACAATAAATTCACCATTTTAAAGTCAATGTAATCTACATACTAATGAGCTAAAAACAATGAAAAATTACATGGACATATCAATTAGTTCACATGTTACTTACTTTTGTCAGTGTTGTGACAAACTGGCAAGAGGAACTTAAAGGAGGAAGGGTTTCTCCTGGCTCATGGCTTGAGGTTATCATCTACGGCAAAAAAGGCAAGGCAGCAAAGGTATGGTCATCTCGTGTCCACAATCGGGAAGCAGAGACTGGAACCCTGGTGCTTAGCTAACATTCTCCTGTTTACGCAGTCCACGAGCCCAGACTGTGGAATGGTACCACCCAGATACCAGGTAGGTCTGCCCACCTCAATTAACCGAATCTAGAAACTGTCTCACAGACATGACAAGGTATGTCTCCCAGGGGATTCCAGATCCTGTCAGGGTAGCAATCAATATTGACCATAACAATCCATAAAAATTGTTTGACAAGATTCAATATGTACTCATGACTAGAAGAGGAGGAGGAGGGGGGAAAAACTCTTCTCTATTTGATAAAGATCATTTAAGAATGTCCCTACAGCTCACCTTCTAATTAATGGTGACAGGCTGAATGCATTCATGAAAGTGAAGAATAAGTCAAGCATATCCACTCATCATTTCATTCAGCATCTGATTTAGTTATGCAGAAAGTTCAAGGGATTAAAACAAACAAACAAACAAACAAACAAAAAGCAGAATTCGGTAGCCATTAGGAGTTTGTCAAAGTCACAGAATGCAAGATAAACATACAAAATAAATTATATTTCTACAAACAATCAGTGAACAATCACTCAAAAATTAAATATATAAGTATAATGCAAACAAAAAATGTTTGTGTCCTTAAATGCCTGGGTTAAATTCCTAACCCACAATGCCTTTGGGAGATGGTTAGGTTTAGATGAGGTCATGAGGATAGAGCCTTCAAAATGGAATTAGTGTACTTATAAGGACTGAAGAAGAGACAGAGTTCTGTCTCTTCTGTGTAAGGATGTAGAAAGAGGATGGCTGGCATCAGGTCAGGAACCAAACTGGCTAGTGCTTTTATCTTGGACTTCTCAGCCTCCAAAACTATAGGATTAAATGTTTGCCACTTACACCACACAATTTGTGTTATTTTGTTATCTGATGAAGACTGACTTAAATGCTAAAATCAGTACAACAGAGGAGGAGGAAGTAAATGTAGGGTTAGTTATGGAGTTGGAAGCAATCAAGAGAAAAATGTGAATTCTTCCCAAATTTATACACAATTCTCATCAAAACCCTTGCAAGACTTCTGTGGGCATAAACAAGATTTATATGCGGACAGAGGAAGTAGGACCACTAATACAGTTTTTAAAAAATAAGGGAGAGTCAACCTAAATGATTTTTTTTTTGTGTTGTACTGTCAAGGAGCTGATACACAGATGGACAGAAGAGAGCACAGAGCCTGACAGCCTTGTGAAGGCCCAGAGCACTTTAACAGAGGACAGACAGCCATGGCCACAAATGGTGCCAAAACAATTGAACACTCAGAACCAAAAAATAAAGGACAACCCAAGCTTCATGGCTATTACAAAAAATAAGGGATGCTCTTAAATGTGAGTCATAAAAACTACAAAATGTTTTCAGCGAAATACAAGAGAAAATTCTTGGAAATCTAAGACTAGAGAAAAAGTTCTTCTACTTTCAGCTAATAAAAAAAGCCTGAATGAATTGTAATTCTCCAAAATTTCACCCTTTGCCTTCAGATTGATTATCATTAAGAACATAAGACAGAAGCTAGAGTGATGGCTCTGTGGTAAGAGCATTGGTTCTTCTTCCAGAAGACACAGGTTCAAGTCCCAACAGCCACATGGTGGCTCATGATTGCAGTAACTACAGTCCCAAGGGATTGTACGCCCCCTTCTGGCCCCCATGGGCACTACACACACATGGTGCACAGACACACATGAAGGTAAAAAACCTATACACATAAAATACATTTTTCAATTTTAAAAACAATGAAAAACTAAGAAAAAATATTTACAAATAACATATCTGAGAAAGGACTAGAGAGCATAACACTCATAATTTATGAATAAACAATTCAGTTATAGCATGGACAAAAGATGTGGCTAGACATTTCAACAAATAATGTGTACAGGTATAAATAAATAGACATAATGGAGTCTGAAATCAAGCCATGAGGAAAACACAAAGGCCTATCAGATTAGCCAAAGGAAAAAAAAAAAAAAGCAAGGCCAGCCATGGTGATGGTATTCACAGCCAGCTCTAAAATAACCAGGACTACAAAGTAAGACCATGTCAAAAAAAACAAATTAAAAATGAAAACATGAAATAAGCTGTCAAAAATAAGTTCAAATAATAGCAATCATAACAAGTTTAAAATTCTTGGTTTGTTTAACAATAATACTGCTGACACAAAATATATGAAGTTTTTTCCTTCACACCAAACAATTCTCTCACCCTCTTTGTATGGGAACCGAGAGATCCTACAGTTCAATTCAGTTTTGAGGATTATTGCTAGGAGTTAGCATTAAACCCACATATTGAAAGGTTTATCCTGTATTTCCTTTACTTGAGACACTAGGAATAAGTATGAGGTCCCAAAATGATCAGACCAGAGTCTAGTTTAGATTCAGATTTGGAGTTTCAGTGGGGTGTGGTAGTAATAGTCAGCACACTGGAGGCTGCAGCAGGAAGGTCATAAATATGTGGCCAGACTGAGAATCAGGAAATCCTGTCTCTAAAAAAAAAAGGGAGGATAGGAGAGGAAGGAAGGAACAGAGGGAGAGAGGAAGGGAGAGAGAGAAGGAGGAAGGGAGGGAGGGAGGGAGGGAGGGAGGGAGGGAGGGAGGAAGGAAGGAAGGAAGGAAGGAAGGAAGGAAGGAAGGAAGGAAGGGAAGGATAAAAACCAGGAGTTCTTGCACTCTCCCCCCCTGCCATGTCATCCTCTAGTACCACCATCCATGGGTCCCACAACCCCAGCAGCATCAGTATTCTGTGGTATAGCTCACAGAGAGCAGGAACAGAGCTCACTTACATCTGCTTATCTATAGAAAGGCCACAGGAAAGAACAGCTGAATGGAAGCTGCACTGGGCAAACTGTGGGGAGGAGGAGGGAGCGAGGCGTCTGTGCAGGCTCCAGCATACCACCAACCCTCCCAACACCTTGACAGTCACCATCCGGCATGCCCTCTGAGCCTGTCACTTGGAGGCTTTTATGGGCGCTTCATTACTTAACTACGCTTGGTCAAATCATCATCATTGGTTATTAATTTGATTTCCAGCTCACTTTCCCTCACAATTATATATAACCTTCAGTAAGCAGCAAAGATAAAGTAGATAGATAGATAGATAGATAGATAGATAGATAGATAGATAGATAGATTAGATAGATTACATACATACATACATATATATACAGGTACATGGACACATAAGCAGATAAATTATAGATAATAAAAGCTGAACTTTTACACAGAATATACCTAAGTAATTCCACTCCTAAGTACACATATTGACAATAGGCTAGCTCTCTCTAGGTTATTCAACTTTGTATGACACAAGAACTTTCAAGCTGTGCCTAGCCTTAAGTCATTTCATTTTGTAAAGCAACAATTTTGACTTGAGTTACTCCATTTTGAGTATAAGTGACAAGAAAGAATGACTCGTTAACTACCCTCTGTCAGCACACCAGGAAACACAAACTCATGATTTATTTATAACCACAATTAATGACACCTGTGACTATACCGAATCATAAAAAAACACCAGACATAGAACTTATCAATCTCACAGCCACAACCGCCTGGGAGATGAGGCAAACACAGCGACCTGTCACCCAGTCACTCATCAAAAGCCTTGTATGGGAACACGGCCAGTGAGGGACCTCTGCCTCTGTTCCCAGGCTTCAGGCCACGTATCCCTTTGCCCTGACACTCAGCCAGCTTCAAATGCCACCTGCACTGTAGTTAGCAACTCTGGGCTTGGGCAGCACTGTGTCCCTCTGTTGTGCTTCTCATCTGACCTCCAGACTTTCCCTGCTGCCATGATTCTATACCAGGCATATATGTCTATAACATGTGATCTGAGAGTTACCATCGGTGCTTAGAATTCGAACAAAACAACACACCAATGGCCAAGTGTATCAAGCAGAAATGGGAGAGCTTGATAAGTAACTACCAACTAAACTGACTTATCTTGTTAGTTTATTATATTATCCAGTGGATTCCGACACGGTGGAAAGACACAAACATGTCCATCTACGTTTCTGATACATGCACACAACATGTATGACAGAAACCCTTGCTGTGACTACTGCCTTGGCATGCACACATATTCACAGAAGCATTGTTCAGAATAGCAAAAGAATTTGACATTTGGGATAGGATAGTGTCTTCAGATTGTAGAACAGTTGTGGCAGTGAAAATAAATGAACGGTGTTACTATGGCATGGATGAATCTGTCAGATGTTAAGTAAAAAGGCCAAGTCCTAGAAGCTTATTTATACTCTTTTGAAAGTTTAAAAACAGAAGACTATATTCTTCTGCCACATATGTATACAAATATGTATGTCTATTTATGTATTAGAGTGGCCGTATTTACTATATATACCTACTGTATATATGCATGAACATATATACTTTATCTACTTGCTATATACATATATCAGATATACTTACCATAAGATATATACATGTATTTAGTTAAAGTAAGGTAGTGACAAACACAGAATTTAGGGACAGTTTTTCCAAAGTGGGGTAGAGGTAATGAGAGCAGCACACAGATAACTACAATTATCACTGTCTTAGGTCTTCAACTGAGCCATGAGTTAAAATTTAAAAGAAAAGCTGTGATGGATGAGATAGAGAAAGAGATAAACTTGCTAGAAATGAATCAGAAATTAATTTGATACCCAGGTTTCTCAAGAATCATGTAAGTTGTTAACTATCCATGTGGCATGAACAATTATATTCAGGTGGCATGATCATGAGCCAGTATGTGTTTGGTAATATGGATTTTAAAGCAACAGACCAACTGACAAAACAATGGAAGGAAGTTCATTGTTCTGCTTGGAAATTTTTAAACTCACATTTTTGCCCTTGTTTATTCATGGAACCATAAACCAGACGGAAGTCTAGTGAGCAACAAAAATTTCTCTCACAGTCTGGAGCCCAGGAAATCCAAGAGCAAGGTGGTGCCCATTTGGTGTCTGGTGAGGCTTGTCAGCTCCTCACAAATCGCATTTTCTCATTCTGACCTCATTTCTTAGAAGGGCCTCTGTTATAAGAACACTAATCCATTGATGGGAGCCCACACCATGACCTGATCTCCCTGCAAAAGCCCCACATCTTATTACTGTCCTATTGGGAATTAGATTTCAACATACAAATTGGGGAGCAGGAGACGAGGACTCTCATACTAACTGATAGCCTAGGTAAGAGGGGGAAAGAAACAGAGTATTCTCTTCACCAATTAACAGGTACATAAACTCAAACCAGTAACACATACACAAAAATGCTCATGTTGAAGCCCACTAAGGGGAGAGAAAGGAAAAGAAGGAGGGAGATAGGCAGGAAGGGAGAGGAGAAGGGAGGGGGCCAGAGAGTCAGAGAGGAAAAGGGGGAGATGATTAACACCATATAGTATCACCAATTCTGCAAGAGAGTAGCCAATGTAAAGTCAGAAACTGCAAAGTCAGAAACCAAGACTCATGCTGTTAATTAATCAAAAAGGCAGAAATTGCATAACTCACCCCAAACTGAGTCTGGGGCCTTCTCCGAGATGCCTTTTTCCTCTCAACATTTTACCCTCTAGCCTTGGAACACAAGAGGTGCTCACGGCTGTGGAGAGGAGACCTCGTGCTGGAAGAAGCAAATCCCCTGCTGCCCCTTGAAGCTGCCAGCCAGAAAATCACAGCTTCTCTGTGGGCTCAAACTGGCCTGACAGCATTAATCTAGCGAAGATTTGTAAAACACCTAGACTTCAGAGAACATTTTTGCACCCTGGGGCAATTATGAGCTAAGAAGCTTATAATTCTGATTCGTCTCCATCAATGTGCTACCCTGGTGATTCTTTAAATGCATCTTAAGACACAAATGCTGGTTGGCTTTCTTTCTTATATCAGAAAAAAAAAACCAAAATGTTGGCACTTAGCATGGCTGGCAAAATCAAGTAAAGATATGTTGAATTGAAAGTCTTGCCCCATTTAAATAAACACCTGGGTCAAATAGAAAATCATGACAAAAACAATAGTCTTCTTGGGACTGAACAACAAGGGAAGCCCTATATGTCAAAATTAGTGAGATTTGCTTGAATAGCACTTAGAGGAAACTGTCTATAGTTCAATGTATTGAAGAATAAAAGAAAAGAAAAATTAGTTATTTCCCCTCATCATCATCCTTCCATTCTTTGTCCCTCCTTCCTTCCCAAAACAATTCAGCCCTAACTGTATTGGATGAACTCAAACAGCTGGGCATCCAGGAGAGAGTGAGTTCTCGTCATCCATAGCAGATGGAGAGTCTATAAGAGGTAAGGAGGCAACCATGGCGGAGAGCAGCCCAGCTTAGCCAGGCAGAATGAAGGGGAATCTGCCACCGCAGAGTATGGAGTATGAAGTCAGGAACAAGGAAAGAAGGCATTCTTATGGATGGGCAGCCTAGCAGGGAGGCCAGAGTGAAAGTACCAGGAGGGCATCCATTCCTGGGAGTCCTTAGTGGCCAGGAATTAGAAATCAGATACACATAGGGAATTAAACAGTGACCTGAAGAAGTCTTAAATTTTCTACAAACTCATAAAAAATACCTTAAATATTTAAGGTCTTATTTATTTGTGTTTCTATGCATTTATTTATTTTATGGTGCCAGGAAGCAAACTCGAGACCTTGTACAAACTTCTCAGTTACAAATATTGTCTTTTTTGCCATTTGTTCTGATCATCTCTTACATCACATAACAAAATTTTACAACTTTCTTTATATAATTTCTGTGATTTTTCAAAACTTTTTTTAAGTTATGTGTAAAGTCCTCCCCTTATATAAGTGCTATGTGTCTTAACTCATTATTACTCATCTTTAAAAGTTCTTTTTAGGCAGGGACTCACACTATAGTCCAAACTGGCCTTGAATTTATGGTAGTTCCCCTGCCTCAGCATCTTGAATCCTAGGATTTATATATGAATCTTGTATCAGTTACCTAACCAAATCCTCTCCTTCATTTTTTACTTTCTAATGTCTTGTGCCTCCTAAATATAAAATCATATCATCAGCCATGTTATTATTTTCTTGCTTTTCCACCACTGATGTTAATTATCACAACTTTAAGATTCATTTTCCTTTAAATTATGTGCATATGGTATGCACACCTGAGCACAAGTACCCACAGAGGCACAGGTGTCAGATTCCCTTGCAGCTAGAATTATGAGCCTCAGCACATAAGTGCTGAGAACTTAATTCAGGTCCTCTAGCGGAGCAGGAAGCACTCTTAACCACTAAGCCATCTCTCTAATCCCTGTTTTCTGCTTTTATGATCTCTGTGTGACCTGAATTTTCCAATAAATGGTAAATTAAAATGATGGTACATCTTTGATTAGTTCTCCATTTTAATAGAAAACTAGTCACAGTTTGATTTTAACGTAATATTTGCTATCAGATGTCGGTGGGTAGTTGATGTTTGCTTTAATTCTGTAATGGAATGTAAAATAGCAAGCCATATGAGGTCACAGCAATGTAGGGCTGCAGGAAATGTCAATTATCAGGCCCTAAATGAATGAATTTGATCTTCAGTTTGGACAGTATAAGGAATTCTTATATATTTCTTGTCACAGGAGCTAGGGGTATCTTAGGAACACTTTGTACTGCAGAAGAATTCACTTGTTACAAAAGAAAACGTGCCTGGGTAGACAGTCTGCTCTTCAAGCTATTTAGAACATTTAGATTATTTGCATTCATCATACAGATAAGAGTTGCAGCCCATTCCAGTCGCGGGTACCAGGGAACGAGTAACCGATAAACAACAGGAACACACTGCACACAACTTTAGATGGTTAGAAGTCAACATCAGGGTGCTGGCATTTGACCTAGCGAGGAGCCACTTCCTGGTTCACAGTCAGCCTAAAATTCTGCCGTTGTCTTCTCAGGCAGAAGGAGTATGGGAGCTCTTTGGAGTCTCTTCTAGATGGGCACTAACACTGTTGCCTCATGGTTATCTAGTCCACCCTGTCCCCCAAAGCCACTGCTTCCTACTACCATCACCTTGGACATTAGGAGTCCAATATGGGTTTAGTAGAATGTAAATATTCAATCTTTCACAATTAAAAAAAAATGAGAATATTATGTCGCAGGACAAATAACTTAAAATTCTGTTCTGTTCCTATTTTATTTATGTTTGGATTGGGAAACAATGTTAACTTTCATAAAACCTATTAAAAAGATATGGTTTTCTAATATAATAAAGCATATTTATGGATTTCTTGCCATTAGTTCATTTTCCTTTTGGGGGATGAGATTGTTGTTTGGCTGGTTTGGTTTTGGTTTTGGCTTTGGTTTTGGTTTTTTTTGTTTTTTTTTTTTGTTTTTTTTTAGTTCTTTATTAATTACACTTTATTCACTTCGTATCCCCCCTGTGGTTCCCTCCCTCCTCCTGTCCCAATCCCTCCCTTCCTCCACCCTCTGCATGCATGGCCCTCCCCAAGTCCACTGATAGGGGAGGTCTTCTTTTCCTTCCTTCTGATCCTAGTCAATTAGGTCTCATCAGGAGTGGCTGCATTGTCTTCTTCTGTGGCCTGGTAATGCTGCTTCCCCCTCAGGGGGAGGTAATTAAAGAGTAGACCAATCAGTTCATGTCAGAGTCAGTCCCTGTTCCTATTACAATGGAACCCACTTGGATCCTGAACTGCCATGGGCTACATCTGTGCAGGGGTCTTAGGTTATCTCCATGCATAGTCCTTGGTTGGAGTATCAGTCTCAGGAAAGACCCCTCTGCTCAGATTTTTTGGTTCTGTTGCTCTCCTTGTGGAGTTCCTGTCCTCTGGAAAAGATCATCCTGAGTGAGCTATCCCAGAAGCAGAAAGATGCACACAGTATATACTCACTCATATAGACATATAATATAGGATAAACCTACTAAAATCTGTACACCTAAAGAAACTAATCAAGAGGGAGGACACTTGCTAAAATGCTCAATTCCTTTCCAGAAAGGCAAAGAGGATGGACATCAGAAAAAGAAAAGAGGGAACAGGTCAGGATCCTGACACAGAGGACCTCTGAAAGGCTCTGCCCTGCAGACTGTCAATGCAGATGCTGAGACTTATGGGCAACCTTTGGGCAGAGTGCAGGGAATCTTATGAAAGAAGTGGGAAACAGTAAGATCTGGTTTTTGGTTTTTTTGAGACAGGGTTTCTCTGTGTAACAGCTCTGGCTGTCCTGGAACTCACTCTGTAACCACATTGGCCTCAAACTCACAATGATCCGCCTGTCTCTGCCTCCCAAGTGCTGGCATTAAAGGTGTGCTCCACCATGGCCCAGCTCATTAGTTCATCTTCATGTGATTTAGTGCAGGTTTATTTTTTCACTAATACTTTTTAAATTTTTTCTCCTATATTGACAAACATGGCTTGCCTAAAATTTGTCTCTTCCTCGATGTCTGGATAACAACAGAGGTGGCATTGCAGGCCACAGACTAGTCCAGGACATTCTTGAAAGTTACAGTGTTCTATAGATCCCCAAAGCCAAATCCCAGAGAGTCCTCCTGCTTGGCCACGCCTCCCTCTGGGCATCTTCCCCTCTACCTGCTGGAAGAAGGTATTTGCTGTCTTCGCTCCGCCAACAGTGCTATAAGTGTCCTCACACTTGTACCACGATGCTGGGAAGCATATCTGTGAGTTGCCAGCCCGGAAGTGGAACTGCTGCCCACAGGTCTCCTTTCTTCCCAAGGATGCTGCCCACGTGCTCTCTGGGGGGCCCTACCCTCACATGCCTATCATTGTGAGATGTTTTGTCTGTTTTGCTTCATTTATAATAGGGTTCCACTATTTAGCCCAGGCTAGCCTGGAACTCCTGATCATTCTGCCTGAGCCTCCTGAGTGTTGGAATTATAGACCTGTGCCGGTAGCCCTGAGACCTTTCTTTAAAGATTAATTTTTAGTTGATATGTGTGAGGTTTTTGCCTGAGTGCATATATGTGGACCCCATATTCACAGTGCTCACAGAGGTCAGAAGAGGCCACTTAAGCTGGAGTAACAGATGGTTGTGAACTGCCACGTGGGAGCTGGGTCCCCTGTCAGAGCAGCCAGTTCTCTTAACCTCTGAGACATCTCTCCAACCGCAGAGAGATAAATGACTCAAAACCCGTTCCTCACAGCTTTCAGCTCTTTTATTTGTCTGGTGTTGCAAAAAAAAATTTTTTTTCTTAAAATGAGCTTTGAGTTCTTTTGGTAACCTGTCTTCTTCCATGCTAATAAAAATATTTAAAGTTATACATCTTTCTTTGGGCATGAATGGCTTTTGCAAAGTACATTGGTTTTTAGCATGAAGTGTCTTTATATTGCTTCTTAGAGATCTTCCAGGCATAAAGCATGTTATTATGAAGTTGTAAGGAAAGCTCAGGTGTCTGTCCTAATCGTTCTGTTCTTATTAAATTTTGATCCTAGAATGTGATCTGCAGAATCTCTACTGTCTAAAGCTTAAGGTTTTCTTTGAGGTTGAGAACGCCATTTTGTTAATTACCCAAATATAAAAGAAAAACAGTACTTTCTATTCAAAATGTGTATATTTCTCTAAATGCCAATTGCGTTGACAGTTTTTAAAGTGGTGCTCACCTAATTTGCTTGCTAAATCTTTCTATTTGAACAAGACACTGAAGCCTGCCACTGCTATATATCTTAATGAAGTTTCTCTTGGTTAGAGAAGGAATTACAGTTTTTACCAGTGGCTAGAGATGACCTGAAGAGAGGTCAATTATGCAGTTATCTGGGAAAAGAGCATGCATCTTTAGACTCTCCAGAATGTTCTAGAAAACAGGAAGAGGCCAAGGTAGATATCTGAGAAATCGCATATCTGAGAAATGTGAGCAAAGCATATAGGACCTGGTAGTCAGCCAGCAGTAATGTTAGCTTTAACTCTCAGCCTCGAGCCATCTGCCCAGAGTCCCTGAGTCCCCTAAGCCTGTTGGGGAAGTCTCTTAGAGACCATCCCTTTTGATTTGAGACAAAGATGCAAATGTCCCTGGCACTCCCTGTTGGGTGAAGTTCAGACCTAAAATACAGCTCTGTCCTCAAAATTTCTCCACTCTGAACCCTTTAAATCCTAAATGTAAACAAGTGCACAAACCGCTGAACCTCTAAACCCAACACCTCACGGAGTTTTTAGCACTCAGATTGCTTCATCCCAATCTTCTGTTGTAATGCCTGTAATGGCTAACTCTGACTGCCAACCTTAGACTTAGAGATACCTGCAAGATTCACCAACCACACCTGTATGCCTGCGGGGCCATTTCAAACGACAACTAGTATGTAGGAGCAACAGTGAGGGAAAAGAGCCGCCCTAAACACGGGCAGTGCTCACCATGGCACAGCCTGGGGGCCGAGCGAGAACGAAAGCAGAAGAGGAAGCTTGCCTGCACTGTCTCTCTGTTTCCTGTCTGCCATGAGGTGGGCAGTGTTCCTATGCCATGCCCTGCCGTCATGAGGTGTCTGCCTTGCCAATGGGCCCAAAAGCAATAAAGCCAGCTACCTATGGGCAGAAATCTGTGAGCCAAAACAGTGAGCCAAAATGAACCTTTTCTCCTTTTAAATTGTTTCTTTGGGGTATGTGTTACAGACATGGAGAAGCAACATGATGACCTATTAAAAGGCAAGTCTAGGACTTGAAAAATGGGAAACCAAACACAAGTTCCCTTGAAGTGTATCAATCCAGGTTTGTGTAGATTTAGTGATATCTTCAAATCAATGAGCACTTGCTATGAACTCTGTAAACAATTAGTGTTAATTATCATGTTTAAGTTAGTATTAATTTGGGGGAGAATAGAAAGTCAGTATACTTATTCCACTTTAATGGGAAAAATTAGTCCTTCCCATCAAGTTCTTGCTAGTGTCAAAGCCATAGCTCAAACCCAACTCCTGAAGCACTCCAAACTAGGTTTCCCTCTGTTACTATTATTTAATTAAAACATATTACCACTAGGTATGATGGTTTATAGATGTCCAGCTTTGTTACAAATGTAGTTACCATCCCAAGTTCTCATAGGTTGAAGTATTACTGGTCTGATAGAACTAAAAAGAATGTCCCTGGGTCTATCAATAGTTGATGTAAAATCTTTACCAGGATTAAGTGGAAGAAAGGAAAGGAGAGAGGGAGGGAGGAAGAGAGGGGTAGAGGGAAAAAGAAAGAAAGGGAGGGAGGAAGGGAGGGAGAGAGAGAGGGACAGAAGAAAGGAGGGAGGAAGAGAGAGAGGGAGAGAGAGGGAGGGTGGCTAATACAAGGAAGGTGAGCCATACTTTTTTCTGGATTGAGGCTTGTAGTCAGGCACAGCATCTTGGCAGTTCTCTCTTCTGTCCACATGTCTAATGACTCTCCCCAAGGGTCTGATGGTCTCCCATGACTAGCAGGGACAGTGCAGAAGAACACTTAGCAATATCTAATATCTTCCATTGTGCATCTTCTGTTTCACAGTGCTTGCCTCAAGATACAGAGCCCTCCAACCCTCAGTATCTCTATCACAGGGGGAAACACTGCTCTCCTGGATCAGCCTGTGTCCTGCGCAACACTGCTGTGCCCTGAAGGTGGATGGTGAAACAGAGAAAAGTTTATCTACTCCCTGCTGGCACTATGGCCCTGTGTCTCAGCACTCAGGAGCTCCAGCCTTTCTCCCTGGACCACAGCATCCTCTCAGTCTGTACCTATATCTTGCTTCTCTGCAGTCTACCTTCCAGACAATCAGGAGAGGAAGTGAGACGAGCTACCTTGCTTTAAATTTTCTGAAGCTTCCCACTTGAACAGGAAAAAAACTTTCACCTCTTAACACAGCTTTCAAAGACTGCACAAACCCAACACCATTTAAACTCTGCAAACACAGCTTACCTGCTGGTACCCAGGCCCGGGGTTCCCACATTCTGCCTCTCTTTTGTCCCTCAAGGTGTCACACTGGTCTCAGGCCCTACATTTGCTGCTGGGTGTGGCTAGAATTCTCTGCCTCATCCAGTCTGCCCAACTCCAGCTCTGCGCCCTTCTCTCACTCCAGGCCCGGCTCCAGGGAAGTATCTCAGAAAAGGCCCTGTGCAAGAGAAGCAGCTGGGGCAGCCAGCCCACCGCAGACACTTCCTCACAATACTTTAACATCCCCAGTAGTACTTTCCATAACCTCATTCCCATTTTGAATGCCTTCTTCTCCCCTAGAATATAAGCTCTTTGTCGGCAAGGCTCCCATCCGTCCACGTATCTGTGTCCTGCTGCCTCCTGAGTGCTGGCACAGTGGCTACTACCTCAGGAAGCACTCGGTAAGTAGGTAACTGCTATTACCTTCTGGATGAGATCCAGCCTTCTCAGGCAATCAAGTGGGGGCCATCTGGTGTTGGCAGTGCTCTTGGTCCATCTCCCACTTCTTAACCTCTCACAGGATGCAACTGGGAAGACGTGTGAGGTGAGACTGACTGGAAAGTGGCTTATACCAAACACAATGCAAGTACCACGGAGGAAGGTACGAGAAAAGGAATCCAGGAAGAGGGAAGAAGGAAGGAAGGATAAAAGAAAGGAAGGGCAGGAGGGAGGGAGGGAGGGAGGGAGGGAGGGAGGGAGGGAGGGAGGGAAAAATGCCCTGAGAGGTGCCAGGCAAGTGTCAAGTGGGTAACAATCATCAAAACCAAGGGTGTATTTCTCGTGGTGGGGAATTCCATTTAAAGGAAAAATAAGACTAGAAGAGACTTTTACTGAACATGAGAAACTACGATGTGAGGCAGACATCGTGTGCTATAAGAAAGAAAAGGATTACAAGAAACTAAAACCAGTCATTTTAATTCTCCAACTAGTTTCCTCCAAAAAGAGAAGTTAGCCTCCTAGCTTGGCTTCCTTCTCCCTCCCGCCTTTTGAATTCCCCAAAACCTAAACCTTAACTATAATATTCTTTGGGTAACAGGAACTCAATAAATGCTTATTGAGCCCATGTGTGGATGATCTCGGGGATTATGTGGAGACAGACGGGGAGAGATGGCAGTGCAAGGCAAGGCAAAGAGCTGGTGCCTCTTTGGATGAGGTCAGGCATGTGTCATTGGAGGTAGTCAGAGGACCCAGCTGTGCCAGAGCCAGGATCAGAATCAACAAGCAGCCGCTCCCTCACAACAGAGTGAAAGAACCGGGAATTCATTCCTACACGGGAGGGCACATCAGCTCACAATTGCATTCCCGCACAGACAGAGGGAGCCGGTGCCTGGCACAGTGAGGCTGCTGCCCGCTTTCAGGGCAGAGAGCAATCTCAAGCACTAGGGCAGAAAACACTTCTTTCGAGGACCAGGCAAGAAGCATGATTATCTCAGTTGACCTCCGTCTCCTCCATTGGCAGAGCGGGCTGCCGGGGTGGGCTGTGAGAGTGGGGTGAAACTGAAGGGGAGCCAGAGGGAATGCCGTTTCCCACGGTGCTAAGTGCCTGGGTACCGCGGGCTCCTCAGGGCGGCCCACCTGTCAGTCAGTTCCTACTCTGCTGCAGTGTCTAAGCAACACTTTCCTCCGGGCGCGCTGGCAGCACTTATCTCCCTGTAGATAGATGAGCAGCGAGTACTGAGCAACAGAGGATTCTCAGCCTAAGGAGAGGAGACAAGGTGTGAATCCTTTAAAACATGGTGAGTCTTTGCAACAGCCCTAAAGCCGAATACTCTAAGCTCTGTATTTTATGAGTGAGAAAAACAAGGCATAAAGAAATTAAATAGCACCCCAGGGTCACACAGCCAAGGCAGGATCCGAAATGCAGAGGGTTGCCGATAAACCCTAGGTTAGGAACCAGGACCGCTCCAATTCACATCGGCGAACTGCCGGATACCGCCCCAGGGTCAACCTCTAAAGGAGTTTTTTAATGCATTGTTAATGCCCGCTGTAAAAATTGTCAGGCAGAAAAGTAGATAAAACAGTATCACAGACCATCTTATGCCCACATCTTGGCTTTCACAGTTATTAAATCCTAGTCAGTCTTATTTTGTCCAGAACCCAGTTCTCAACAAAGAATATGTTCATGCAAGGCCCAAGCATCACGTCATTTTGGAATCATTGAAGATTTATTTTTTATTATATGGTGTTCGCCTGTATGTATTTATATAGACTGCAATCATACCGGGTTCCCACAGAGGCCAGAAAAGAGTATCAAATTCCCTTGGAACTGGAGTTACAGATGGTTGTTAAATGCCTGTGGGTGCTGGGAACCAAACCCAGGTCCTCTGCAAGAGCAGCCAGTTAGCTTAACTGCTGAGCAGTCTTTCTAGGCCCTGGAATCCTTTAGCTGTAAGATAGCAGACATTTAAAACTAAGAATAGCAGCTTAACTGAGATATAATGAACAGGGCATAAAATTCACCCATTTTGAATATATAAATTCAATGGGATATTTGTGTACTTATAGTCACACAACCATCATCATGCTCGATTTGAGAACACAAACTGTGAACTGTCACCATTGCCCTCTATAACCAGCCCCCAACCCTTGTCAAACACTATTTTACTTCTGCCTCTATGGTTTGCTTGCTCTGAACACGCCATCTAAATGGAATTGTACAATGATGCGTGGCCCTTTGGGATTGGCTTCTTTCCTTTGGCATGTTTTCAACATGTGTACTCGTTTGTAGCGCACATCAATCAGTACCTCGTTCTTTCTGTTGTTGATTTTTTTTTAATGTGTATGGGATTTTTTGTCATGCGTCTGTGTGCCACATACATACTTGGTTGTCTCAGAGGGCACTGAATCCCCTGGGACTGAAGTTTACCAATAGCTGTGAGCTGCTGTGCGGGTGCTGGGAGCCAAACCTGAGTCCTCTGGAAGAGCAGCCAGTGCCCTTAACCACTGAGCCATCTCTCCAGCCCCAGCAGGACCTCATTTTTTTTATTATAACTGAGTAGCATCCCACCATTTTATTATGTTTCCCACATGTCCTCTAAAATGTAGGCTCCGTGGGAGGAGAAACACTCACACTTGTTTCCCACCATACCCTTTGTGCTAGAAGAGTCGTTTGGTGGTTGAATGATTCACTCTCACATTATAGAGTCTTATCTCTTTAAAATAAGGTCCTTTTACTAAGGACAGCAACAGAAACACAGGCCCAGTCTTGCTCAGGTCATTCCTCACTTATGCATACTTAGAAACAAAAATCCTCTAAATGTTCAATGATTACAAACAGAAACTTTGAACGAGGCGCTTAAGCCAAACTTACAGGGAGATGGCAGTATTACAGGGATATGCTTGCTCTATCATACCAAGATGAGGGAAAACGTGTTATAATCACAAACTTGTTGTTTTAATACTTAGAAAAGAGATTGTAACGAAAGGAGTCAAAATGCTCTCAGGGTCGTCTTGGGTCCAAGTGAAGGGCACTTAACTGTTTTTCCTCCTTCTACCCCATCCCCACATATCCTAATTTCTTTAATGAACATGTGTAACTCTTAGGGCAGGGAAGGGGTAAGATGGCTGTATTTTCAGAAAGGACTTCCAGTGCTCCATTGAAAGATAAGCCTATCTGCCATATTTTACAACCTCCTTTGTAGGCACAGTTGGTAACCTGGCTCTGATCAGTTCACAGTTATTGGTAAGCCAACCAGTTCTTTGCCTGCTTAGACTACGCTCTACTTGGTCCTTCAGCTTGGAGTCCCCACAGCACCGAATTCACATCAGACCAGCACTCAGCACCAGAATTCATGTCAGTTCAGCGCTAGACTCCAGCCATCCTCCCTTGCCCACTCCAAAATGTGTGCTGGCAAAACAATAGCTATTTTGTCAGCCATGAACTTTTTGTTTGTTTTGGTTCGGGCTTTAGCAGTCTGGTTGGCTTTTCTAAGGAAGAATCTCACAGTGATGTCCACGCTATTCTCATACTTGCAATCATCCTTCAAGAGCTGGGTTTTAAGCATCGCAGCGATTTGAGTGAGAATAACCCCCAGATAATCCTATGTTTGAATATTTTGTTCCCCCCTAGTGGACTGTTGAAGAATGAAAAGGTGTGGCCTTGTTACAGCAGTGTGACACCGGTGGCGGTGATGGCTTCCCCCATGTCAGCAACTTGTCTCTCTCTGCCTGCAACTTTCAGATCATTTGTGAGCTCTCAAGCTACTGCCCCAGAGGCTCGCCTACCTGCCTGCCTGGCCCCCACCTCCCACCCCGTGTTCTCAATCAAAATCTCAGATTAGCCCCTCTAAAACTGTAGGCAAGCCTCCAGTGAAACGCTTCATTTCATAAACTGTCTTGGTCCCAGTGTTTCATCACAGCAGTAGAACAGTATCTAAGATGGGTGTGTGGCATCACACCTAGCTTAGCCGCAAAAGATTCTGTCTTTACAAACCTGACCCGAGAAATACAGAGAAGTAGAAAATACAGTGGTAACAGACATGCTGAATTAAAACTTAAAGCCACCCAATGGCTGTGCATTCTTGGTGTTGGTTCATGTCACTATTACATAATGGACTATAAATGCTCGTCCCCCAGCCAGGAGACTTCAGTTTTCAGTGCCAGACAGAAAAAAAAAAAAAAAAAAAAAAAGCAATTGTGTATAGATTTCTGTCATGAGAAACACTATGGCACCCTCTGCTGTCAGAAAGCAAACTCTAAGAGGCTGGCAATCATCTCCCCAAATATAAAAGCATAATCCAGAGGGAGAAAAAAGGGCTTAGAGCAGGCAGGATATTGGAGTGAAAGGACAAACTGATAATCCAGCTGGTGTGTGCAGTGGAGTAAGCTGGGAAGGGGGGGCAGGGAGGGCTGTGCTGAGACTCTCTAGTCAGCAGATCCTGCCACATCCTCATGCAGCTATTCCATCTAAGCCCTCACGTGAGTAATGCCTCACAACAACCCAGGAGACAAACAAAGTCCAGCTATGATGTCCAAGGTCACACAGCAGAGCCCAGACCCTATCCTAGCCCTGTCCCAGAGCTTGTGTTTTTAGCCGCTTTGCTCTACTTCATAAGTTACCTGGACTGCCAGTGAGTGGCAGGGGCCAAACTTCCTTAAACACATTGATATTTACTGCTAGTTATTCTTACTCTCATCCAAAAGAAAACTGATTGCTGGCAAGTGTTCATGCTTCATCCTAAGCAAAAAAGTAGAAATAATTTCAATCCCTTGCCCAGTTTCCTGTCTCAAGTCTTAAAAGTGTTCTTTTCTCTTCTAAATTCAAGGACAAATTTATTATTAGGGATACTATTTATTGGGAAATCAATACACCCCAAACAATGCCCTTCTTCACAGCCTCACTGAAGCCAGCACTGTTTCACAGGGCTGAACTGACTCACAATGTTCCACACCCAAAAACTGGTGCACGTGATGTGTAAAGTAACAGCTGTAACAGAACGGTGGCATGCCTAGGGGTGGAGGTGCTTTCTTCATAAGAGACACGACAGCCAGCTCCCTCCTCCTCAGCGGAAAGGTGTGGGTCAGGGCAAATGGAATCTGGAGAACCCTAGGCTGCAGGCTATATACAGTAGGACAAAACTCCTCGTTAGGGTAGAAAGAAGAAATGCCTACCCTGATTCCCTTGACAGAGTCAGAAACAACCCCCAGTCCACTGATGCTATTCACCCTGCCCAGTTCCCCTTGTTCAGACTCCAGGTGATGACAGTAGTGCTGAAGGCCTGTTGCAATTGGAGACTTAGAGAAACTTGTACAGTTCACTACGAGCAGGGGCGAGAGACGCCCCAATGTTATGAACAGGCAGTAGAGGCCTTAATGCCTAAGAGGACCTATGCACCAGACAGTCCCTTGTACTTCATACTTCATCCCATTCAAATTTCACCAGACCCTGAATGTCAGGTCAGCTTTAGTTCATCCTAAGGAGAGGCTATTCATTTCATCCTCCCTAACTTACCTTCAGCCCACAGGGTTGCTGCCCTAAATGCCAGGTCAAAAGAAGGATTGTGTCGGGGTCTTTGGAAAACGGTACTGTTCTCTGCTCTGTTTTTGCTTAGCTCTGTTACAGCTAAGCAAAATGAAAATTCTGTCCCCATTTAATAGAATACATCTTTCACCCCCTCCTCGCTCCTCCATTCATCCCAATCTGTCAGAGGAAGAAGTTACTTGACTGATGAGATTTAGGAAAAGATCATTGCATGCACATGGACTGGGCCATTCTGAGCACCACTGCTTTCCACCAGCAGCTGCAATGCTTAAAATTTGCTACTTTCCTTCCCTGGAAGGAGGCCCGGTCGATGACGCCTGGGGAAATTCAATTTAGAGTAAAGAAGTACACATAACCAATACCTGGCATGCGTCTGGTGCAAAGTACATTTTGAGGCACTGAATAAAGGTCTCTATTGGGCAGATTCCAGCAGGATTTAGTTGATCCTTGTTATTTCTACCTTGAGAAAATTGCGGTAATATAAAATTTCAATCATTATGTTCTAGAAATGCACATTTCTGGGGGAAAGTTTTCAAGATTTTGTCCATGTATGTACATGCACATATTTCTCACACATACACTTCCAATTACATTCTTAGATACAGTGAAAACTTGGGAACAAATTATTTTTACATCTCATTGCAAATTCTTTTATTTATTAAGCAAATAAGAAAGCTAAGAAAAATACTCAAGTAAACAAAACAATTGTGAAAGAGATAAATCCACTATTATTATAAAGATACAAAGTACAGTAAGAGACTACTATGGACGATTGCACATATACAGTTTGGATAACCTGGAAGAAATGGATAAATTCTCAATAAAGTACTGGCAAAACAAACTTAACAGTACACTGTGGTCAAGTGGGATTTATCCTGGAGCACAAGACTCAAGATATAAAAATGTGATCTACCATCTTAAGAAAAATAAGAAAGTAAGCTGGAGAGATGGCTCAGAGGTTAAGAGCACTAGCTGCTCTTTTAGAGGGCCCGGGTTCAATTCCCAGCACCCATATGACAGCTCACAACTGTCTGTAACTCCAGTTCCAAGGGATCTGATGCTTTCACACAGACATATATGCAGCCAAAACACCAATGAACAAACAAAAATAAATTTAAAAGAACTTAAAAATAAACAGTTATTTCAATAAATTCAGAAAATATATTTGAAAAAATCTAACATACTTCAATGATTTAAAACTATCAACAAATTAGGCATAGAAGTAATGCACTACAACTTAATTTTTTAAAAAAACCCTAATATCATACAGTAAAAAGTTGAAAGTGCTTTGTCTAAAATCAGTAACAAGATAAGGATGCCCTGGTCCCACCATGTTTTCCCAATAGAATACTGGAGAATTTAGCCACAGCAATGAAAGAGCAAGAAATAATAACATTTTCATTCTATTGGGATTACCATTGCTGTGCTGAAGCACCATGACCAAAGCAACTTGAAGAAGAAAAGGGTATTTGGTTTACACTTCCACATCATTGGACAAAGTCAAGACAGGAAGTCAAACAGGGCAGGAAGCTGGAGGCGGGAGCTGCCGCAGACCATAAAGGAGTGCTGCTTACTGGCTTCCTCCCTGTGGTGTGCTCATCAGCCTTTCTTACAGAACACAGGGCTACCAGCCCAGGGGTGGCCCCACCCACAATGGGCTGGGCCCTCCTCCATCAATCACTAATTAAGAAAGTACCTTAGAGCAGATCTTATGGAGGCTTTTTCTCAATTGAGGTTCCCTAATCTCTGATGATTCTACCTTGTGTCAAGTTGACATCGAAGGAGCTGGCACACTGTCCAAGCGTTAGATCAGAAGAGAAATTACCGGTCTTTGGAAGACAGACCTCTTAAATATAAAAAAGCCCTAGAGACTCCACCAAAGATTTCATACCTGAACGTGGGTCATATCCCTTCCTACTACTTTCCTCCAGTTCCCACCAAGAGGGGGCCCCTTTCCTTTTTCTGGGTTGTTTTGTTTTTTGAGACAGGGTCTTTCTATGTAGCCCAGGATGACCTTGAACTCAGACCTCCTAAATGCTAATATTAAAAGCATGCACTGCCATGCCTGGCCTCTGTCTTTTTGTTCTAAGGTTTTTTGTTTTTTGGGTTTTTTTTTTTGGTTTTGTTTTTTTTGTTTTTTAATTTATATGTATACTTGGGTGTGAATAAGTGTTGGAAAGCTTGAAATTCTGATCTGGGTCCTAGGAACCAAATTCAGGTCCTTTGCATGAAAAGCATGTGCTCTTAATCACTGATTCATCTCTCAGGCTGATCCTACCTGTTCAAATTAATAACCCATTGGATCTATCAATGCCCTCCATATACACACAGGTGGGGCTGTCCACTGGGGCATGTGCACCCTACCAGCAACCCCAACCCCTAAGAAAGCTAACTCTCCTCCCTCCATCAGGAGCCATCAGCTGTTCTTCAGCTAGGAGAAGGGTTTCAGGAACCCCTGAGACATCCTTGCAGGGTTCTTGACTGGCTTGCTCTCAAACAGGTCTTGAGCAGGCAGTCACAGCTCAGTCACAGCTACTCTAAGTTTATGTGTACAACAACCTCGTCATGTCAAAACAAACCAACCACAGCACTTTCCAGCTCTCTTCATCCTCTACCTCATATGCTCTTTCCATCACCCCCACATGTTGTTCAGCCTTGGGGGTCAGGGGTTGAGACAGACAATGCATATATGGCTGGGCTCATTCATTAACTTTGGTCCTAAGTTGAGGTATATTTAATTCTATTAGATAAGCACAAAGTGTAAAATGAGAGCCCTTGCCAGGAATATCTCATCGTATTCATTCACCTCCTACTTCTGAGAATTTAGAAAATACTCCATTTGTTTACACTGAAGATACACATTACTTACTTACTTAATAAAATATGTTGCTCAAACATGAACAAGAGCAGAATATACCAATACAAGGGCTAGAATTTTTGTGTTCAATGTTCATTGTCATCTATAAAGCATCTACAACCACAATTGCCTACATGTGCTTGAAAAATATCTGCTAAACAAATTACTCTGTAGGTAATTTGGCAGACTGAAAGAAATTACTTGCAATAATAATAGTTGCCTTAAAGCCTTAGAAGAGCTTCATTACTTTATGTACCACGTTCTCAGATCACTCATCTATAAAAACACCCCAAAAGAAAAAGTCTTTTACATTATAAAATGGCTTATATTGTCACAACAGAGCCAAAAATAGACAACCTTAGGGAAAAAACTCTGTAGAACAATGTTTCAATATAATTTTATTTATAGTTTTTACATTAAATTTTATTTATAGGATCCAAAGGACTGTCTTAGAAAATTCAAAAGCATTTGTAATTAGATTTTAACAAGAACTTAAAAATTATAGTACAGTCCTTAAAATCAAAGACTAGTTAAAATTAAATGCAGTTCTATCAAGAACTAGAAATGAACTCTGCATGCATGGTGTCACTTAAAGTTCCATAAAAATATAAAATATTCTATGAATGTCTGGGCAAACATCATTGGCTTTAAAACTTGACACTAAAGGAATCTCCAGTCAACACACATGCAGAAGCTTCATCCAGGAAGAGCAGTGATATTCCACCCAGAGATCTTGAGTCCTTGGTGCATATGATATGACCTGCTGGTGCGACTATGGAATGAGACATCTCTAATGCATAGTTAGCACACATTCTGACAACGGGATCTTTTATACAGGCTTTATCTACATCACAAAACTGTTCTTCCAGCCAAGAACAGGTTGCTCACTGCTGATCCACTGAAACTCTACGACTTCCAGCTTGAGCAGTATTGTAGGAGTCACAATTCTTACATTTCATGCCTAAAATATGGAACTGGACTGTAGATCGTCCATTACAGTCATTGCAGAGAATCTGAAAAATGAAGAGGAAGGATTTTAAGCCTTGCAATTACAGTGGCACTATCTGCATTAACAATCACTTGACAGTAATATAAAAGATGTGAAAAATACATGTAATGTGTCTAAGCATTTCTGATGTGAAAATGTCTTTTCTCCAATTAGTATTTTAAGGGTTATTAAGGTAGCTTTGAATGCAGAAAATAAAACAAATCTGAGCACAGAAGACTCATTTAAAAATAGTTCCCAAAAGTAAACATAATACAAGTCTAAGAAAATTAACATGGGCATATCAGATCTAATACTTATTATACAAACACTTAATATTTTTAAAAAATAATACACATGATGACATGATGACTTCATTATTTTTACTGGAACTCAAAATTTACATTAACTAATATAATAGAAATTTGTAAATACTGGAAATGTCTGTTTAATTTTTATGTTTACTACGCCTCAGGGATGAATTCAAGAACAAGAGAATCTTCTAAATGAGTAAAGTCAGAGCATCTTGTCTATCCCTAAGATGACAAGGCCTCAATCCTTCTAGTGCTAAGATCCCAACAACGCCAGTATTCATCTGCGAACAGATCGACAATATAACTATGCAGCAGTCTTAGCATATGCACATCATAAGCAAAAAAATTAAAAAATAAAGAATTGTTCTTAACATAATTTGGAAAGCTACTCTATCCTTCATTGTTCTCCACCTTCCTTTTTTTGAGACATTTTTGTGTCTCACTGAACACAACCCTCAATGTCTCAACTAGGCTAGCCAATGACTTTCCGGAACTAGCCTACTTCCATCTCCTTAAGGATAAGGTTGTAGGCATACATGACCATGCCTAGCTTTTTCTGTGTGTTCAGAGCATCCAAACTCAGGTCACTGTGCTTGGGTGCAGACAAGTTACCAAATGAGCCATCTCCTCAGTCCTGGGCATGGGGTTTCATTATAAATGACAAAAACAATATTGAGGTGTCATTTGTACAATTCCATGAATGTACTAAAAGTCACTGAATTGTGTACTTTAAGGAATGAGCTCCAATGTATCTGAAGTGTGCCTTTATAAAGCTATTATTTCAAAGAAAGCATCTACATAAACACAGCCAACTTCAGCCTCTAGTAAGCATCACAATTACCAGACAGTATCTAAGGGCTCTTCCACTGTCTTAGTAACAAGTCAGTCAACATTAATTTTGGAACTTTCCAGAGTGAATAAACCAGAAGAGTCTTTGGTTTTCTTTTATGGTGCTATGTTCAAATCCAGGACCTTGCACATATTAACTACTACTGAGGGATATATCCAACATTAAAATAATTATCTGGCTTTGTCACATCCTTTTGTGTGAAGTATTTGTAGACATTTAAAATATTTATATGTCCAGAACATCAGAAAGCTATTTAATTTTCCAATTCTGACTCAAACTCAATACTATATTGAAAATAAGCTACAAGGCAACACTGGTCATTTTTGTAGGGCCAAATGATAAGCTACTTGAGACCAAATAAAGTTTACAACAAAATACCAAGAGCAAATCATTAGAAAACAAAATGAAAAAGTGGTTTTTAAAAAAACAGCAAATACATTCTCTTGAAACAAAATCTTGAAAATTTAAGTGAAGCACGGGTGAAATAAAACCTCAGTGATCCACTTCTGTCTCTGGCAAGCAATCTGCCAAAACTCCCTAATAACGAAGTCTCTGCCTGCCATCTAGTGCTGAGAGAAACTACACAAATGCACTCTTAGTGCTTTCCTCCCCTGTCTGATATCAGCATAACAAAACAACAACATTTGTCCTTTGCCTTCATTAATTACAATGACACTATGTCAAAACAGTAGTTTTTAGAATTTAAGCAAAAAGGCAAAAGTAAGAAAGAATATCAGCAAGAAATCTAAAAAGTTCTAAACATGGATTCTACTTACATCAACAGTCACGTTCTGGTATTCTGATGGCATAGGAGTCTGTGCTACCTCATTATCTAACTGTCTCCAGTAGCGGGTCATATCTAAGGCAGAATGCATACACAAGGGACATCTGTAGCCTCTGCAAGAGACAGTAAGTGGGATCCACATCAACTCTGGTCTAAAGAAGACACAGCTCACAGAAGCCTCCAAGCAGAAGCAGTCTACATTTCAAGCTAATTTTTCAGGAACCTGAAGACTTATGCACTTAAAAAGATAAATATTAAATTCTGTATCTTGTGATACTTTTCAATCCTAAGTCTTTACCCTCAACTCTCTAAAACAGAAAAGAACTAGTGAATATTCTTTGTAGAACTATGTCTTTACTTAAAAATACCAAATAAACTATTCATTAACTAAACTTTAATTTCTTGGGACACTGATGAAAAGAAATTCTATTTCTAAAAAATCACTCCAACCATATTACTACTTCCTTTCTAAAAATTTTCATAAGTTGCTTCCTGTCTAGGTATAAAATTTTCTGTTCATTAACTGGTAAAACCAAAACACATTTCTACTCCTTCCTATTTCTCACCTTATTCCAGTTTTAAAGAAAATTTACTGATTTTCTTTGCAGTTCATTGAAAAACAAATATACTGAACTAATAAAATGTGGACACTATTCCTCAATGCTTTTTCATCAGTATATATGGCTAGAAAATAAGGGTTTGCCTGCTTCAAGTTGTGGGAGGAAATAGGGATGATAAGGACATGGGAACAATGGTACAGGCCTATTTCCCAAGATTTCCTGCCAGCTAAAGAGCAGTTATCTACTCTACTCATCTCTGTATATGTTCTACCATACCCAAAACAGTATACCTGGCCATCATATTTACCTGTTTATTCACTTACCCATCTCCCCACCACCCTCCTCACAAAAAAAAAAAAATCTTAAGTTTTAAAATCAATCAAAAACTCACTCTTTCAACATTTCTTCATAACATGTTCTGAAAGAAAACAGAACATCATTTCAGCAAAAGAGAAACTGCCGCCATTATTTGCAGACATCTCTGAGCAGGAAGAAAGGTACCTTACCTATGTAAGAGATGCCCACATGGCAAGACATGAGCAACAACCCGGGACGTGTGAATGTCCTAAAAGGAAAGAAAGGTATTAGCGCTTGCATAAAGACACAAGTAACATCCAAGTACTTCAAATTCAAAACAGATTTCCAAAGTGAAAAATATTCCACACTCACCTCTAAGCATATTGGACAATTCTGCCGGGAAACATTTTCAATACACTGTTTAAAGGAGAATCTTAGGTTAACAAAAGTATGAAAAGATAAAAATGTCAACTATAAAAGCATTAATAAACGAATGAAAAAAGAAAGAAACAACAAAGGAAGAAAGATCAATTGAATAAAAGAACCAGTGAGATGACACAGTGGGTAAAGCCACCAAGCCTGAGGACCTGAGTTCAATCCCTGGAGGCCACAGGCTGGAAGGAGAGACCCTACCCTGCAAGTTGCAGTCCAACCTCCACAAGTACACTACTAAAAAATGGAGCTAAGTTTGAATCCCAGCAATTGGTGTTTCTAGTGTGGCAATTTTATACAATTATATACATGTCTAATTACTTATAAGGAGATAAGAGAAAGCACTAAGCCACAGATGAGTCCCTTGTTTTTAGTGGAAGTACTTTAATAGAAGCCAGGACCCCTTACTAACATTTAAAACAATGAATAATAGCTAAGGAATTAAAAAACCGAAACAAACCAACAAGAGAAGAGAATGCATGAATATGTATATACAATAGAGTTTAAGGCAAAAAAAAAAATATCTCAAATGAAAAATCTGGATTGTAACCTGACATTTATAAATCTGTAAGATTTTAGACAAGCCAGTGCTTTAGTCTAATTTTCTCTACTTTTCAAATGAAGCTAACACATTTCATTTCTGTGCCTAAGGACACTCCATCTATACAACAAACCCACATACCTTAGCCTCTATGTGATTAGGCTATTTCTGGAGTCAGTGCTAACGCTGAGGGAACGCTGTGAAGATGCAATGAGCTGGCTGTACACTCCCACCTGTGCATGCGTGTACACAGATGTACTCTATATGAGCTCTGGAGACAAAAACAGAGCCAGAGAAATGCAATCCGTGAGGCTATGACTCCAGCCTACCTTCATTAGCCTTTCTTTTTAATTTAATGATTGGAGGCGAGGTCCTTGTACAGAACTCAGGCGAACCACAAACTTGCGACAATTCTGCCACAGCCTGCCGCGTGCTAAAACTGCAGGCCTGTGCCACAGCTTCAGGCAGCTCACCTCGCTGTGCCCCTAAGGTTTTAACGTCAGACTCAAAGTCTCTAACAAATTCATATTCTGCTCATGAACTCTCTCTGAGCCAAGACAGGGTGTCTTGGGAGTTATCTTTACTCAGCCTCACTCTAATTCTCAGTTACCATTTCCCAATGTTCATTATTCATCCTCACTACTACACTATTTTCACTAATATACTTTATTTTCCTCACTACTATACTATTTTAGGTCAACTCCTACGAAATATTCTATTTCTACCAGAATCTTTCTTTTACCTTTATCTTCTAGAGAACACAGTGGTTATTAAATTATTTCAGATATTGTAAGTCTTTAAACACTCCATGTCCATACCTCTCTTTCCCTCTCTCTCTCTCTCTCTCTCTCTCTTTCTCTCTCTCTCTCTCTGTGTGTGTGTGTGTGTGTGTGTGTGTGTGTCTCATCTTCAGACAAAAGACTACTAGCAGGACTTTTACACTTAACTTTGCTGATCTTCCATTCTTTAACTTCTTACAGCAGACAGAACAGTACTATAGATATAGTACCTTTTAAGATTGTTTTTAAATAGAGAGAGTGTCTGGAATTGTAATAAAATTCCTATATCCATATTTATAAGTCTTAATTAGGAAGGGAAATGCAAAGAATACTTTCTAATTATTCTTAGAACACTATGTAAATAGGTTATCTCATTTAGCATTTTTCCTTTTAAAGTTAATCTTAGAAGCAGTATCAATAATAAGAATCAATAAATCAATTGAAAAACTGCACTGGCTGGTTTTGTGTCAACTTGACACAAGCTAAAGTCAGAGGGGAAGTGGCCTCAGTTGAGGAAATGCCTCAATGAGATCCAGTTGTAAGGCATTTTCTCAATGAGTGACTGATGAGGAGGGTCTAGCCCATCGTGGGGGTTGCCATCCCTGGGCTGGTAGTCCTGGGTTCTACAAGAGAGCAGGCTGAGTAAACCAGGGGAAGCAAGCCCAGTGAGCAGCATCTCTCCATGCTTCTGCATCAGGGCCATTTCTACCCTGTTTGAGTTCCTGTCCTGACTTCCTTGAACAATGAACAGCAATATGGAAATATAAGCCAAACAAACCCTTTTCTCCTCAATTTGCTTTTTGGTCATGGTATTTCATAGCAGCAACAGACCCTAAGCAGCTGTCAGAACTATACTAATGATTGCACAGGCATTCTTACATTACAGAAAACAGACTGTGGATCAAATGTTTCAGGCATATATTTCAGATTATCTACTTAATTCTGCTTTTTAGAAAAGGAAAAAAATATAGTTGTGATTGGTAATATGAAAATCAGCATGTTTCCAAAACATATTAAAATTTAAGTTGGTTTTCAAAAACACTAATTTTTTTTAATTATGCAAAATGAATCATGTACCTTATGTTTTCCTCGAAGATTCATGGCTAGGCATAAGTTACATTTCAAGCAGTGGAAAAAATCTTCCTTTGGACCAATCCTAACAAAACATAACATGAAGGCCAAAAGATTATTTTTTTATTACATGATAATTTGTTCTCTTAGTCCCACTGTAAAAATATTCAAAATGCACTGGAGAACTTGGGGAAACTACTGTCTCTACAGTGTCAAAGGTAAGCACCACTAGCAGAGTGACATTCTTTAAGACTTCTCTTCTTCTGCAAAGTTGTATATAGATGCATAGGACAGACACACAATCTGAGCTTTCTTATGCAGGTCTACAGATGCTCTTCTACAACTTACTTACACTTAGTAATATATTCCAAGGATTGTCTGTCCACACAAAACCTCGTCATTAATAGCCACAAGGAGTCACATGGTATGGATGTACAATTTTCAAAAATAATGATGTGATTTACAAGCTTTACTTGCTACAATGACATAATTTTTAAAATGTCCACCTAGCATTTAGGCCACATTTAGATTATTTTTTTCAAGATCCCTAAAAGTGACACTACTGAGTCAGAGGGTCCTGGATCATCAACTGTGATACTGGCAACCTCTTGCCTGCAGAGACTGCTAGCTTACATTCCCACAGACAGCACACAACCCGTGTTCCTCACAAGCTGGGCAGCATGGCACATGTATAATAGACAAGATAGGCTATTTTTAACTTCATTTCTCAAATTACAAAGTACATTTTTCAATGCTAAAGAATTGCTCATATTTCTGTGAATTTTCTGTTGATACTCTCTTCTCATTTTTCTACCTGGTTATTTGCCTTTTACCAATTTAAAAGAATTCTTTATACAGCCTGGCTATTCCTCTTTTTCATTTATGTATGTTAGAATTACTGCTCTGGTCTGTTGTCTATACGTTCATAAAACCCACCTTAATTTCTATGTATTAAAAAGCCATCAAGGGCTTGAAAAATGGGTCAGTGGTTAAGAGCACATACTGCTCGTGGAGAGGACCCACTTTCAGCTCCCAATACCTACGGTGGGCAGCTCACAATTACCTATAACTCCAACTCCAGGGAATCTGAACCCCAGACTCCCTGGTCACCTACACTCACATGCACACACAGAGAATTTAAAATAAAAACAAAAAGTAAAACTTAAAAACCATCTATATGCTCCTTTATAGCTATGCTTTCTGCACACTGTTAAAGAAAAACTTCTGTAAATTCATAGACCATAAACATATTCTCCTTTGTAGATGCTAACACTTAAAACAACTCATTTCTATATTTTATTCAGGTTGAAATTCATTATAAAATGTAAAATATAAATGGTAAAGATAAGATTACTTGGTAGTCCCTATATTTCTATTCTTTGCTTCTTTTACACTGAAACATTTATTTAACAAGGCACTTACTCAGACGTATCCTAAAAAAAAGACAATGTTCCAGCTTCTTTGGAGGTTGTGAAAAGATATTTTCTGGTCTCAAAGAAAAGAGTCTTATGAGATGACTCAGCAAGTAAAGCACTGTCACCAGGCCCTACAACCCAAGTTCAATCCTGAAACTTAAACAGTGAAGGAGAGAGCAGGCTCCTTTCAGCAGTCCTGACTTCCACATTGACACCACGACATACAAATTAATCATATAATTAAAAAAATTAATAAAGGGAAAGCAACATGCCTTCTCCTCCTCACAGATCTAGCCATTTCCCCCTGGCCTAGAGTATGAGCCATCAGAATCAAATTCAAGAAAACACCTTGCTGTCAAGGTGTGGGGAGGGTATTAAGCTATACCTGAATTAGGCATCTCCTTGAGAAATAAAATTCAACCTTTCGTGAACCACTATTGAGTTTCTGTCATAAAATGCCAAAACCACATTATAATGAATATGTAAAAGGAACTTTTTATTTGCCTGTTTCTATTGTTTTCTGGGAGGCTTACTGCCCCTGTCTGCTAACCTAGGCCTAGTTCTGGAAGCTTCTAGCCTCCGTACAATCTAACCTAGGCCTGGAATGTTTTCTTGTTTTTACTGGGCTCTGGGCTGGCTGCTTCAACTCAGCTATTTTGGCTCAAACTCCTCTCCCAGCTAATGTATTCAATCTAGCTTTTCTCTTGGCCACTGAATTGCTCTCTTAGCCTCAAACTAAATCCAGAAATCTGCTGTAATATTCTGGCTCCTTCTCATTCTCTGGCTTGTTCTGTCTTCACCTGTGTCTGTAAAACTCTCCCAGTAAAACTGCCTCCTCTCTCTCTGTATTGCCCATTAAGTAGCTTCCCTTTCCTTTCTCTTCTTGTGAGAGTAGGGCATATCCTATTCTGTCAAATCTTTCTGATTGGTCATATTTTCAGCTACTCAATTTGACATCACTTTCAAACATGGGAGCTTCTACAAACTAACTTTACCTTTCTTGTTTGGGATTAAAGACGTATACCACCACACCTGGACCTAAACTTTTCTTTACCTGAAACTTGCTCTATACCAGGCTGGCCTTGAACTCAGATCTGCTTGCCTGTCTCCTGGATTAAAGGTGTGTTTCTATTCCAGCCAGATCACACTGACCTAGAAAGTCTTTGGATGTGATCTCTTGCCAGAGCAGCCATGTCCTGAATTTAAATTCCATTACATAAATACATGTTCAGAATCAAGTTTTTGCTTTCCAAATAGATATGAATTATCTTAATACCCTTTCTCAATTTAGATTATCACTTTTGCTTCTGACTCATTTGTAAATATCTAATCTTGACAAGAAAACAGAGGACTACATACATTTAAACAACAGGCCTTTTAAAAAATTACAGTAAGAGGTTAATTTCAACTGTGCAGCAAATGCACTGACAGACTTCACATTCCCTTTTGGTGTTTTTATATTTTAAAACAACAGTGCTGGAGTGGTGACACACAAGTGTAATCACAGCCCATGGGCCCCTGAAATACAAGAATGACAAGTCTGAGAGGAGCCTAAGCTATTCCAAGACTCTCTCAAAATAAATGAAGGTGAGCTTTGAAACTCAGCTGACTGCTAGATCTCACTCTCTGCCTCAGGCTTACAGTTCAAGATATGCTCTCAGCATGACGATCCAGCCACCATGCCTGCCACCTGCTGCCAAAACTGTCTCCACCATCGCAAACCCTAGCCCTTGGAAGCCAGAGCGCAAATAAATGCTCTTCTAAGTTTCCATAATCATAGTGTTTTATCACAGGAACAGAAAAGTAACTAATAGACCATTATTGCCCAAATATACTGGAAATAATTCAAAGCGAACATTTTATATACAGTACCTACAAATCCCACAGTTCTCACAATGGTACTGCTTTTTATCTTTGTCAAACAGATGGCATATACTGCAGTAATATTCTCCAAACAATGTGTTACAGTCTTCACAAGTCTGCTGGGCCTGAAAATGACACAGTAATTAAAAATTCAAGTAACTTTATCAAAACTATTTAAATATCTAGAATTTGTTAAAGTATGTTTAGCTTATTTTTGTTTTTAAACATCTAAGTCAACAATGTTACTTACTCAGAATGTTAAGTCTCATTTTCAACTTTTGATTAAAATTTTCAATCACCTTAAAACTTTAAAAAGACATATGACAGATGTCATAAAATCTTACATGTTGGATTTTTTCACAGTTGATGCACTGAACTTCCTTTACTTTGAAACGATCTAGCTGATGATCTTCATTGTTGTCATGACACAGCCGGCAAGTATAAAGTTTGTCACAACAAGGTGCCTAACACCCAGGGGAACAAAGGGAATATAAGAAGAAAAGACAAGTTAATTATAAAGAAAACAAACAAACAAACAAACAAAAAACCCTACCTCCATCTCTGGATCAAGGTCAAAGATTACAACCAATGAATCCATGGCTAGCATTCATTTCTTGGCACATTTGATGCTAATAATCTTACCCTTCAATATCTGTTTGAATGACTCTAAATTCAATTTTAAATCACAAAAAAATGTGAAATATAAAAGTCTCTAGGCCGAAAAATCAAGGCCATAATATCCAAATCTCATTCTCACCCTAAACAGAAGAAAGTACCGTCTAAGACATTGCCACCGAAAAAGAAAGAAAAATCATTTATATACCTTAACATCTAAACATGAAACCATGAAACTTTTTTTAAATTTATTTAAATGTTATTTTATGTGCATTAGTGTGAAGGTGTCAGATTCCTTGGAATTGGCATTACAGATAGTTGTATATGCCATGTAGGTGTGGGAATTGAACCCTGGTCCATTTGGAAGAGCAGGCAGTGCTCTTAACCACTGAGCTATCTCTCCAGCCCCAACATGAAATGTTTTAACGTGACTAATATTCACAAATCATAATGCACACACCTAAAACTGTATAGGATGCAATAAATTTAAAAAACAAGAGATAGCCATTGTTTGTGTTTTAGATAAGGTCTCTCTATGTAGCCCTGGCTGTCCTGGAACTATGTACAACAGTCTGGCCTTGAAATCTGACTACTCTTGCCTCCCAAGTGCAAGGAATAAAGGCATGCATCACTACACCCGGCCTCACTGATTTTGAGAATGTTAAAAATTGCCAGTCTTCTACTGAAATCTGTTCCCTCCTTCCTGAGCAGATTACCCAACTATTCTACAGTTGGATCCCACAAATGATCATATACCTAAAAATATGTCAAAATAATACAACAGAAAAAACCTGATTCCAAACCAACCAAGTGGAACAGAGGCTCTTTATCCATCTGGATCACACTTTGGAACTGTTATCTGGGAAGAAATGTGTTCTTTATTACTTAAACATCATCATTAGGTCATTTCATTGTAAATACTTAACTTTTACCCTGTTATATCAAGAAATGCCTGGGCTTGGGGTGTAGATTAGTAGAACAGTTACTTGCCTAGCACATACAAGGTGTTCATTTCAATCCCAGCATTCAAAAAAAGAAAAAAGTACTTTTGGGAGGAAGAGAGGATGAAGTGAGCAAAATGTAAGACACTGTCAGAAAATAAAATAATAAGATGTACTGGCTAGTTTTGTGTGTCAACCTGACACAAGCTAGAGTCATTAAGAGGAAGGAGCCTTAACTGAGCAAATGCCTTCATAAGATCCAACTGTAAGGCATTTTCTAAATTAGTAATCAATAGGAGAGGATCCAGACCATGGTAGGCGGTCCCATCCTTGGGCTGGTGGTCCTGGATTTGATAAGAAAACAGGCTGAACAAGCCATGGAAGCAACATGGTAAGGCAGCACCCCTTCATTACCTCTGCATCAGCTCCTGCCTCCAGATTCCAGGCCTGCTGGAGTCCCTGTCCTGACTTCTTCCAGTGATGGACATGATGATCTGGAAATCTAAGCCAAATACACCCTTTCCTCCCCAACTTGCTTTTGGATTATGGTGTTCTGTTGCAGCAATAGAAACCCTAACTAAGACATAAGTAAATTAAAAAAAAAAAACAAGGAAGGAAGGAGGGAGGGAGGGAGGGAGGGAGGGAGGGAGGGAGGGAAGGAAGGAAGGAAGGAAGGAAGGAAGGAAGGAAGGAAGGAAGGAAGGAAGGAGAATTCTTAGGCCAGTGGGCTAGCCTAATATAGAGGGATTTTAATCCAGCAATATAGCTACTCTGGCTGGAATACAGGCATGCCCTTGGCACACACTTTTAATGAAAGTAAAATTATTTTGTAGAAGGAAGCACCATTTTTGAAAGTGATGTCTAATTGAGAGGCAGACAAAATGACAAATGTGAGAAAGAGAATAGGGTAAACCAATTCTCATGACAACAGAGAGGAGAAAGAGAGGTGACTTAAGAGAGGGTAGTACAGAGGGAAAGAAGGAGGAGGTACTTTTACTGGGGGAGTTTTACAGAGACAGGCTGAAGAGAGAATGAGACCGAGAATGAGAAGGAGTCAGAAGATTAGAACAGATTGCTAGAGATACTGAGGCCAAGGAGAGAAATTCAATCAGAGGCTGAGAGAGAAGTCAGTTTTAATCAGTCAGAGAGGAGTTTGAGCCAGAAGAACCAGCCAGCCAGAGTTCAGAAAGAACAAGAATGAGTGAGCTTATTCAGCAGTAAGTCTCAGAGGCTGAAAACATTCCAGGCCTAGATTAGATTCTGCCAAGGCTAGAAACTTCTAGGACTAGGCCTAGGTTAGCAGATGGAGGCAGTGAACCTCAGAGATGACAACTGCAACAGAATAAAAGTTATTTTTACAGCTTAATACTGTTTCTTTAGAAATCTGCACATTCCTCACGGTTTCCCATGCTGTAACTGAACCATAACAGTTCGTCCTTTAAGAGCCGTAACATGTTATTGGCTTCTTTCTCCATTACTCTTGCCTAAATCTTAGTGATAAGTACATCCACAATAATCCTTTCACAATACCTAAATTTTCTCACTTTAAATGGCTCATATCCCAACCCTTCTCCACCACAGTCTCATACTTAGACAACAGCAGCTCAAAAACATTTCAGTCTCAGGACCCTGTTATGCTCTAAGGCTCTTAAGGATAGCAAAGAACTTCTGTTTATGTGGTTACAGCTACCAATATCTCATACCAAAATTACTAGTGTTTTTTAAATACTGTCAATTGTTTCTCTTTCATAAGTCTTCACTCCTTCCCCACTCTAGAGAAAATGTCTTCCCTGAGAAAACTCAAGCTTGAATGACCAATTTTCTTCAAGTGGAAAATGTTCCATGAACAAAGTAATTAATTTACTTTATAAGCCAACCTAAGAACTTTCCTCAAGAAAATCAAAAAAAGTGTTTGCTAAAAGTTTTCCACTTGTCAAATAAGTTATTAAAAAATATAAGTATGAGCTTAGAGTTGATAAATATCAATAATTTTAGTGCTTCATCAATGACATTTTTAAGTGAGACTGGTTCTAACTATAGGTTTACTACAGTGTACATGGCTGCAATATAGCAACACTGCTTGATTCATACATAGTGGCTGTTTTAATCACTGCTTTCCACCATCAGTACAAATGTCAACACAACTGGATACAGACTGGTCTACTATTTCACAAAGTAGTTTTTAAGGGATTCCTGGGGGTGCAGCCACACTTTGGAACTGCTGCTCCAGAGAACAAACTATACTAGCTCTGCATTTCAATTCCAAGCATGAAATTCTCTAGCAACTAAGTCTCTCTTTTCCAAGTGTTCCCTTGAACATAACCTACCTCCCTCCTCGCTTTCTCCAAATACTAACAAGTAAAATCCTAATAGTAATTAGGACCCTTCTATGTACTGTAGCAGAACCTGGAGTAAAACCACACCATTCTGTCTGGTCTCCTTTGTTTTTAGTTTAAAGGCTTTACTGTGCAACAGAGGACACACTTTTACATGCCCACCCCCCAAGCTTTTAAATTTTATTACTCTGAGATTCCTGGAAACCCCCTTCATGATCTCCATGTGAACTTTTGAAGACAACACTATAATCAGAGAACTCTGCTCTTCCCTTAAACACAGATGCCATTTTTCATAGAATTCATTCTTACACCGATAGTAGAAATTATACTAGAATTATCCCTAAACTAACTTCATTTTTTTCCCCTTGTTAAATGTCTTTACCAAACATCTTCACTGTTCAGGTGACTTCCTATTCTTAATGTATACATCCTGTTCTTGGTGTATACATCAATAAAGATAAACAACTTTGAATTCCCTGCATCTTTCTTGGCACCATGAATTACTCTTGTTTAACTACTCAGAAAAAAAATGAAACATTTTCATTAACACAATTTCATACTTAACACTCACTCTTCTAGAGCCTAAGTCTTACACAGGTTGAGATCCACTGATCTAAATGATCAATTTACAATTTCCCCTGTAAAACTCAAACACCTCTTCCTTCCTGGTAGCATTCTGATGACCTTGCTACTTATAATTTAATTATTAAAATAGTAGTAAGAAAAAGAAAACATCCACCCATGAGACCTACGAACCTTCTTGAGAATAAATACGCTTTATCTTCTGTGGGCTGGTTGGTTAGTTTTTGCTGACTAGACAGAAACTGGAATCACTTGAGAAGGAACCGCAGTTGAGGATCTGCCTCCATCAGACTGGCAGGTTCCAGTTCCAGACTGGCAGAGGCATTTTCTCAATTAATGACTGAGGCCCAGATCATTGTAGTCCCATCCCTGGGGAGGTAATCCTGCGTTATATAAGAAAGCAGCAACAGGGCAGTGCTGGTGAACACCTTTAGTCCCAGCACAGAGACAGTCAGATCTCTGAGTTGGAGGCCAGCCTGGTCAACAAAGTGAGTTCCAAGACAACCAGGGCTACAGAGAGAAACCCTGTCTCAAAAAAAAGTGGGGGGGGGAAGGAAAGGAAGGAAGGAAGGAAGGAAAGAAGAAAAGAAAGAAAGGAAGGAAGGAAGGAAGGAAGGAAGGAAGGAAGAAAGAAAGAAAGAAAGAAAGAAAGAAAGAAAGAAAGAAAGAAAGAAAGAGAAAAGAAAGGAGAAAGGAAAAACCGCAGGCTTAGCAAGTCATGGAGTGCAAACTAGTGGGGTAAGCAGCCTGCCCTGCATGAGAGCCTTCCTGCTTGGGCTTCCCCAGTGATGAACTATCACAGGAAAGGCAAGCAGTAAACCCTTTGCTCCCCAAGTACTTTCTGGTTACAATGTCTATTATTACAGCAATAGACCAGCAAACTACTACACTCTCCTTCTCCTCTTTTACAAAGAATCTACAGTTAGCCCCTGCTTGCAGTAAAGACCAGCTTCGCTGTGTGCTTCCCCTTTGGACTCCTCAGGAATAGTCCTAGAGCTCTCCCTTTCCCTGCTGCATTACAAAGGACCTGTCCAATCATTCCCCAGTGCACAGAAACACACTGTAACACACATCTCAGCAAAACAGGCACATTTTTGCTCTCCTTTGCAAAAAATAAAATAAAATAAAATCCAAAAGTTCTCTATGCTATTTCCAGTATCCACTCAAAGGAAGTTTTATCCTGGATCCTTCTATTGACACATTTCTTGTCAAGATCAAAGTGACCTTCCCCTTGCCAAATCAGAAGCCAACTGTCTCGACTTATGTTTCTTGAACATTTGATCTAGTAGATTACTTGCCCCTGAAACACCTAAGCTGGCCTCTCCTTTTTAAGGAAGAGAGGGAGGGAAAAGAAAAACAGTGCTTGACACTTAGGGAAAAGCAATTTAAGTGCTATAAAACACAAATTTGGTTGTGCAATTTCTTTGCTTGGGTGAGTGGGGGAAGTCCAAGATGTTAAATTCAGGTTCATACCTCACTTTGAAACTGTAAAAACACTTCAGTAGAAATGCAATCAAAAGAATAGTGTTTAACTCCTTCTACAACATTAGGTAACTGACCAGCTTGAAAGAAACTCATCCCATGCAATGAAGCAATGTTCACCAAACCATGGCCTACAGAAAAGGGTTTATGTTGTCTTACAGACCTAAGCCTATCATTTAATCGTAATTTTTAAGGTCAGTGACCAGGGCTGATTGGTAAAGTTTAAAAAAAAATAAAAGACAGACAGTGAGTGGCAGTTAATATTTACTCTAACTCCTAAACCTACACGTGCACTCTAGTAGCCATCATATTGTTTATACAAGAGGGCTTTTCCTTGTTGGCGTGAAGACTGAACCTAGGGACTGTCTCTCTGCTGAAATCAATACTCTAGCAACAACCGGTGCATATCCTCAGTCACTCCCCCCCCCCTTTTTTTTATTGGCCATAGCAGTTCCAACTGGCATTCATGCTGCCTCAGCTTCACAAATAGCTGGAAGCAGATGTCTGCTGGAACTACGGGCCTTCACCACTAAGCCCAGCCATGAAAAAAGGAACCTCTGAAATTGCCATTTCATATACAAGCCATTTAAACAGCAGCTTGCTCAAAATTACAGAGCAAGTCAGGGACAGAACTCAAGTATTGGGGGGGGGGGGCAACAGCAAGTTTCTTTTCAGTGGGAGGAGACTTGTGAAGATGGAAGCCAAGGCCTTCAGCATTTGAAGCACAAGTTCTAGTGCTGGGTTACATCCCTCAGGCTTTCTCAACAAAATATTCATACTGCTTCTTTAAAAAATCTGGACATTCTTAACTGTGTGAGGGCCCCTTTTAAAAACTACAGATGGGTAGAACATTTCTCATCCTTCAATATAGCATATACGTATTAGGCACTCCTCCGATATCCAACTTAATGGCAATTACACACAACTGCCTCTCATTTCACACATTTATTTTCCCCTTGATAGGTCTGGGCATACTCCGAGGCAACCAAATGAAGCTGGCACACTGTACTGTGTATACTGTGTACTTCCTATACGAACAGAAATTATATTCTGATTTTTCCTCTTGCTTATACTTTCATTGCTTCATCATACACGCCTGACAGCGGTCCTGGAGAAACGCTCAGGACAGGCCTGACATTCTACTGTCAACCGCAAAGGACGAATAAACCCACTGGCGAAGTGATTTTGTGCAAGGAAGGCCCCGGGCCCTTTATAAACAAGAACTTCGCTTGCAAAGTACAAAAGCTGAGAGCAAGTACGGAGCTCACGCCCGACTCACCGAAAACGTTCCCTGCAAGGGGAATCCTATTACAGGTGGAGGGTATCCTGACAAGCAGCTCGCTCTAAAATGTATGCCCAAAGTTAAGCAGCTGCCTAGCCCCACCTGCCCCGGCCTGCCCCGGCGGCAGGTTGACAGGAAGCGCCCTTTAAAGTCGTCACCTTGAGGAGACAGCCTCTGTCATAGTGCTCGCAGCCCCACCGCCCTCGCTCCGGGCTGCGGACGCCATCTTCCCGCGCCGTCGCCGCCATCTCCTCCTCCACCTCCCCGTCACGATCCACAGAACCTTCCCCCCAGCTTGGAAGTCACGCCTTTAAGAGAAGCAGAGCCCGTCTGACAGCCCTCCTCCTCCTCCTCCTCCCAGCAGCTGCCACCACTCAATATGGCGGCCGATCACATGATCCGGGGCAGCCGGATTTCCGGTTCCTGTTCCGGGGGAGGCGGGGAAGCGGAGTGAGACGCCGAGTCCGTCGTCGACGTTAGTCGCTGTCTCCGCTGTCACCAGTGACAACCCGTAGGTTGGCTCCTCTTTGCCCCCCGCATCGCTGCCAGCCCGGATGTCGGGGTGGAGGGGACCCCGGCGACGCCGGGTGGGGACGGCTGGGGGCCGCCGTCGGGGCCGGCGCGCGTGAACCGAGGCCCCGCCCTCGGCCTCCAGAAGGGGGCGGAGCTCGCGCGGGCCGCCCCTTGGGTCCGCGGCTGCCCACGCTCCGTTCCCATCCCCGTGCCCGTGCGCCTCGTTTGGAAGGAGTGCTAGTATGAGCCGAGGGAACGAAAAGTGAAAAAGAAGTAGACACGCTCTGACACGCCCCAATGGAACCCTCGGCTGGGTACCGGAGACCGTCTCTGCCTTAAATGAGATCACAATTTGGAGGGTGATTTTTGTGTGTAGTGTCTCCGGGGGAAGGGGACGCTGAAAGTCGAGCAGCATGCAGTGTGCCAGCGGGAGTTGGTGGGCACAGACCTGTAGCGGGGGAGATACGAGAACATGAGAGAAAGAACCAAGCCTGCCAAGTTGAAATCTCAGACCTCAAGGGGCGTAGCGAAATGCCGCTCTTGTAAAGTACCGAGTCCTTAGAACACTTTACCGGCAAAACTTAAGATGTTGGGGTGCGGTGGGGTTGTGCCTTTGGCTTAGCCCTGAAGTTACTGACTCGTTTTCATTCTCCTACAGTTTTGTTATGAGTTGTTAAAATCTTGGTGAAATGTTGCTCGGCCGTTGGATGCGCTTCGCGCTGTTTTGCTAAATTTCCAAGTTAAAAGGGCTGACATTTCATGTGTAAGACTTTGCAGTACTCAAGCCAAGCTCTTAAGAAATGAGCGATTCTCCCTAGGTCTGCAGTTACAAGCTTTAGTTCCCAAGTCCTTTTAAACTTGCCTTGTTAAATTGAACTGACAATGATTCCTTTATGCCTTTATAATGTTTTAAGTGCCAAGGAATCAAAGACAAGATACCAACACCACAAAACACACACACAAATTGTCAGACTCACTTTTGCTAATGTCTGCATTTTAACTGAATTAAATTCACTGTTTATACACGTAGTTTACAATCTAGATGAAGGATATTTGTTCAAATATCCATCTCTTCTGTTTAGAAATATATGAGCCAAAAGTTGTTCAGTATAAATTGCAAGTTCAGACCAAGGATTATTTAGCTGCATTGCTGATAGAGCTTGAGGATTTTTTTAAGAGATTTATTTATTATTATGTATTTATTTATTTATATTTGTTTATTTATTTATTATAAGGGCACTGTGTGCATGTTACACCTGCACACCAGAAGAGGGCACCAGATCGCTCATTATAGATGGTAGTGAGCCACCATGTGGTTGCTGGGAATTGAACTCAGGACCTCTGGAAGAGCAGCCAGTGTTCTTAACCTCTGAGCCCTCTCTTGAGGATTCTAATTTAGTGTTTTGGTCATTCCTGTGACACCCATGGGCAAGGTCTAATAGGATTTAATAAACAGTGTTCCCTGCTCCTCACAGACTCTGAGCCTCAGAAAGAAAAAGGCTTAGCCACCATAATACTGCTTCCGCTTCCCATCCTCTTCCTGTGCTTGCTAAGCCTCTAATGATGTTTCCTTTAAGCATCATAAATTAAGAAATGGGCTGGAGAGATGCCTCAGAGGTTAAGAGCACTGCTTGTTCTTCCAGAGGAACTGAGTTCAATTCCCAGCAACCACATGGTGGCTCACAACCATCTATGATGAGATCTGGTGCCCTCTTCTGGCCTACAGATGTACAGAACAGTGTATAAATAATAAATAAGTTTTTAAAAAAGAAGAAAGAAATGGCTGAAACTTAGCGCTAAGCTTTTGTCTATATTTATATGGTGTTTTATTTTAGGAGCATAGCTACAGTGTTATGGACAGTCCAAAGAAATTTATGCATAAATTAGATTCTGTGATCATCAAGCTAGGAATACCAAGGAAAGGCTACAGAATGTTTTGGACCAAGAAATACATTTTCAGAAATCCTTGAGGAAGATAACCAGGGAAGTAAAGAACAAATGTCTGATCAGCCAAGAAACTGCCAGAAGACTGGATGCTTCCTGTTGGGAGTGCCGCCGTGAAAAAGCAGGAGGAGCCTGCGGTTTGCGAAGTAATTTATTGTATGTCCCATCTGCCATTGACACCGATAATACTTCTCAGAAGATTCTCACGCACCGACACAAGATCCCATCATCAATGACATCACTGCCAGCAGTAGGCAAGCCAAAAACTTGTTGAACATGTGTTGTGGTTGTGCGTTTGTGTGACCGGTGACAATTATATTTTCCCAGACCTAAACTGGTGCTGGGTCACTACTGGAAGGTAGTTGAATCTTTAAAAAGTAAATGTATCAAATTGGCCACATTAAGTTACAGCAATTAAAAAAGAACATCAGATTTCTAACTTTGACTACACTTAACTTGTGTACGCTTTATAGTAAATTGTGATCTTAATTTTCTATTTTACTATGAAGCAGAATTTGTTTACAACACACATTCATCTCGCATCCACCCCAATGCACTGTAGTTATTAGTCATGCTACAGAGTGTTTTTTTAACAAAGTACTGGAGACCCTGAGAGTAAGATTTTAGCACAGTGCCTCCCCACAAGGACTATCTGATGTAAACCAGCCTCAAACACCAAAGGACAGAGAAGTTTGATTTCAGGAGAGTCGTTTTGGTACTTCATGGCTGCTGTTTTCATCTCTTCAAACCCTTAGCGCTGCTACCAGCTGAAGAATCGCAATGCTGACCCCTTAACAACCTTAAAGCATAGGGAAAGCTGTTTAAGATGTGTGGGCCTTACAGTGGGAATAGAAACAGGAGTGATGGCTGGCAGTGGCAGTTTAGAGAAGTGGCCATGCAAAAGAGCCATCTTGGGATTTCTTCTGAAACACAAAAAAGAGTTTCAGCTATTTACTGATTAAGCCAAATGTCAGAAATTTTGCTTCTCCTGACTTCTTACAAAAAATAAAATTAAGAGTCATAAATACTGTACGTTAGAATAAAAAGTATTGACCAGAGTCTCACCCCATATATAGCACAGGTCTGTGAAGGAACCTTATTCCGAGATCCGTGCATAATTAGAATGTATCTAGCAATTCTTTCATTGTATTAATGAAATATGTGTTCATATTTTATTTGTTCACTGTAACTTTGTTTCATCTTAGTATCATAAAGATATGGTCAGTTGAAGATTTTTATATTTAAGCTATTGTATTTTCATATGGTCAGTTGAAGATTTTTGTATTTAAGCTCTTGTGTTTTCATGTAGGACTGTAAATCTTCCCTCTAAAAGAGATCCCCCCCCCATTTGCAAGATAATTACCATGCTAAAGGAGTAAAATTACTGAGATTCTTTTTTTTACCCTCGTTTTTTTTTAATTGCCTGCCCGCTACTTAATTTTGCTGTCAAATGTATAAGTCACAGCGGGTACTCGAACCAGAACTGTAGGTAGAGTCTAAAGCCTCAGCCTCTTTGTGAGCATGCGCATTACCGCTGACGAAAGGACGGTGGTGGTGAAAGGTGAAGCTGAAGCAGCGTCTCCAACTTCCCCTCCCCTGGCTGCACGCAATAGAGCAAGCCTGGAAGGCTCTCAAGAGGAAGGTTCCAGATTCTGATTCTGCCCCATTACAGTTGCACGGCCACTTTTGCCGCTTGTGTCACAGTGAACTCTTTGTCCTCTTTCACTGGGTCTAGTATCACTGAGAAATTGGTAACTGGAAGAAATATCAGTGAGGAGCCAGAGTTTCCCACTTGCTCTTTACTCTCCTAGAGGAATAGTTACCAATAGAAATCAGGCTTAAAATATAGGATCCCACCACCTGCACTTGAAGCAAATGTCTGAACACAGCCCTACCTCCGTCTCCTTCAGAGACTGCAGCCTAGCTCTTCCAGGGAAAAACTGCTGGAGACAAAGTAAAGCTGCAGGGCTGTGGCAGCGTGCGCCTTTCATCCCCGGACTCGGGAGGCAAAGGCAGGAGGATCTCTGTGAGTTCAAGGCCAACCTGGTCTACAAATCAAGTGTCAGGACAGTAAAGGCTACACAGAGAAATCCTGTCTGGAAGAAAACATGATGATGATGATGATGATGATGACGACAGTGATGGTGGATGATGATGTAAAGCTAAATCATAGCCTATCCAGAAGTCCTCAGGGAACCAAAGCTGATCTAAGGTCTGTAGTTTCTAAACATGGACTGGTCTCTAGACTCTGGAACACACCATTACCAAAGAAGGGACAAAGGACTTGATGTGGCATTTTCCTTTCCATATCAAGTCCAAATTTCTTTTTTTCTTTAATTTTTATTTTTATATTAATCACAGGTTATTTACTTTGTATCCCAGCCATAGCCCCCTCCCTCATTCCCTCCCAATCCCACCCTCCCTCCTTTATCTCCTCCCTGCCCCTCTCTAAGTCTACTGATAGGGGAGGTCCTCCTCCCCTTCCATCTGACCCTATCAGGTCTCTTCAGGACTGGCTGCCATGTCCTCTTCTGTGGCCTAGCAAGGCTGCTCCTCCCTCGGGGGATGGGGGAAGGGGGGTGTCAAAGAGCCTCAAGTTTAAATTTCTGAAAATAGATTTTGTTGCTAAAAGTAGCTATAATTTGAGAAAAGATGAAATATATTAAATATATAGTTTTAATTTTTAAAAATTGCGTACAGAAATAATTGAGGAATGAAAGCAATTATTTCTCTGAAAAATAAAAATTTTGTCTAGTAATGTGTTGTGTTTTTTATACCTTGATTCAGTACAATGGTCAGAAAAAAATTAACAGCACATACATCAGCCAGTATGAACTAGCTTGCTTTTGTGTAGCTCTTAAAAATGGCAGCTCTTTATGTTCCCCAGTATATGGGGAAAAACAGTATTGCTAGAAGTGAAATACAGTGCCTTTGAGCCCAAAAGAATAGCAGGCTTTTTTTTTTTAGATTTTTTTTTTTTTAGATTTTTTTTTTTTATGTATGAGTGCTCTAGCTGCATGTGCACCTACAGGCCAGAAGAGGGCTCCAGATCTCCATCACAACAGGTCATGGTTTCCAGGGACCACAGTGATGAGTTAAATGGAGACATGAAGAGGGCCAATGTGATTTAAAATGAATACCTCCCTTTCTTCTGCAGATCTCTTTGATGATTTTGGGTTTTTTTGTTGTTGTTGTTGTTGTTTGTTTTTTTGTTTGTTTTTTTTTTTTTCAATTTCCTGTGATAGCTACAAGGACAATTATATGCTGAGTTTTGTGAACCTTTCTAGTGAGCCATCAAACTTAGGGTCACCCTTGGAGACTTCAACCCAGATGTTCCTCCAGATTTGTCTGTCCTAGTTTGGATAAAGAAAACGAGAGAAGTGGTATAATAGACAAGAGGTATAACTATCTTTTTCTACACAAAAGCTATCGCTAAGTATAGAAGACAATAAGTAAAACTATCCACAGTGCCAAAATATGTCCTCTACCCCTGGCACTATAGTCAACTGGCCTCTCCTTTTAAATGTCTTCCATGCATGTAAAACTTCTAGACAGCCTCTAGAAGTTGGAAAAGAAAGCGAAATTCCACCCCAAGCTGCACCCACAAGGATGCAGCCCTGTCATCTCACTTTAGACATCCATGTTAATTTGTGTCATGTTTGTAACCAACGAGATTGACAGCAGCAGTGACAGGACCTGTGGGCAAACCAACCACAAAGCAAATCAAACTTACCAGGACACAGAATCCAAAGCAAATGAGTTTACGGTGATTTAATGATTTGTGCACGGATGGAGTGCTCCAGTTACAAAGATAGGATGAAAAGAGATCCTGGTACATTGACCAAAAAAAAAAAAAAAAAAAGTCATACTCCTGGGGAAGAGGCTTTGGCCATGCACTGTAGTGCCCTCAAATGGCATGATAGGGGCAGGTTCTCAGAAACACAATGTGAGGGGAAGGAGGAACCTCTGTGTTTGATGGCTTAACATTACAAAAGGAAACAAGAAGATACAAAGGGGGTGGGAGTGGGCTGAGAGGTCTGACTGACTGTGGCCATGGGTTTTTCTTGCCCAAAGCCTGGCACTTGCACTTGTAGAAGGCCTGATTCCCCTGATTCCCCACCTGAGCGAAAAAGTGTTCTTTCCCTAAGAAAGACACTTAAAAAAAAAAATGAGATTCAGCCTAAAAGAGGAGTGAGCTTGGGTCAGGCTTGAGGCAAGGTGTGGATGCCGCCTTTCGACTTTCTTAGAGGTCTTGTGGTCAGACTCCACATTGCTTCCTCAGACTTTATTTCCTAGTTCTAACAGCTGTCACCAACCTTTAGAGAAAGTCCTCGGTGTTGCCACCCATGCTCTCACATCATCTGCAATGTATTAAGCAGCCATGCTTCTCAGAGAATTGTGCCTGCTGGGCAGCAAAGCCGTCAGAGCTGTACATGGAAGAAAAAAGGGTTGCATGAGAATTGAGAAGCCTGGGACCAGATGATACACAATCTGTAACCTGAGAAACACTTGTGTGTTGGTGGTGGCACTAGCAGCAATAGAAGAGGAAATACTGAAGAGCCCATTCAGAGCTTCCACACATTTTTTTCAGTTACAGGAATTATATGTAGAGGGTAAGTATGCTAGGTACTGGACAAACAGCAGAGCCAAGACCCATTTCTGGTCCTCAAGGAGGTTACTGATCAGTGAGAAATTCTAAAGCTCATGATTCATGAATATCAAGGATGCTATATCTCAAGAAGATGGGCTTTTATACTCATGATGCCTTGATAACATTCAAGTTCAATAAATTCATACCGTAACATACTAAGTTTGAGTGTTGGGGTTATCATTTGCTATATTCTCAGAAACATAAAGAAGTTTGTCCACTACCATTTACTGTAATAACATCATACACACCATTTTCAGCAGTCCACACACTATTGTAAAGGGTACAAAGATGATAAGATGAAATCCACAATCTACAGAGACACTAGATCCCCGTGTGTGTGTGATACATAACTAGTCACCTAACAGACCCTTGACCAGTCAAGGACATTCAGACATAGCTTTCCAACCTGTTTAATGTCCCATACAATCCAGAACACAAATACAGGTAAGTGGCAAGGGCTATGACAAAGATGATGACACTAAAACTAGCCTCAAGATTCCAAAAAGAAAAAAAAAAATGAGTATGCCAATGTGGGCAATTTAGAAGTTCTGGCCCAGATAACATACTCATTAGGGTGTGAACACCAAGCCAACATGGATTCCAATTGCAGCCAGCCTACCACTCTCTTACATGTTGATCATGGATCTCTCTTACATGCTGAATTTCCCTGAGCATTTACAAAGCAAGCAATAAAGTGTTTAAAGCCAAGACTATACAACGAACTTTCCATGTAATGTTTCTCTCTCTTAAATTCCATCTCAGAAACATTGAAAAGGGGTCAGAACAAGAAGAGAAAAACAGCAAGAGGAGGAAACATTTGCAGGGGTTGATGGCATTCTTGAGAAATGTGTCCCTCTCTTGTGCCAACTAAAAGTGAGCAAGGAACATGGTCCAACTTACAGAGAATTTTTATTTTATTTATTTTATGAAGAATCTTTTCTCCACCCTTCCACCCTAACTATAACATGCCACCTAGTCCATTTTTGATATAATTATTTCACTCATCCACTTTCATAAAATGAAAACAATGCTCCTCAAAATGTGGCTCACAGACCAGTGTGAACTTGCACCAGAATGTTGATCGATTACGTCATGAAACAGTTTGATTCAATGATAGATTTTTCTCGTGAATGGAGCAGAATATTAATTGACATTCTGGACGAAGCGCTATATCTCATTCTGGAATAGTCCCAGCTCATAGTCTGGCTCCTTGGAGCACTCAGAGTACTGAGTCGCTTGCTAAACAGTCTTTGACCAACCAGAGCTGTGGTTTGTGGTCAGTTGACAGCAGAGGAATTCCCGACATCTGTGTCAGATAATCAACTCCCACGATCCTTGTGGCCAGCCATATGCATTTGAAAGGTGACATCACATCTGACTCAGCAGCTTGAGGCCTTTTGCTTTATAAGACAGAGTACTTTTATTAAATAAAGAATGAGGTATATAGGCTATGCATGAAGCCAACCACAAAAATCAGTAATGACTACCTTATGGAGACAGGCATAAAAATAAAGTATACTCAACACACAATAAAAATGAAGCCTACTTGTGGCTATTTCAAAAGTAGATTTTATAATGCTGTGAAGTGCTGCTGGCCTACGCGGCTGGATGGAGCAGCATGAGGCTCTCCCCAAAATGAAGCTGCCACATCTTGAACTCTTCAGTCCAGAACTATGAACTCAGTAAATCTCTTTCATTTATGAAATTATCCAGCTCCATGCATTTCTGTTATAGTAACAGAAAACAGACTAAGATAGGCATTCTACAAACTACAATCTAAATCATTTTATCTTTGAAAAGTGGAGATTACTTGCTATCATTCTCTTCATCATGTCCCTGGGGTGTGGAGTCCAAGTCCAGTGGCATCCGGGAATTTCAAGGAACTTTCTCAAAGCTGTGCTGGCTTAACTATTGATGTTCTCAAAACCGTGTGTGTGTGTGTGTGTGTGTGTGTGTGTGTGTGTGTGTGTGATACATAACTAGTCACCTAACAGACCCTTGACCCAATCAAGGACATTCAAACATAGCTTTCCAGCCTGCTTAATGTCCCATACAATCCAGAACACAACCATAAAGTCTCCATCATTGAGAGTTGTCTCTGCTCTTGCTCTCATAGATCCAATCACCATTTTAAAAAAAAAAAAAAAAAACAAAACCTATGTTTCTGGCCCTTCTAGTGACTTGCATCAGACATCCGTGTTCAAGAAAAAGATGCCTGTTTGAGGAAGATTTGGTTTTCAGTAGTAGTGACAGCTGACATTTATAAGATGCTGGTCTCTATTTCACTCTCATTCCCCTCCCAATAATCCTGTCAGGTAGGGACTGCCATCAATCACTGTCATTCTACAGCTGAGAGGATTAAACAGGGAAAAGTAACTTGCCCAGGCCTCAGCAAAAAAAAAAAAAAAAAAAAAAAAAAAAACAGTAAGAAGAAGAAAAAAAGAACAAAACCAGAAAAATCTCATTCTTGTCAGCTCTGATTTTCTATGCTAGACCCAGAGGTTTGGGTGTTGAGTTGTTGCATTCATAATGTCCCACAGGCCAGACTTCAGCCATTGCATTCAGAAGCTCCCGTGGGGTCACTGTGAGGAAGGAATGTGATGTCATCCTGCTGTGAGGAGGGGGAGGACAGCCCACAGTTACTCACCACCACAATCTGGATCTGTCTGATGCTACCTACCACCAGGCCCAGCGTGGCTGAGCCCTGAATGATGTCACCTCAACCACCTTACAGGCAGAACAAGCAAGTACGCATGTGTTTCTCCTACACAGGTGTCTGCCTCATGCCATGGCTTCTCGGAGCTCTCAGAAGGGTTGCGCAGAATGACAGAATGGCCCCGATCAATAAATACAGAAACACAAACTTGCAACACAGCTCGTTCTGCTTTTTAACATAGACGACTCTCACGCTCGGTGACTTGCTGCTTCAGGCTTCCTTGAATGCTTCTCAATCAAACACAGTGTGCCACGTAGAGGACAGCTGGGTCTAGAAGTTCAAGTCTCGGGATCTAGTGTCCCCCCATTTGTTAGCCAAGCAGCCTCTCCCTTCCTAGGGCCATATCTCCTGAAAACTTCAGATCCGAAGGCAAAAACGTATGTTTCCTTTCCAGTGGCTCACACAAAGGTACCAGACCTTGCTTCATGATGAGAGCGCTGGAGCCCAGAGACTTATAACGTGCTAGACAAGCAGTCTACCACTAAGCTGCACCCCAGCTTCTTTGTGTATTTTTTAATTTTTGAGACAAGGTCTCACTAAGTTGCCCAGGCTAGCCTTGAATTTAACCTGTAGGTTACACCAGCCCTTAACTTAGGAGCCTTCTGCCTCAGCCTCCTGAGTAGCCAGTATTACATGCTCCTGGCAAGAGGTCCAGCTTCAGAACAACGGTTTTTTCTGGCCCTGATGGACTTTACTTGAGTCCAGCACCTATTCCTAAGTCAATTCCCCTGACCATAGAAATGCTGACTTAATGTAATTGTACTATCATTTGCCTAGACAAGGTAATTAGGGTGGCAGAGTCAGGAAATTGCGTAAGACTTAAAAGACTTGTTCCCAGAGGTTCAAATCCTCTCCCTAATAGTACATTTTATTAACATTTTATCCCTACTACTCCCTATTCTTACCGCCATAGCATTCCTAACACGAGCAGAATGAAAAATTATGACTAGCAGGCATAGGTTACTCCATAATTGTAGAGGCAGAAAAATAGGGAAATGGTGATTGTAGGAGGAACCCAGTGAAATGTGTGCTGGCAGCAGAGGGGAGAGCATCGGATCCCTGGGCCAGAGTGAAATCACGGCAGAGAGGGGACTCTCTATTAGGAAAACCTCTTCGAGTACATTTTCCCACCAGAATAAGATGTTAAACGGTTAAAGGCATCCCTGGCCCTGTATGAAACACACAAGATCATTTTATCCTTGTATTTGGCCCAGGCAGTAAACGATATTTCTGACCTTATGACAGAGGAGTTCTCCAACGCACGGTGGACCGAACTCATTCACAGTTACGTATTCAGAGGCCCATGCCTTCAGCTGGAGTGGCTCCACAGTGTGCCCAGCACACGTAAACCATCAGAGGTCTCCCTGATGGTTTACGGTAAGTGGCAGTACCCTTAGAAGGTGAATCTCTTGAGCAATGTTCTACCAGTCTACTTTTAACAAATTTTAGTATTCGCTAGTATTAATGTTAGTTAGTATCAGTATCAGTATTAGTGTCAGTATTAGTATTACGGTCTTTTGAGACAGATTTCACTACGTAGCACTGGTTGTTCTGAAACTCAAGAGATCGGCCTGCCTCTACCTCCTGAGAGTCCTGGAATTAAAGATGGCTGCCACCCTGGTCAGCTTCCTTACTGTCCTTCCATTTCCCTGGAGAGAGTTATTCTGCCTGGTAAGGTAGGAATTCAGGGCTTTTGACATTTCCCAGACAGAATTAAATAAATGTTCTTATAGTTAACTTTTTAAAAAATGTATAATCATAAGGCTCCAAAGAAAAATAGTTTAACTCTAATGTGCTCATCTCCTACTATTAAATAGTTACGAGACATGGGGAATCTTGTTCCATCTGGAGCCACTCCTCTCTTCTGGTCATTTTGAGGTGAATCTCGGGTAGCATCATATATGCTGTATATACACGATCTCTTAAAGATACAATTCTGTTTTGTTTTCTTTTGAGAATAAGCCACACTAGAAACTCGGTAACAACAGTCCCTTAACAGCATCAAGCACCCACTCAGTGTTCATGTTTCCCTGGTTGTCTTCATTTTTTTTAACCATAAATTGTTTAAAACAGAACCTAAATGAAGCCATGCATTCATTACAGTAACTGGTCAATGAAACCTCTACGCCTTTCATTCTGTGTGGTTTCTGTTCTAGTTTCACCTGTTCTAGTTGCTGTGATAAAATATTCTGACAAGACACTTAGAGGAGAAAAAGGTTATCTAACATACAAGTCTTGGTTACAGTCAATCACTGCAGGGAAATCAAGGCAGGAACTCCAGGCAGCTAGTCACAGCACATTCAAGAGCAGAGAGAACAGATGCATACATGTTCACTAGCTTTTTTTGTTCCTAGCTGGATTCCTCCACTCTTACACATTTTGGAACCCCCTAGCTGAGAAACAGCATTGCCCAAAGCAGGCTGCATTGTCCCTTATTAATGAACTTAATTAAGACAATCTCCCACAGATCTGCCCACAGGGCAATCCCAGGGTAGACAATTCCTCACTGACTATCTTAGTTATGGTTTCTATTGCTGTGTGGCAGCATGAAGGCAGACATGGTGCTGGAGAAGGAGCTGAGAGTTCTCCATCTGGATTGGCAGGCAGCAGAAAGAGAGAGCCAGTGGGCCTGTCTTGAGCTTCTGAAACCAACAAAGCCCACCCCCAGTGACACACTTCCTCCAGCAAGGCCATACCACCTAATGCCACTCCCTAAACAGTCAAATCTGAGTTTACAGGGACCATTCTTATTCAAACCACCACACTGACAGGCTCTTCCCATGTGAGCCTACGTTTTGTCATGTTGACAATTAAAGCTGGCCATCACAGGGTCCTTCTTTCTGTCTTTATGCTTATTCTTTTCTTTCATAAAAAACAAAGAAACAAACAAAAAAAACAGGCAAGCCTTTCTGTGGCATAGTACAAAGCATGAATTTTAAGGATGCTTCTGCAGGTCTTTTACGGAAACTGAGAGCCAATGTATCAAAGCAATGAAGCGCGATGCTGAAAGGCCAGAGTTCCGGAGTCAGATGGCTTGAGTTTGTTACCATTTATCAACCACACGTCTCTGCTCTCCATGCCTCCACGTTCTCATCTTTAAAATGAGGCTGACTGCCTCCTGTACCTCACTGAGCTGTTCAATAAATAAGGGGCTTTGTATAGGTCCAATGCTTAGACTAAACAAAATAGACGAGAAAATTAAGAGGCAACAATACTGACGGGCTCAAGGTCTCACAGATGATTGGTGACATGGCGTGAACTAGAGTATTGACTCACTCCATTGCCTTAATACTGTGTTTCAAGTCCTTAACTGACAAGGCCTTGAAGTGGGCATTGCCCTGCCCTGAACAGCGTGTTATTGCCATTCTGTTGTTGGATCTCTGAGGTGACCTCAGGAGGTTTCTACAGCCCTCAGTCTCCCACTTTGCAAAATGGGGGAACTGGAGGTATAGCAAAGATGACTGAACCTCCTTTAGGAGAAGTCCCGCGGCCAAGAACAAAGCTCTTTATTTTTAACACAACCTAACGTTCATCTTCTTACTCTGGGCAGTCTCACCTGTTAGCCTGCCCATCGCGTCGCGTCAGGAGCTGCATGTCAGCAATTTGATCAATAGACAAAAAGAATCACTGGCGTGTATTCGCTGACATGTGCAGAGCTGAAGAGTTCTTGTGATTAAACAAGTAGGATGTGCACCATCTGTTTGCAGACCTGGGACCTTGCGATGGTGAGAGGGTATCCACACCACTGCGGGAGCGCCTATCACCCAGCCCTGTAAACCATGCGCTCCTAAACACCTCACATCACAGTGGACTTTTCGAATAAAGTCACCCCCTCCGGCCTCAACTCCTTATCTTCCAACCTAATTGGCCTGTAATGTCAAGTTACACTCCAGGAACAACTGCAGCGGATGATATGCCAACAGGCCCTCCAGGAAGTCAGAGCTGTGCCTAGAGTCAGTACCAAACACATATCAATCCCCTCAAAGACCCAGACCGTCAGCTCCAGCCATAGCAGAGCCTCCTCAGTCTGACTCACAGGCATCCACCACTCCCACGCTCCCTGGCACAGACACCCTGATCCACGGCGCGCCTGACATTGCTCACCAGGCCCTATGAGCAGTCCTCTCCCAGGCAGAGGCAGCACTTTCAGCCTGATCTTGATCCGGGGTGAGTGGCCTTTGCAGCTCTAACGTCAGGCTGGAGAGTGAATGAGCTTTTCTGCCTAGCAATGCAGGGTGAAGTGGATCTGTTGCCCACCCGGGAGATCTGAGTCCTCAAAGGCCCCCAAAGCTACAGGAGGACAGAACAGAAGTCCTTCTGAACATCTCCCACCCCACCCTGTCAACATTCTAGCTTCCGTTTCAATTTATACTGAACCTGAGTATCAAAAATAAACTATTTAGCCCAGAGAGATGGCTACTGGGTAAAGACACCACCATCAAGCCTGCCAACCAGAGTCTGATTCCAGGAATGTACAAGGCAGAACAAGAAAACAGTTCCCCCCCTACAAGGAGAACAACAGAACCAGAAAATTTGAAAACAGGGGTCTTTCCAGAGACTCATACTCCAACCAAGTACCAGGCATGGAGATAACCTAGAACCCCTGCTACTGATGTAGCCCATGGCAGTTTAGTGTTCAAGGGGGTTACATAATAATGGGAAGAGGGACTGCCTCTGACGTAATCTGATTGGCCTGCTCTTTGATCACCTCCCCCTGAGGGGGGAGCAGCCTTACCAGGCCACAGAAGAGGACAATGCAGCCACTCCTGATGAGATCTGATAGACTAAGATCAGAAGGAAGGAGAGGAGGACCTCCCCATCAGTGAACTTGGGGAGGGGCATGCGTGAAGAAGGGGGAGGGAAGGTGGGACCACTTTGTATGGGGGGATACAAAGTGAATAAAGTGTAATTAATAAAATAAAATAAAATAACAAGACAATGCAGACAAAAAAATAAAATAAAACAGTTCACACAAGTTGCCTCTGACCTCCACACATTCAAATGCACACACACACACACACACACACGATAGATAGATAGATAGATAGATAGATAGATAGATAGATAGATAGACAGACAGATGATGGATGTAAAAATATTTTTGAAATTTTATATTTGTCACTTTAATTATTTATATATATATGTTTGTTGGGGGGGTTGAATATATGCGTGCAAGTCCCCATAGAGTACAAAAATGGCATTGGATTCTCGGAAGCTGAGATTATAGGAGGTTGTGAGCAAACTAACGAAGGTGCTAGGGAAAGAACCCAGGTCCTCTGCAAGAGCACTGTGCACTCTTAGCCACGGAGCCACCTCTCCAGCCCCATTAAAATTTATTTAAACCAAATAATCCTATTTTTAACCTAAACAACCTATTTACTAAGATCATTTATCAGCCAAACAAAATATATTCAGAGTTTGAGTTCCCTGAAATTCTAAACACATTTTTAAACTACCAGGAAAGAGGGAGGGACTGACAAGGGTGAAGTCATTATGCGCTCCTCCCCAGAATGCAGAAGCCTGGCCTCCTGAGAAGGGGGTGCATACAAGGGGGATGGGAACAGGCTACTCCCCTTACCCAGATCCTCTGAAGAAAGTGTGACATGCCCCAGACATGACATCACTGGCAAAGGGGCACTTGGTGGTGGCCTTTGTTTTATTTAGGAGCAACAGATCTATTAAGTGCCTTCCTATGTGCCTGCATGATTTAGCATGATTTTAGTGCCGAGTTGGAGCTCACTGAGAGGCCGGCTCTGTAGGAGGGGCTGTCCACCTGCTTCACAAGCAAGCATGTTTGTCTCAAAGCATTCTGTGAGGTCGGGGGATGTGCTGCCCCACCTCACCTGTCATAGGGTGGGAGGAGAACAGAAAACAGAAAACAGAAGACAGTAAAAATGTCCTGTCCTTGAAGACCAGTAGAAGAAGAGCTATTTCCAACAGGTGCTGATAATATTTACTCCATAATGCTGTGCCCACTATGAGAAAGAGAACCTGAAAGTTTGGCCACAGGAAGATTAGCCATGGAGAAGATTTTAGTTAAGAACTCTAGCTGACTGCCTCAACTTCTCCAATGAGTTTGCACTAGATGTTTGTAAATCCTAAATTGATAACATCACCTCTCTGCCCGACCTGGGGACACCCTGCTCTGCCTCAGACTTTCTACCTGGGAATGCTAGCTGGCTGCCTTAAAGTGGCTTCCCCAGTCAGTCTCTACTGGATGTTCTTCCTCTGTGTGTGTGTGTGTGTGTGTGTGTGTGTGCATTATTTAATAAACTCACTCATTCAATACTAAAAATACTGTTATTGTAGTTACTGTAAATTATCCTCTGAATCTCACAAAATGGTACCTGTCCACTCAGCCTCAGAAGCAGCAGTGTATACCCATGAATGTAGAGGAAATATGCCAGGTAGATTAGTACTCTCTAAGAGAGGAAGAGCCAATAAAACATGGTTGTTGGGAGGCCTGGTTTTAAGGAGTCAGCTCATAAAATTATAAGAGCTGATGAGTTCAAACTCCATGGTGTAGTCTGGTAAGACTAGAGGTCCAGAGAAAAGCCTGAAAAACAGTTGTCATCTGGGGCAGATGCCCCCTGCAGAATTCCCTCCCATTGGGGGAAGATCAGACTTTTGCTCTTTTCAGGCTTGCCACTGACTCGTTGAGGCCCACTCACAAGGGAGATGGCAAACCTGTGTGACTCAGTCCCAAAACACCCTCACAATGACACCTGCAACAATGGTTCATTACATATACAAACACTAAGACCCAGTCAAAACAAGACATAAGACTAGCCATGATAGGGTTTAAGACGAGAAAAGAGCTACAAAATCCCCCTTGTCCAAATCCAATACACAGGGTACAACATAGCACTGAAGAACCCTGGGTAAAGCTACCATCTTGCTCTCTGTCCTTCCCTGTAATGGCAAGGCGCATAATTACCCGTGAACAGATCATTCCCACTGCTCCATCCATTGACATGCCAGACATTATCCCATATCTACTTCCCAAGGGCTCCCAGCACTGAGGCTAAAAGCTGATTTGCTTCTATCCATTAGAAAAAGGTCAAATTCATACCATGCTACGCGTACTTTATCCCAAAGTCCAGAGCAAAAGAAGAGATATGTGAGCTCAACTTGGCTGTGACATCTATTCCCATGTCGATTGCCATAATAGGTTGAGCAACGTGTTCTCTGCCTCTCCCACCCTCCACTTCTGTCTCTTCCAAAACTGTGAGAGAAACGTTGAGAAAAGGCCCATCATAGGCACAGAACTAGTTCTGCCACCCAGCTAGCACTTCCAAACTCTCTCACAACACGCGTTTATTACACGAGAGTCGCAGGTGGACAAATGAGGCAAGCTAAGGAACCCAGTACCCTTGTGGGTCAACAGAAAAAGTCCCACACGTGGGACCATCTGTCACCTGGTCCTTTCTCTCCCCTAGCAGGAACAAAGCTGTTCTGGATCCAACTGGGCAGCAATGTGGATCCTTCTTAGGGCCTAAACTGCACTTCTCTGAATCCCCAGTTTCTGGCCACTTGCCCCTCGCTACACGGCTGGAGACCAATAACTGCTCCAAGAATAATGTTCTCAGCATTTACTCTCTTATGTAACATTGTATTCTCCAGAACAAGGCATTTTTGGTTTTGCTGCTATTGTTTTAAAACAAGGCTTTAGTCTGTAGCCCAGCCTGGTCTTGAATTCACTAAGTAAGTAACCTAAGCCAGCCTTGAACTCATGGCAATCTGCCTACCTCAGTCTCTTGAGTGCTGGATTGAGAGGCTTAAGATGCCATGCCTGGGCAAGATATTTTTATTCTCCCAATTACTTATGAACACATCAGTATAATGACATGTTTTAATTCAGCCATATTCTCATCCCCTAACCCCCAGACCAAAAGCCATGATACTATACTACTCCTCAGTGTTTCTCACACCCAACGTCCAATTTACAAGAAAATCCTCTTAACTTGGCCTCCAACACAAGCCTTGAATCCCCCACAGCTCCAACGCTACCACCTCAACTGGAGTCCCCATGGTTCCCTCAAGACTACTGTGATCATCTGCTCTCACCAGACCACCTTGTCTCTGACCGTCTACTCTCCAGTCAATGGACAGAGTCACCTTCGAAACTTGCAAGTAGGATCATGCTGGGACTCTCTGTAAAACCTCCAGTTGCTCCCCATTTTACCCACAACAGTGAGCCAGCCTCCTGGGACTCCCTTACCTCTCCCCGATGGCGGTCTCCTGCCTGGCTACAACAATCTCCATGCTGGCAGATGTTATATGCAACCCCTCTTCTACCTCAGGGCTTTTTCACCATCTGTCTGAACCACTCTTGCTCCAAACATCCACATGCATGACTTCCCCACCTCCCTGGAGTCGCCATTCAAATATCATCTTTGAATTAAAATTCCAGCCTCCTCATATTTCTTACCTTGAGCATTTTCATTTTTCTGTAGCTCATATTTCAGGACACCCTAATCTATCAATGCCTTCTTCCTGTGTTATTTTACAGCACTGGAATATAAACACTGTGATGGGTATTTTTTTTTTTTTGTCTGTATTCGGATCCCTTGGAACAGGGTCTGGCATACCCTGGGCATGCAGCATGGTAGCACAAGATTTAAGTTGCAGTTACTCAAGAGGCAGGATTATGGCCAGAGCCCACAAGTTCAAGACCAGCCTGGGCAATGTAATAAGACCCTATTGCCCCAAAACAAAAATTCTTCCAGAACTTTTTCAAGGACTAAAATCCAGCCTGAGAAATTGACCACTTTCTCATTTGTGTTTCTTTGTCTTCTAAACATCCATTTTGATCCTTGGTGGCATCTCTTTCAGTTGCCACCCTTTAAGCCCCAAGACTATTATCAAATCCTGATCTTTCTAAAGTGCTGATGAAAAACACTGATCAAAGCAGGCTTTTGTTCTGTTCTGTTTTGTTTTGTTTTGTTTTGTTTTGTTTTGTTTTTCAAGACAGGGTTTCTCTCTGCAGTCCTGGCTGTCCTGGAACTTGCTTTGTGGGCCTGGCTGGGCTCAAACTCACAGAGATCCTCTGCCTCCCGAGTGCTAAGACTAGACATGCTCTACCACTGCCCAGCAAAATGTAGGCTTTTGACTGATTGGATGTTTCAGCAAACACAGCCTCTTAAAAGTACAAATTCTGAATTGACATTATGATATTTAATTAAAAACACACACTCACACAAATACTTCCTTTCACAGGCTAGCACAATAGTTTGAGCTTTGTTTCAATGCCCTTATTCGAGTTCTCTGAGGGAGATACTTACCATAGTTCAGATTTTGAGAGACCCCAAATGCCCCTGTGTTAAAGCCTTGGTCTCCAGCCTGGAGCACCACTAGCAGTTGGTGGAACCTTTACCAGATGAAGACTAGTGAATGGAAGCTAGATCACCAGGGTGGTGCTCTTAAAGGGAACACTGGAACCTCAGCACCACCCACGTGGGTCCCTGGTCACCATGCGATGAACAGCTTGTGCCCCTACAATAATGTTCTCACCACAGGTTCAAAAACAACAGAAACAACTGACCAAGAACAAGAGCTTCTGAAACTATGAGTCAAAATTAATCTTTATACCATATAAATTGATTCTCAAGTATCTTACCACAGTGATAGAACACCAACTAATACAAACGCCTCTCCAAAGATCATGCCTCTGAACTGATAGGAAGAAAACATATTTCTGTTTGGTTTTTGAGGCAGGGCCTTGCTCGCTGTGTTCCCTAGGCTAGTCTAGAACTCATGGGCTCAAGCCTTCCTTCCACCTCAGCCTCTCAAAGAGGTTTCTATTTCCCCTAGCAAAAACCAGGCTCTTAATACTTGTGCTCACCTCCTATTACTCTCTGCAACTGAAAGAACCCTCTCAGGAGACTATCCAGGCACAGGATAGTGTGTCATGTTGTGGTGGTTTGAGTAAGAATGCCTCCATATGCTCATAAATTTGAATACTTAGTCACTGAGGGTCACCATTTGAAAGGATTAAAAGGATTAGGAGATTTGCAGCAGCCCTGTTAGAGGAAGTGTGTCACTGGTAGTTGGCTTTGAGGTTTCAAAAGCCCCTGCCAAGCCCAGATATCTCTGCCTACAGATCAGTGTGTAGTTCTCAGGTGCTGTGCCAATGTCTGCCTGCATGCCACCATGCTTCCCACCATGATGATAATGGACTAAACTTCTTAAACTGTAAGGCAGCCCCCAGTTAAATGCTTTCCCTTGTGAGAGTTGCCTTCCATGTCATGACAAGAGTCATGGTGCCTCCTCACAGCAATGGAATAGTGACCATGACACATATCCATCTTACAAGCAAGTTGGTGACCTTGAAGAAAGTCTAGAAAGAAGAGTCAATAGTCATGCTCTCCGATTTCAGTTCTGTTTAAACAGTGACTGTAGTAGCTTCAAGGAAAGACACTTTTCTAATCCTGGCCTTTCCCTCATTGGCAGACACAGAGCAGAGAAGAACCATACTTTCAGGTCAACTGTTACAGCAGTCTCTTCAAACAAGTCAGGAAACCTCTACATCGCCTCTTCCCTCATGTTTTGCTCCAGGAAGTCAAGCTACATGATGAGAGCCTAAGTGCCTCCCTGGAAGTCCTTCTCTGTGAGGGTTTTTTTTGAGAATGGTCCTAATAGGATTATATATTTGAATGTTTGATCTAAAGTTGGTGATACTGTTTGGGAAGGATTAGGAGGTGTGGCCTTGTTGGAGGAGGTGTGTCGTTACGGATAGGCTTTGAAGTTTCAAAAGCCCACATCAATTCACATTAGCTCACCCTCTCTCCCTGTCTCGGGCCTATGGCTGAGATATAAGCCTCTCAGATACTGCTCCAGCACCATGCCTGCCTGTCTGCTTCCAATGTTCCCCCATGGTGGTGGTTATGGACTCACTCTCTGAAACTGTAAGCCCCAAAAGTAAACTTTTTCTTCTATAACCAGTTCTCAACCTGTCGGTTGAGACCCCTTTTAGGGGTCAAAAGACCCTTTCACAGGGGTTACACGTCAGATATCCTGCACATTAGGATATTATTGCATTATGATTCATAACAGTAGCAAAATTACAGTTATAAAGTAACAACAATAATAATTGTTTGGTTGGAGGTCACCACGACATGAGGAACGGTACCAAAGGGTCACAGCATTAGGAAGGATGAGAACACTGATCTGTAAGTTGCTTTGGTCACGGTGCTTTGTCACAGCAGTAGAAAAACAAGCAAGGGAAGAAACCTTCCCTTGCAGCTGAAGAGCCACAGATACAAGTAAAAAGAAGCCGGTGAAGGGGGAGGGGAACGTTTGTAACTGAAAGGACAGTGAAGATGAGGTGACTTCATTCCAACCGGAATGAAGGAGAGATGAATGGTGTTTGCCTGGCATTACAAAACTTCAGGTTGATGAGTACTGTCTGGTTATTTCCTTGAGAATGTTTAACTCTCAGGCCACAGGTGCAGGTGGTTGTGGTCCACTATGCAAATACAAACTACCTGAGTCAGGCTGGTGACTCCCTCCCTCCCTCCCTCCCTTCCTCCCTCCCTCACTCTCCTTTAAAGCAGCACTCACCAGAGCAGTGAGTACTCAGGGCAGAAGCCATGGCTCCCGGACTCCACTTCTCCTTCTGGTTACTGGTCTGCTGGTTGGTGGTAACTATGGCACAAGGTAAGAGGGTTTTGTTTTTGTTTTTGTTTGTTTGTTTTTACCTACTCTATGTGGGTTACATAGTATCATATGAAAAACAAATGTGGCTTCCATGATTACATGATTCCATAAATTGGTTTTGTTTATATCTGCTAGCATCAGCCTGTGTGGTTAAAACGAGAGGATGGAGTTTCTCATCTGAAGACCAGAATCCAAGTCTCATCATTAGCGCTGTGATTTCAGACACTTGTAACCATTTTGAGCGTTGCATGCAAATTTCTTGTATGTGATGCGACAATACAGTGTTGTGGGGCTAGTGGTGACCACTGAGCTGTATGCTAAAACCTCAGGTTAAAAGCACTACACAGCTGCTGGTGTTGTTACTATGCTAACAAGCTCAACCTGGAACTACAGCACTGTCGGCTCCCTTCAGTCTCCAGCAGCCAGTTTTGTGCTGAGTCTCTGTCCCTTGCTTCAGAGAAACACACGAGCTTGTCAGATTTCCTGAGACTGATTTCTCCATTGCTCCTAGTTTCTCTCCTTTCCTCTGCAGCTGAATCTGCCGATGCTCTGAGCTTTAACGCTCAAGCATCTACCCAAAGGAAGAGATGGAAAAGGGGAGAAAAGGAAAGGGAAGGAGAATCTGGGGGCCCACATCGAGCATTTGTTTCCCTAATTGACCTTAATTCCAGAACAAGATGCTGTTCAGTGAGGAGGGACCAAAGTCAAACAAAGCCTTTGCCATGTCTGTGCCCTGACCTAGGGCTTTGCAAGGTGTTCTTGGGAAAACCAGAGTTTTCCCTGCTGTCGTCTGACAGTGTTTAAGACAGGCTGGAGTTGGGGAGAGGCATCACACTTGTTGTTGGATACCCAGAGATCCGCTAATCCAGCCTCTGCACAGACTACACTATCACAGGACAACAGCTCCCCAATTCCCAAGATAAGGTTCCAGACATCTGCTGAAAAAGAGGCCACCTTCTTACCAGTTTATGGGCACATGTGGTCACAAAACCAATTTTGTTGACTTCTGTGTTTTGTTTTGTTTTCTGGGGGCTTTGAAAATAGCTTAAAAAGTTATAATGGGATTAGGTATTTCAATTGTTTATATATAAAAATATGCTTTGAGGGCCGGGTGTGGTGGTGCATGCCTTTGATCCTGGCAGAAGCAGAAAGATACCTGTGAATAGACATAGGAAGTTCCAGGATGGACAGCCAGGGCTGTGTAGTGAGACAATGTTCCCAAACAAACAAAAGTATCATTTGAAATGTGAGATTTGATCTGAGTTTGGCAGCCTGGGTTCTAGTGCATCACTCATTTCTACTTGTCCTGGGACTGACTGACCAGCAGAGTCATATGTGTCTCACATTCTTCATGCTCCCCTCCATGGCAGCTGCTGCTCCTTTCCTGCTTCACATCTGCCTTCTGCAATTCTGCTTCAAGTAACAGCATTTAAATGTGACTATACTATTGCATTTACAAGTCTTCTTAATACATACTATTATAAAACGGATTTTTTTTTTCTCTGACATCTTTGGGTTGTCATAGCAATCTGAATATCACCTACAGTGTATGTTCCATTCCACTCTTGTTGCAGATCTGCATAATTGTAGTATTGTTCCAATCCTCAGGGGCAGGCGCTATGCTATGTCTGTCACCTTTGCATTTAGTATAGCACCTGACATGGAATGTGCCCACTGTTGAGCCAACTTCACTTACAGCACACTGAAAAGGGCCTATATAGCATTTTCTGGGCTCTAAATGCTTTATCTTTCAAATGATGGATTTGACAAAAATAGCCAGTCATTCTCTGAGTCCACAAAATTAATTAAGTTACAGTTACTGTGGGTCAGTTAACCATGGCACTGATATTTCTTTGTGGTTAAAGTCTGAAAGGACGTGGGGAATCTAAGACTCCAGGTTCTTTGTAAAGGAAGAATGGCAGACTTAGACCAGCGCTCTCTAAAAATCACTACAGTCCTCTACAAAACAGCTATTGTCTGCCCAGATAACCACAGAGTACAGGTAATTATAAAAAGATCTTCTCATCATTACCTTTTTTTTTAAAGTGCTAGTTTTTGGGTATGTTATAAATTTCATGTCTAGACTATAACAAGCCCATTTAAAAATGATATCCAAACTCCAAACAACATTTTGGCTTGTATTATACAGTACTATAATTTGAAATATAAATTATTATTGAAAACATTCTAAGTCAGAAATTAAATTCTCACTGAGTACCACAAAAACACAGAGGAATAGCCAATGCCTGCCTGGCCATTTAGTGAATGCTCACAGATAACATTGTCGTTCAAGAAGTGTTCCAGGTGCTGAGGCCATCAGCAATGAGCAACAGAGTCAATAATGCCTTGTCTTCATGGAAGTCCTAGACTGACAGCAATGATGTACTTTAGCCCTTGCCTCGCCTTGATGTGCAGCTCACGTATAAAATATAAGTCTGAAGGACCTAAGAAATGAAACCTGTGCTGCTAACTATCCTTCTAGATCACTCACAATTGCAACAAATAACAATGATAGCCAACTATCATTATGTGACACTGTGCAACAAGAAACATTAATATTTTATTTTGGATAACCTCACAAGCCCATTGGATAGGCCATATTATTCTTTCCATCCTGAAAATAAGGAAAAAGCCTCAGGGGCAAGGGGATCTGGCCATAGTCAGAATATTAGTAGCAGAACGCAGGAATCCTGCTTCTGGAACATGGCGTTGCCCTGACTCTCCAGCTATTTTAATCAGCATTCAAATACGTCACCTACTTTGGTCTTATTAAATTTTCAGGACACTTAGCTTTGATGTGCAGTTCCTTTGCTGGCATGTCAGTGTGTAATGTATGGGAAATACGTGTTAATCTTCCCACTATCCGCAACAGCTAGGAACATAGGAACTTTTGCATTTATAGAAATGGAGATTTCTCTCCAATGATTTAGTTCTTCCACAGACCAGTGGAAGGGCCAATCTGGAAAATGGTCTGGTAGGTATTTTGGGAGTGATAATGTCATAGCTGATAAGTATGATGATGGTGGGCCAAGGCTGCTATAAAAGTTCTGGTAGCTATATAATCAACCATATCCGGTGTAGCCAAGAAACTCACACCAACTGTCCTGGGCGAGGAAGACCTAGCTTTTATTTGCTTTGTTTTGTTTTGTTAATTAACCAGCACTCCGCAGCTCCTGTAGGAGGTGCATGTTTCCACTATTTACATCTGTCCGGTCTTCTCATGTCCAAGTCAATACGTTCTTGGCCAAGGAAATCTGCACAGCAAAACTGACTTTTGCAAGACCAACTCAGATGGGTAATTCAGGCACAAGAAGAACCGGCACCCCAAATTTCTTCTCAGAACCAAGCTGTGTGTACTTCTTTGTTTTTCTTTTCTTTCTTTCTTTCTCTTTCTTTCTTTCTTTTAAATTAAATTTTTATTTTTTACATTAATTACAGTTTATCGTTTTGTATCCCAGCTGTAGCCCCCTCCCTCATCTCCTCCCAATCCCACCCTCTCTCCCTCATCTCTTCCCTCTCTAAGTCCACTGATAGGGGAGGTCCTCCTCCTCTTCTATCTGACCCTAGCTTCTCAGGTCTCATCAGGACTGGCTGCATTGTCCTCCTCTATGGCCTGGCAAGGCTGCTCTCCCCTCAGGGGGAGGTGATCAAAGAGCCAGTCACTGAGTTCATAGCAGAGACAGTCCTTGCTCCCCTTACTAGGGAACCCACTTGGAGACAGAGCTGCCATGGGCTACATCTGTGCAGGGGTTCTAAGTTATCTAGGTTATATCTACGAATGGTACTTGGTTGGAGTATCAGTCTCAGAAAAGATCCAAGTGCCCAGATTTTTTGGTTCTGTTGCTCTCCTGTGGCATTCCTGTAATCTCCAGGTCTTACTATCTCCTCCTTCTTTCATAAGATTTCCTGCACTCTGCCCAAAGTTTGGTTATGAGTTTCAGCATCTGCTTTGATACATTGATGGCATCTTTCAGAGTCTCTTTGTGATAGGCTCCTGTCCTGTTTCCTGTTTTCTCCTTCTTCCAATGTCCATCCTGTTTGTCATTTTGAGTGCTTAGCTTCTCTAGGTGTACAGATTTTAGTATGTTTATCCTATATTATATGTCTAATATCCACTTATAAGTGAATATATACCATATGTGTCTTTCTGCTTCTGGGATTCTCTTTCTTCTTTCTTTCTTTCTTTCTTTCTTTCTTTCTTTCTTTCTTTCTTTCCTTCTTTCTTTCTTGATTTTTTTTCAAGCCAGGATTCTCTGTGTAGCCCTGACTGTCCTGGACTCACTTTGTTGACCAGGTTGGCCTTGAATTCACATCAATCCTTCTGACTCAGCCACCCTGAGTGCTGGGATCAAAGGCATGAGCCACCATGCCAAGCTTTATTTTTATTTTTTAATAGTAAATAAATTCTGTATTATTTCAGTGAGTTTTATTTTGTTATAAATCATACACAAAAAAAACCTCAACTTTGTATAGGTATACATGTGTGTGTATTTCATATATCCAAATATAATGAATAACTACCACGATCAAGGTGTAGAACATTGCTGAAGCATTTCTTGGTTAATTACTCCATGAAATGACATTTGTGCTAACCCTCAATTTAATACTGGCCTGATTTATTTTTAACCTTACCTTCATGTTCTTTATCATAAACTTCATTTAAACAGACTCTTACAATGTGTACCTTTCTGTATCTAATTTCCCTTGTCCAACATAACATGGATTCGTCTGGATTTCTAGGTATTGGCTGTTCTTGCTTCTCACTTCTGATGACTGTTTCATTGTGTAAATGCACATGGTTTATTTAGCTATTCTCCTATTGATGGGCTCTTGGATTGTTTAGGGCTGCTATGAACATTCCTGAACTAATAGTTTTGGGTTTGCATTTATTTCTTTTGGGTCAGCTCCCCAGTCGTAAATGTGGATCACTGGTTATATTCATGCTTTATTTCCTTATCCCACTGCACTTCATTCAGTCATGCTTTAAAATGTCTCCATTTTATTATTATCTCTCCAGCCCTCACCCTGAGGGCTGTTTCTGTCTCTGTTGCCTGGCCCATGTCCTGATCTACATTTTCATTTCCACAGGACGAGATGTGGTCACCCCTCCTGTTGGCTCACAAAATAACGGGAGCCCTACAGACTGCCAGATCTTCACACTCACCCCTCCACCCACCACCAGGAATCCGGTAACAAGGGCCCAGCCCAGCACAAGGACACCTGTAGTTACTTGGTTTTATTTTCCCCAAAGAAGACCCGGCTTCTACCCACGCTTTCCTAAAGGACCTTTCCTCCTTCCAAACTACAACCGCCGCGGCCAGTTCCCACCTTTCTACCTGCCACGAAATAGATGGATTCTTGGGAGGCTCTTCCTTGGAAGTCAGCTCCAGAGTGGAAGCTCATCGGAGGAAAGCAGAGAGGAATGACAAGCCCAAACATGCCTATGCGAAAGAATTGATGCTTCGGAAAAAGGCAAAGAGGTTGTTTGCTTCTCTCTCCAATCTAAAATCGTTCCATTATAAGACTAAGTCTCCTCAGTGACACCGACTCAAATTTTTTTGTCAACAATGGAAAGACTGGATCCTACATTTTTGCTTACAAAATCTAGCAGCAACTGCATCAGTCTTATTCCTCAGGCTATTAATGCAAATATACTCTTTAAATGGGGTGTTCTAATGATTTCTATCCATACTTAGACACCAGCAGTGTTAATACCCTCTTCTGTATTAGAGTGAAAGACAGTTTAAAGAGACCATTATGAGCCAAATACAGACATTAATGATACTCTTTTCGTACTCATTGGGAAACTTAGAGAGTAGGTGGATCTACAAAGTGAACTTTAAAATAGATTAGAGATAGATAGATAGATAGATAGATAGATAGATAGATAGATAGATAGATAAAAGCAAAAAGCCTTCTAGAGAAAGTAGCTGTAGGTAATACTCTAATTATACACTGAACTATCAAACTCAAATTCTTTTAACTGAAATGCCCTAGTTTACTATTTATAGTAACTATTTACTCATACTACTTTGACAAATAGTCACTGTTTCTCCTGTAATCGTCACATAGACACTGGTAAAATGAAGTGCTTCTCTTCAAACTTTCAACATGGTTCCAAATCAAAAACCGAGATTTAAAATTACCTGGATGTTAGTTGACTGCAGCCCGCTGTGGGGGCCTTGTGCTCCCGGGTGAATGAGAAACAAGGTCTTGTCTGACCTCTCGTAAAAACTCCACCTCTTGCTTGTGCCACTCACCTTGCCTGTGACTTGGGAACCTAGATTCTGTGCCTGTGGCCAACGACTTTCACTTGTTTTCAAGAAGGATGTACAGACATTGCTGCTACTGTTGCAACAAAGAAAGAAAGAAAAATCATGGTAACACAAATGCAGAACTCTGGGAATGGACACCCAGGAAAAGAAGACAAGATTATCGTGCTGGCATGCTTCCTTCCTCTGTCAAATGATAAAAGAAGAAAAATTAAGGATCATAAGAAGTAGTGTTAGGACAGATATTTCCTTAAATTTATACACTTAAGTTAAAACCTATTTGAATCCTCCTCAAGAAACTGTATTTTGAAATGAACTTTACACATTCTCTATCAGTTGGGAAGGAAGAACAAGCCAGAAAAAGACCACCCTTGGGCAAACATGAAGAAGGATGAGGGTTTGGATTTTCATCCTGCTTCTCTTCCCAGCCCTTCAAAGCACACCTATGTGCTCGCACGCTCACGGCTCCACCATCTCATACCAACCTGGGTTTTGATTAGGGCTTTCTCTCTCCAAACATTGGAACTTTAGCAATGAAGAAAATCAACAGTTCTGGCCATGTGAGAGGTGGCCTAGCAGGTCACAAAACTGGTGACCTAAGTCTGACTGCACGGAACCCACAGAAGGTGGCAGAGAGAGCCGGCTACACAGAGTTGTGGTCTGACCTGTGGCACATGACACCCACATGCAGCACATACACCTCTCATACGCAATAATAAAAAGAACACGTTTAAGTGTTTAAAAGCTAGCGGTACTGAAACCTAGCCCCTTACAAGGCTGTGGTAGGCGGAGGGTGAACCTCAGGTTACACAGTAAGGGTGGGTGGCAGCTTCAGCATTTCGATCGCTGGGTCTATTGATGAAAGCAGGCTAATTCTGCAGGGCATTACAGGAAATGCAGACAACCTGAATGAAAACACCATCCTATTCTCTCTGCCATAGGCCACACACACTTGCAATAAAAACGTTAAGTTTTTGTGACTTACACGTTTCTGCATCGTTCCTTCAGCTTCATCAACTTTGCATTTAAAATATAGTAACCTCTGACAGGTTAGCTGAGTTGGCGGGTAGTCTTCAGCCACCAGTGCCTCATGGTGAAGCAGCTTCTCCGGGGAATTCCTTCATTCATTCCTAATAACATATAGCTGGTTTTGAAGCAAATGGGTCTTTCAGAGAGCTATGATCATTCTTCAATGTAGTTTTGGTTTTGAGACAAGAATAACCCAGGTGAGTCTAAAGTTCCAGTTATGTGCCATACAGATAAGCTCAATTTAATCCTAAAACAAACTGAGGGATATTTTCAAAAGGAGCATCTTCAAAACTGTGTCTGATGTCATGAAAGGTGAAGGTTAAAGATGAAAGGACCATGCCAAATAATATAGTGAGTGATTCCCTGGAGTGGGCAGGCAAGAGGGGGATGGTCAGGAATGACTCAGACAACTGGCAGACTTAGAATACGAACAGTGCATTTGGTGATGGTGCTATGTCAGCTAAATTTCTGAATTTACAATTCTGTGAGAAAATTGTTCTTAGAAAAGAGATCCTGAGGCATTTGATGGAGAGTGAGAGCATAATTTCAAGAATTCAGTCTCGGTTCAGTCAAGAAAAAAACAATGTACCTGACATATGAGCAATAGATAGGTAGGGAGATAACAAAATGTTTTTACAGTTGATATGCTCGGAAGGAAGGCCATGTGGAAATTCTTGCTACTCTTCTATAGTGTGACATCATTTCAGAATGGCAATTTAAAAGCACTCTTAAAAACAATAGAGAGGCTGGTAAGTGGCTCTAGGTAAGCAGACATACCAAAGACCTGAATTTGCTTCCTAGCTCCCTGGTCAGGCTGCTCACAACCACTGTAACTCCAGTTCCGGGGTATCTGACACCTTCTTCTGGACCACAAGGGCTCCTTCATTCACATGTGTGTGTGTGTGCGCGCGCACACACACACACACACACGCACACGCACACGAACACACATATACACATAACTAAAAATAAATCTTTTTAAAGAAAAACACAGAAGTCAATCTTATATTTATCCTTGCCTTAAAGAGAAGTTAAAAATAACTCCCCAGACCTCCCTACCAATGACTCCCACATTAGCTGTAAGAGTTTTGAGACTCTAGTCCAGCGGTTCTCAGCGTTCCTAATGCTACGGCCCTTTAATGTAGTCCCTCCTGTTGTAGTGACCCCCACCATGAAATCATTGTTTCTACTTCATAACTGTAATTTTGCTACTGTTATGAATGCAATGCAAATACCTGATATGCAGGATATCTGACATGTGACCCCTGTGAAAGGATCATTTGACCCCTGAATGGGCTGAGACCCCCAGGTTGAGAACCACTTATCTAGCCTGACTGATGTGGGACTTGGTGAGCATTTATGTCTCGGGAGGCTACCTTTTAGTTGGAGGGCAGGGGAGGTCTGCCTGCAAGCACAGTTCTCGAAGGGAAAAGGAGGGGCCATGAGATCATATCCTGCCTGGAACCGCCAACAGCAGGCAGGTCCTTGGGTTGCATTTGAGCCTCTGTGGTTGGTGATGAGAAATAGGAGTGAGGTAAATGTCTTGAGATCTTGGAGCCTCTGGACCTAACAAAGCTACTGAGGGGACAGAAGGACAAAGGATGGCAGATTTGCGAGGAGGGCATTACCCCCCATGAGAGTGACAGAGAAGTCATTCTCGATTGTTCCCAGTCAAACTATAGCCACATTTAACACTTGGGACACTTGGCAGTGTGTCTTGCTGGACACCGGCTTCATCACAAAGGACGGAGCCACCACAGCAGGGAGGAAGGTATGTTTTGTAGGCCCAAGGGGCCAACAAGAGACAAGTATCTAAAGCAGAGTGTACAGTCTGTGTCCTGTCTGTGTCTGATAACTGGTGTGTGACACACTGAAGCCATAGTCAGTGCCGGGGGTTCATAAGCTCTTGGTGGGGAAGGGGAGGCTGTTTATTTTAACGTTACCTCATGTCATTTGGAAATATTCAGGAGCTGTCAGTTTCCAATGGCTGCCATACCCAGAGACAACAGCCTGGATGGTTTCAAGAGTAGAACTTTCTTTCTGCAGAGTTCTAGAGGCTCTGGTCAAAAATCAAAGTGTTCCTGGGTTGTTTCCACAGAGGCCTCTCTCTGCCTTGCTATTCTCATTTGTTTGTTTGTTTGTTTGTTTGTTTTTTTCTGGGCACACGTACCACCAATGTCCTTTTCTGTGAACAAATTTCTTTGTTGTGGTCAGATGGGATTCATTCAGACTGAAGGAGGCTCATCCTAGGGGCTTCATTTAACTACTTAAAAAATTGTCAGGTCTCTGTTGTTGATATTAATATTTTATTATTGATTTATCTTTTAATTAAACAGTGGTTATTCCTAAACCAGCTGTATACCCAAATCACCACACATAGACTAGGATTTATTTAATTAACCTAGAGCACAATGCTGGGCAACAATTACTTCATCCTAAACCTTCAATCCCACATAGTTTCCAACCATTCAGATTTCACCCATCATACTTGCTTTTAGTCATATCTTAGGTCCAGTTCATCTCTCCTCATGGTTCCAAGTCCTTTCCTCCCAATCTCTCCTCTCCTCTCTGATCCCTCCCACTTGCTTCTTTCTCCTCCTCTCCGGACCAAGATGTCCCACCCTATTCTCTCCATTGCACAGCATTGGCTGGTTGTTTTATTGAAAATACACAGAACAAACTTATTACGGATAATGCTTAGAATAAGCATCACAATGCAATGTCTGGATTGAAACCAGATAGTGGAGTAGAGAAATCAGCATTTGAATGAACAAGGGTAAATTGTATATATTCCAAAAGAGCATTATACCAACAGGTCTATATCCCTAGGTGGCCTTGAACTTGATGTTCGGTCAAAGATAACCTTGTACAACCCATCCTCCTTTCTCCACTTACAAGTGCTGGGACTGTGTGTGTACCCTGTGCCCAGTGTTTTCAGTCAGTGCAATGGACTGAACCCAGGGACTTTGTGTGTGCTAGGCAAGTACTCTGGGAACTCGGCGACACCTCCAGTTCTTGTTTGTTGTTTTGTCTTGAGACAGGGTCTCTACACACGGCGCTGGCTGTCCTGGAACTCACTGTGTGAACCAGGCTGCAGAGATCCGCCTTGCCTCTGCCCCTCTGGTGCAGGGACTAAAGGTATGTGCCACCACACCTGGTTCATCTTCAGTAGAGGTTCCATCTGAGAACAGAGTCATGCAGAACTGAGACGGTAAGGACGCAGACGTAGGAGTTTGGAGAAACACGGTTTAGCAGTAACAAGTGCCACCTGGGCTGGGTAGAGGTAACTGCAGATTCCCAATACAGCTATACGATTTAGGAAGGCTGGCTTTGCATATAAACACAGTGTTCAGCCTCTTTAACAATTTTAGCCTCCTAGGTACTGAGTGTAAAGGCCTGTATCACTGCACACAGCTCAATCACAATGTTTCTCATAGTTTTAAATCTAATGCTATAATCTGACTAGCTGAGAACTCTGTAAACAGGTAAATACACAGGTCAAACAGAATATGCCTCCCCCAGTGTCAACACTAAAAAATTAGGGTATGTGGATTAAATCAGCAATTAAATAATCTTGAGTATAACGAGCCATCACAAACATTCTGGAAGATGCTGAACAGAGATACTTCTGGCGGCCCACAGGCCATCTCCACACTTCCTTCCTGTCCCAACATCTTTCCCCTCTGATCTTTCACTCTTCCTTTCTCACTGCACTCCACACTGCCTCATTGCTGTTGCTCTGAAGGAACAAGCCCACTTCCTCCTCAGGGCCTGTACGCTAGCTGGACTCTCTTGAGAGGTGCCCACCTATGCCCTTTGGTGACCACAGAATGCCACTGGTTAGTTCCCTGGCCTGACTGAGATGGGCACACACAGCCTAACTTCCTCTCTTGTACCTGTTCTCGCTCTTGCTCCTGACACAAGCATCTGCAGTCTTGTTATCTATGGGGATTTCTGTCAATTTTGTTCACTCCTTTTTCTTCAAAACTTCAAACAACTCCTGTACACAATAAGAATCCAACCAATTATTGGTAACCAAATGAGTCTTTGTACTTTGATATTCAGCCCTACTAGTGTTTTCATCAATTTATATATTATCTTAAGTCTTCACTCAGAAAACAAAGAACATCTGTTGAGAGCCAGGGAAGGCACACATTCCTTCCAAAGAAAATAAATAGGCAGCAATCGCTGATGCGTGCTTTCAACCTTTCAGGAGACTTAAAACAGACCTGTCTCCATTTCGCTGAAGATGCAATTTTTCTTCAGTGGTTTCAGAGAATAAGCTGGGGTGGTAGCTGCAGACAAAGAAGCCTGTGTTCAATTAGCACACAACTTTGCAATTTTCAGACTTTTCCCAGCAGCATTAATCATTTAAAAAAATCAGGGTTGGGGGAGGCTGGAGAGATGGTTTGTTGCTCTTCCAAAGGACTAGGGTTCAATTCCCAGCACCACGTGGTGACTATCTGCAGCTCCAGTCTCAGGGGCCCTAATGTCCTCTTCTGGCCTCTGTGGGCACCTGGCATGAATGTGGTGCACATACATACATGCACATATGCTGGCAAAATGCCCAGACACATACATTGAAAATAAATACTCATTAAAACTGAGGCCAATCCTCTCTGTAAAACCTCTCTGCAGGGCCAGGTCAAGACATGCATATGGATGGAGAGTGTACAAGAGACAGGGTTTCCTATATATTCTACATATAACAACCATTTTAACTTTGGAAATGTTTTTCACTATTTCCTTCCCTCAAAAGAACTAGTAGTTCTTCTCAGGACAGGGGTGGCTCTCATAACTACAGCAGAAGCAGTGTGTTCTAGCCGTGGTCTAAAACCCTCCTGTCTCCGTAATATCATAGCTATTGCATCTTCTTCTACTCCCTCCCTGATTCAGTTTTTTTTTTCAGTGACTGCTCCCCCCACAGATCAACATTTTGAAAGATGGACTTATATTTTTAGACATAAAATAGATTCTAGTATTTGCTGTGCATTTTTAAAACTGAAATTTCGATGAACTGTTCGCAGCTGTTGTTTCTAACTGCCATTAGCGCTGAGATTGCATTGTGCAGATGAACAGAATTGAGGGAGAAAGCTTCAGCCTTCCAATTTCCATCCACTGTGGGGACTGACTGACCACTGCTCTTACACATCACACTTGAAAGATGGGTCTCCAGTTGGTTCTGAACATGTTCCAAGCCTTGTAAGACTGGTGCTCTCGATGTGTGCTGCTCAGCATCCCTGACAATCTGCCTTCAGCCATCTCCCCAGCTTCATTTTGGAACTCTTCGTCTTATACCCAGGACTCTTGATGGCATCTACAGCTCTTCGTCATTACCATTTTCCCAACCAGCTGCTGTTCTGCCTTGCTGATCTAGGAGCCCCCAGCCGCCTGCCGGCATCAGGGGAACCCTGAGAATCGCAGGGGCTGTGAGGAGATCGTGACCAGCCAGCCTGGTTGGTCCACCAACCCAGAGCGTTTTATAAACTTTCCCTGGAGCCTGGATGAACACTGTGCCCTCAGTGCTTTCCAGGGAGCACCGCTGCACTGGCAGTACTTTCTGATGCCCATAACAGTGTTCCTGGGCCATCCCTATGGTTCCAGTGATCAATCTCACCTTAGCACACTGTACCCTGACAAAAACAAAAACAAACATACAGGAAAGAGTGATGTGAGATGGCTCAGTGAGTTGGGTTCCAGGCACCTCTAACTCCAGTGGAAGAGAATCTGATGCCTCTCTTGTCCTTGTGCACACACCTATGTGCACATACCCATACACAGACTCATACACACAGACATACACACATGGTTAAATCCAAAAAAGTAGAACATGACCATTTTTCAATGCATGGACAAAAAGGAACAGATACTAAATTCACAAAATTCATCATAGATTCTAGCATTTTCCCCCTCGAGGCGGCTATGGCTTATGGTGAGTAGGGCTCTACTGCCACCTCCTGGAATATGGTTTGGCAACCCTGGGCAGAGCCAGCTGCCCAATTTCTGCCCATTCAAGCAGCAGACTTCATCCCTTCGGTCCAGAAGTGCTTATTTATCATCATCATATTTTCTGCCCAAGACCCATCAGAGACATTGAGCTCTATCCCCTTTTCTTTCTTCTGACTAGACTGCATTTCTCAGTATTAATTTTTGACCCACAACATATTTTGAGGTAGTCATATTATATATAGATGTTCCCTGAATTTGACATTTCCTTTTATTTTTAGCGGTAGGGAAAACATCTACAGAGAGAAATCTCCAACATTCAAGCCCAAATCAGCTTTCATCTCTTCTTTTTTCAAGATATTTCATATATTTACCTCATAAAAATTTAAACAGCCAATAAACATATAGAAAAAATTAAAGATATAAAAATATTTGCAACACTAGTGATAGCCAAGAAAGTACAAATCAAACAGGTCATCAGATTGACCAAAATAAAATGCATTGATATTAGCTAAGGACCTGAGAGATGTATTAGTGGTTAAAAGTACTATTCTTCTAGGGGACCTGGGTTTGGTTCTCAGTACCCACATGTCAGCTCAAAACCATCTGTAACTCCAGTCTCAGGGGGCTCAACCACAGATATCAGGCACACACATGGTACATATACATGGGACACAGACATCCGTTCACATAAAATTAAAACAATTTTAAGATGACAACAATAATACCTGATATAAAAAAAGAGTTATCTGTTTACTTAGTGAGGATAAGAATATAATTTGGTATTCTTTTTTGGAGAAAAATTTGGCAGAATCAATCAAAATTAAAATGAAGCATACTTTTTTTTTTATATCAATCCACTATGTCGACTAGGCTGGCCTTGAACTCACAGAACTCTCCTGTAAACCATTTGTAGTTTCAAAATATTGATCTCTGGGGAACACCGTGACTATTTGTTCCTCCAGCATCTACCCTTGCCTTCACTGATTTGTAGAGGCTGTGCAGTTCTGTAAATATGTCACTACCAGCACAACCCAGTGGGGGAAATCCCATTTTCTTTCACTTCTGATAATTAAAGAAAGAGAATTTAGCAGAAAATGAGTCCAGTATTTATTAAGTGAAGCTCTTCCTTTGAAGGTAGACAAGGAAGTAATAGCAGGAGTCTACAAAAGTTCACGTAAGTTATTAAAACTTTTTTATTTTCTGAATATGTATGTTTTGCCTACATATTTATGTCTGCCACTTGAGTGCCTGTTACTTGTGCAGGCCAGAAGAGGGCATCAGGTCCACTGAAAGTGGAGTTGTGAGCAGACCTGTAGCTGCTCAAGATTGAAGCCAACTCCTCTGAGAGCGCAGCCAGAGCTGGTAGCCACTGAGCCATCTCTCCAGCTCCCAGCTCTTCTTATCTAAAGAAAGGTTTTATAAATCAATTTCTGCTGTAAATAATCACAACCAGATGTAGAGGAATTTTAATTCAGCGACACAGCTGAAATACAGACACACCTTTAATCCCAGGAGACAGAGGCAAGCAGATCTCTGAGTTCTGTTTAGGCAGTTTGCTTGAAAGACGGAGTTGAGAGGCAGTGCAATGGAGTTGAGTTCATGGCTGTTCAGCTCATGGAATCCAGAGGCAGTTTTTACTAGGAGAGTTTTACAGAGACAGGTTGAAAAGAGAGCAAGCTAGATACAGGTGAAGATAGAATGGGCCAGAGAATGAGAAGGAGCCAGAAGATTAGAACAGATTGCCAAAGTGAGTATGAGGCCAAGCAGAACAATTAAGTCAGAGGCTGAGAGAGAAGTCACATTGTATCAGTCAGCTAGGAGAAGAGTCTGATCCAAAACAGCTGAGTTGGACCAACCAGTCAGAGTTCAGAAAGAAAAAAAAAGGGGGGGGGGGGGTGAGTTTGTTCAGCAGTAAGTCTCAGAAACTGAAAACATTGTAGGCCTAGATTAGACTGTACGGAGGCTAGAAGCTTCCAGGACTAAACCCAGGTTAGCAGGCAAATAAAAGTTACTGTAACAACCATAATTTATGTCACAAACACCAATTAGCTTACCATCAAGTAAACTCTATAAACTGTCTAAACCTATTTACATACAAAATATGAATGATATTTCTGCTTTCAGTTGCTATTCTAATGCAACTCTAGTAGAGAAACACATTAATATGCTATGATTTCTAATGTTGAGGGACAAAAAAAAAATCAGCAAGGCAGTGACACTACAATATTCTTATCCTCTGATTAGAGATCTCACCCTAGTCTAGAGACAGGAAAAATGTGGGGACTTGAGATACAATGTTTTCATTCCCCTGGTTCTATCTTATGTTAACTGACACAGCTTTCCCAGAATTAAATTGGAACCTTTCTCACTTCTACAAGAAGTGACCCTGTATGCCAAAGTAAATAATAAAAGAATTTGCTGGGTGGTAGTGGCACATGACTTTAATCTCAGCATTTGGGAGGCAGAGGCAGGCAGTTCAAGGCCAGACTGATCTACAAAACAAGTCCAAGACAGCCACGGCTACACACAAAGAAACACTGTCTTGAAAAAAATATTAGAGATGGCTCCAAAATGGGGGGAGACAAATTTTCATGAAAAACAAGTAAAATGTTATTTTTTGTTTTAAAAAACTTTGCAGTGAGTAGCATATCAGGTGTTATTCACGTTACTGCTGAGAGTTACACTGCTAGTTAATTACATTCTCAAGTTATTTCATGGTTGAAACTAAGTAATATCAATTAGAAATAATTATGGGAACATAACGTTTTATACAAACAGAAGAGCTAAGGGCTCCTTTCTGACACAAACGCACTCAACAAGAAACAATAGAGAAAAAGCTACAGTTAGTTCAACTCACTAGGTAAGCCTAAAGCCGTTAACTCCTGCTCCGGTGGTCTCTACTTCCCCGCCTGTGGTTTGGTTGCATGAGGAGGCCTTAAAAGCAATTCGACCACATTTTTCATCAAATACAGATCCAGCCATAAGTAGTACTAAGATTTTTTAAGATGAAAATCGTCTTAGAAAGCATGTTTCTGTGCTCCTGTTTCGGTGGCAAGCCTGACATTCCAAACACGCACAAGGGTTCCCTCCCAGCAGAGCGGGCCTGGGCCTGGGCCTGGGCCTCTCACACTTTCGCCAGACAATGGTTTCCGAGTGTTAGTTTGTCACATACTGCCTACATATGTAAACAGCTATATAAAAAAATTAACTTGCATCCAGGCACAGTGGTGCATGCCTGTAATCTCAGCACTTTGGGAGGCAGAGGCAGGAGGATCTCTGTGAGTTCAAGGACAGCCTAGTCTACAAAGTGAGTCCAGGACAGCCAAGGCTATAGAAAGAAACCCTGTCTCAACAAACAAATAAAACAGTTAACTTGCCAGACCTATGTCCAGAATTTCTACAAAAAGAAAAAGGAAAAGAATTAACTGATTCTTTCAATTTTATTTATTAATACCATATAGTGGTATGTATATTATTTATAATCTCTTCATATAAATTAAAACCATCTATCATGATTAGCTAGATAATATTTATTAATTTTTAAAACACAGGTAGGCACAGCAAGCCCATTGTCTCCAAAAAGTACATAAAATAATTTCACATTATCATATTCACATACATCACATCCTTGTAAGAAGAGACTAAACACCCACAAGCTGAAAAAAGATTTTGGTTCAATACCTATAGACTTGATCTGAACAACCTTTAGTTCTTCAGTTCCACACCAAAGCTTTAACAAAATATGATCTTCAAATATCAATAAGGACTTAAGTGATTTTTAATTTCTTATTTCTAAAGTTCATAAAATGTCTTAATAGGCCAAAGATCCCAAACTCAAGTATATGAATTATAAGTTAGCTAACCCAGACCCTCAGTCATCAAGCTGATGTTTCACATTGGCCTTTACATGAAAACAGCACTGAAATTAGCTGGAAGCCAGTCACCTTTACGTGCTGTCTCCTTACCATGCTGCTGTTTGTTGGCAATATTTTTTGACATAACAATAAATAGTGGTATTTTAGTAAAAACTCCATTACTACTGATATAGTGATTTTATTAGGATGTTAGTCTTACTAATCTAGGCAAACCCTTGATCAGAGGTTTAAAATACAGCTTTTAAATAAAAATCAACTTTTATTGTAACTACTGCCAACAGACTTTTATGTTGGAACCCTTTATTTTGTCTACTCCTGAATGTCTACTCCTCTGAGGTCCCAACTATCCAAGTTTAGGATTTCATTAAGTCCCCCAGGGTAATGAAGAATTCTCATTAGGCTAAATTCTAGTCAATGGCTTTGGGGGGAGGGGAGGAAGCCATTAGTTGGTTAATGCAAAAACTCTACATAAATTCTTGACCTTGAACAAGTATTCTCTCAAATGGCAAACGGGTAGCCAGAAACCAAGACCCTGCAGCCAAAATGGTCTAATTCTCTCACCTAAAATTGGCTGTAAGCCTGTACATCAGACAGCATGTGTCCGATTCGGGGAAATGACTTTGCACCTTATTAAAAGGCTTTTGGGAGAGCCTAAGAATTCGAGGTAAGAAGGCAACAGGAATCTCTGTGGGCTCAGTGCACTATCAACCTCAAACTATCACAGACAAGACTGGTTCCACTCCGTGAAACCCTCCAAAAGCCTCCTCAGGTAAGTGACTGGGCTAGCTAGGAGAACTAGCCAGACTTCTGCAGCTCTGAGCCCCATCTCTTATTTCTATATCTTTTTCCTCAGGGAGAAGCTCAGTTCCTAACTCAAAAGAGTATCTGCAAAACTCTCCTCCGCACCACTCAATCCTGTCCTCTCAGGCAGAACATGGAGTCTCTCAACACAGAAGAGTATCCAACACCAGGGCATTAGTAACAGAAGGATTCTCTGCCAGATTTGCACAGCACAGTTCTTAGATTAGTAGAGACCAGATTGTCAGCAATTATGACAGAAAACAAGACACAACTAACCACAGACAGCAATCGCACATTACCTTACTGCCTAGAAAGCAAGCTTTTCAATGTATTCTTATAGTTAAGGTAAAGGAAACTTTTCTCTTACAGATCCTAGCTTTTTTCATTTTTTCAAGTATAAATATATGTAGATAATGCACAAAGTTCAATGCATAAAACATGACCTTTTATAATGATTCTCTCCTTTTTAAACTTTTAATTTCAGATAAGTTTAAATACACAATCTACTAATACACATTCATGTAACAAGAACCATATCACTATTCTTCCATGGATATATGTCAAATAGTATCAACAGGTTGGAAAGGTGAAGGGATAACAGCAGGGGGCCACTTCTTCAACCTTCCTTTGAAGTATTTGGAAGTCTGTCTTGCCTTCTTCTGCAAAGCCTGTCTTAGGAAATGCAGATAGTCCAGAAGGAAACAGTGAAACCACATGTCTCTTCTAGGGCATCTGGGCTCTGGGTGCAAGAGGACATCATCTCGAGTGCTGGCAGCATCTGAAAGCAGGGTACACACCAAGTTTTACCGGACTCTTTCTGGGAGCTGACTTTTAAGTCGCTTACTTTCTCACACTGAATATATTGGTAATACTTGTGGGTGTTTTGTAGTCTAAGAAACTTCGAGGTTTTAATCTTTACGATAATCGCCAATTGAAGCAATTGTGTGTAGCATACTGTCACTTTATGCAAATTATAACTGATTTTGATCAAAACAAATATAAATTTTATAGGATCTACAACCTGTATAGTATATGTGAGCTGAGTGTTCCTCGTTTGTATGACCTAACTCAATGACTACATCATAGAGACCTTTCCTGGGGCCTTGTGCAAATAAAGGCTTACAATTTAAGCTTCGTTCACTTGAAAGTAAATTTAGCTTTGATGTCATAGCTGTTCAAAATACTCTGTTGAGGTTAACAAATGAATTCCAGTGACACAGTTACAGGCACATGGTATTTTATTGCCATCATATTTCGATAATGAAATATCAAATAATAAATGCTGCGCTTAGTGCTGCAAAGCAGATTACTAGTAAAAGATGTCTGAGCTCTCACAAAGGCAAGGCTATTGTTAGTGTAGTGCAGATCCTGCTTTACTGGACAGACATTTCCAGGTAATCACTGAATGGCTCTTGCTTTACAAGCCCACGGGGAAAGCCTGATGCTGGAGACAGACCCGCATTCTCCTGGAGGACTTGTCCTTCTACATTCATATCGCCTTATCCAATAAAATGCAGCTAGCCCTGTGGAGAGTGAGCCCATCCCACGGACGCTGGTCCCATTGCTTTTCTAAGCGGTATACCTCTTCTTTGACAGCGGTTCTCATGGAATCGAGTTACACAGCTGTAAGCGTGAGGAATCAGACCTACCCCATTCAGGACTAAAATGAGTCTCAGTGCTGGTGTTCCATCCGAGGCAAATCGCCCTCAGAGTCATCTGACATGGGTGATCCTGATCCCTATAAACAAATCAGCAAGCATTACAGGTGTGCAGTAATTGCAAAACTCCCACTTCCCAAGAGTTCTGATTGGGTCTACTCAGACTCACATGCTAAGGAGTAACTATTTGTAGCTTGAGTTGCTTTTGTGAAAAAGGATGATGTTAGAGGACCCTAAACTCATATGCTTATACATATTTTGTTTGTTTGTTTTGAGACAGATCTCATTCTAGATGGTTGTGAGCCACTATGTGGGTGCTGGGAATTGAACTCAGGACCCTCGGGAAGAGTAGCCAGTACTCTTAACCTCTGAGCCATCTCTCCAGCCCCCCTGTTTTGGTGTTTTTTAAGACAGGGTTTCTCTGTGTAGCCTTGGCTATCCTGGACTCACTTTGTAAACTAGGTTAGCCTCAAACTCACAGAGATCCACCTGCTTCTGCCTCCCAAGTGCTGGGATTAAAGGTATGCACCACTATGGCCAGCTTCCAAGTTTGTATTATAAAGTCTATAAAAAAAATTTAAAGATTAAAGGCCCAATTTCAAAAACTAAAACTAAAGAATGGATTATTTCAGTTCGGAAGTGTTGCAATAAAAGTGTGTGTGATAAAGTTCTATGCACGATGAACGTATAAACAAAATAAATCCCATGTGAAACCTACCAAATTCCGGAGAGCATATTTCCCATAAAGTACATTAAGTTTGGGAGAGACCAGAGCTGCATCTACAAAAAACAGTTCTGTACCTGGTGTAATGCCAGATTGGATGCATGCAGGTCAATAGCAGCCAGAGAGGGAATTCGAGATTCTGAAAGAGATTTGTTCTCTTTCTTTATTAGCCTAGAATTTCGAGCTAGATAAAAATAATCAAAAACATAATGAAAAAAATAGTGTTAGTTTTCCACATTTGTAAGTACTTATTATATATGAGCAAATGCATTAGCCTACGTAAGTACATAAATTACTATACATTTCTTAACATTGTCAGTTTATTTAACTTACAATTTAGCAATATAAGCAAAAGGGATGAAAAGAATAGAAATGCATAAACATACCTATGCCTTCTAAAGCTCTCAGCTCAGGGAGATGGTTGTAGTTTAGTTCGGGCAATCGCACATCTACTTTGGAATATTCCTTCCTTTTCTTATTAGCCTGAAGGAGGTACTTTTCATTAGAGACCTAATTATCAGAATGATTAACACAAATTAGCTTTAAGGTGAGCTAGGCTTTCATTCTGTTATAACTACTGTGTTCATATACTCAAATGTGTGATTTCAAGGACTGGAATAATAAACTCTAAGGACATTACTCACACACACAAAAAAAAACAGTTAATTAACCGAATTTGTCAAATTTGCTAATAAGTAGAAAATCTGAAAAGAAATCTAAAAAGAAAATTGTTTTCTTTTCTCCCCTCTGCCAGTCTTCAGTGGGAATCCCAGCAAGCAATAGGCAGCATAAGATGGCATGACATCCTGGTTCTTCAAGCTAGTGGGGTCAACCTTATACTTCCACCACCTGGGCTTTTCAACAAACAGCTGCTGTTCTCTATTGTAACTGTGACCAGTTGGGCTTTATATACATTGTTCCACCCCTAAGTTTACTGTCCCAGTATAATCTTGTTATACCCTGGACCCTCTTAAGCAGCTCTAATGGGCTAAATAAACATTACTGTAATGATGGAATGGCTCATTGAGGAAAACAAAGGACAAATTACTGAGCTGAACCTTCCTTTCCACTGCAAAGAGATAGACTATATATCGCACACAGAGGGTAGCAGGTATATATACTAGAAGAAAACTAGTTAAGGAGAGGATTTAGACAGTGATGGAGGATGAGATGCAATATTAAAATAAGCTCAATACTAAGGAAGACCTCAAGGTTTCTTATGGACAAAAGCATTTGCTGGATTATCTAAAGGAAGAATGTTCTAAGTGGGACAGACAGTAAGTGTAAGAGCCCAAAGGCAGGGTGTCTCTGACCATCGTATCAAAGAAAGGAGGAAATCTACAGCTGGAACAGATTGAGGAAAACAGATGGAACACAGGGGTGGGGATTTAAGTCACATAGGGACTTATTACCTGTCAGGACTCTAACCCTTACACAGAGAACAAAGGCCAACCGAGAGTTTTAATCAGAATAAAAGGTGACTACTTAGCATGGAATTAGACCAGGGTTCTGGAGGTGATGCTGAGAGCAACAATGCTCCTTCCCGTGTTCTCTCTGAACCTCATTTATGCCTCTCATATTAAAATCTACCATTGTTGTTTTACTTTGCTGATCTACTAAACCATAAACTCCACAAAGACTGAATTAATTCCAGTAACTTATATACAAGAGAGCGACCATAAATGTTTCTTGAGTGATTATACAAATATTTTCACAAAAATCTGGTAAGATAATAAGACAGTGAATCTTCTCATTTACTCTTTAAAAAGAACTCAACTGCAAGTATTAGGTTAAGAAAATTTATTATTATGTTGTTGAAAATAAATGAGATGGCATCGTAAGAGAATCTTTCATTCAGATTAGAAAATTTATTAAAATATTCAGAATTACGACTATGATAAGTAGAATGGTATTACATAAGTCAGGTTTTACTCTATGTCTCCAAAAAAAACTCTTAATTCTCCACTCTCCTGCTTGAGACAGCGTAGGGCTAGGTGATGAGAGCCTGCTCTTTTGCTACAGAGAAGAGCTACTTACAGATGTGCTCACATTCACGTTATAAATCCCTGATGCAGAAGGTTGATTTGGTTTAACAAATGGATTACAGTATTTCTTAGTTTTCTCATCCACTCTGTAACAAATTTTTTTAAGTTAGAATCATTAACAATTATTTTCAAACACAAAATCAATGACAGCATGCTAAATGATGTTCAGTTTAATGAGAACTGAATGCGTATCTCACGTAGACAAAGTACAGAAATCTGATGCAACATTTTACCATTTGTCATGCCACTCGGGCTTCCTGCAGCTGCCCCTTTCAGGAAAATGCCCGAAGGAGCTTCTGCGTGCTGCTAAATGCTCACCACCGGTCCATGAAACTTATTCCTTTTATTAATGACAGCTGTTTATTAAACTGAACAGCTACCTTCTCTTTATGTAAACAATGGTAAAAATTCTACTTTCTTGGGACTCAGGTAAATTCTTTTGTTTTTGTTTGTTTGTTTCTTTTAGCAAATTCTTGTGATTCTCATCACAAAGGTCAAAACATATTTAAAGAGCTACTTTATAAGTAGAAATTACATCCAGATTTTGGACAGTGAACAACGTGAACAAATTAACAAGCATTTTCTGTCTTGTTTCCCATTCGTACCTGTAACTCTGAACTCCAGGAATAGTCCCCATCCCAGCATTAATGCCAGGAGTAACTGCAGAAAGGTTGTGTGTAAGTGGAGGAATTGCCATGCCTGCGTTCCTTGAGTGATCAACGTTGACATTGCTGCAATCTCTGAGGCTTGTGGAAGCCAAGCCTTTGATGTGGCTTGCCCCGTTGTCATGGAGACAGCTGGTATTTGAAGGTTTTCCTTTTTCAGCTTTCTCACCATCAATTTTTGACCCTTTTATTTTAAACACTTTAGAATCCTTAATTTTGGGATCAGCATTGGTATCCTGACCATTGATAAAGATGTTAAAAGTTAATGATCTGACAAGAAACTTCACATATTTATTCTACCTATGAAATTATAATTAAATAAAGATTCTTATTCAAGTAGTTATTGTGAAAATTAAAGAAGAATGTATATGATGCATACCAACTTCATAGATGATAGATACACAGACAGATAAAGAGGACAGATGATTGATAGATTCTAAAAGTAATACCTTCATTTTCTTTTTTTTTTTTTTTTCGGTTTCTAATATTTCTTTTTATTTTTTATTTTTTTATTTTTTTTTTATCAGTTACATTTTATTAACTCTGTATCCCAGCCGTGTCCCGATCCCTCATTCCCTCCCAGTCCCTCCCTCCCTCCCTCATCTCCACCGTGCCCCTTTCCAAGTCCACTGATAGGGGGGACCTCCTCCCCATTCATCTGATCCTGTTTTATCAGGTATCTTCAGGACTGGCTGCAAAGCCCTCCTCTGTGGACTAACAGGACTGCTCCTCCCTTCGGGGGTGGGGAGGCCAAAGAGCCAGTCATTGAGTTCCTGTTAGAAATATTAAGAAAGGAAAATAGACTAAATTGGGTGTTTGTCCCTGAGTGTGCTCAACATGCATGTGTTTGCTACCCAGTGTGTGTGTGTGTGTGTGTGTGTGTGTGTGTGTGTGTGTGTGTGTGTAGATGTTCGGTATTCTTAGATGAGTGTGTGGATCTGAAATTCTCCTTGAAGCTGCATCTCTACTAAAGATTTTACAGACTGACTTTGGGTGAGCAACTGCTACTGTGGGGAGGTGGATATAGGTCTAGCACCAAAATCACTGTGGGTTCTCTTAGTTTTTAATAGCCACTTAAACTCTGTGTGTGACTCAGCTTCCTCAAGACTATTAGGTGAGCTGAGACTTTACTGCTAAGCAGAGTGGACTCCAGCCTCTACCAATCCAAGGTAAAGGCTGTAAAGTAATACCTGAAACACAGAAAAGACTTCCTGCTCTGCTGAAGCCCACCTACCTAACACCTACCAGTGTGTTCAGTGAAAGCTTTGACTTATGACCTTCTTCATCCCATGGCTACCACTTTCTCACAGCAAAATATGCCACTCAGGGCAACTCAAATCCAAATTCCCAGGGCATGGTTACCCATCCTTGGACCAGTACATCATTTCCTTATAGCCTTCAGTCATTATTTTATGTTAAGTTGATCTTCTGTGCAACTCTACTGCACTTTCTAGTACTTGTTGAGCATTTAAAATAGTTTTGTTTTTTTTTTTTTTAATTTATTTTAAGGTAGTATCTGCAGGAAAGACACTATCTCTTGTTTACTTGGGGTTTTTTTGCAGCCAGGTGGAAAGTTAACAGTTTGGGGCTGGAGAGATGGCTTAGCGGTTAAGAGCAGTGTCTGTTCTAGAGGCTCACAACCACCTATAATGTGGTCCGATGCCCTCTTCTGGTGTGCAGGTGTACATGCAAACAGAGCAATCGTATATAAAAATACATAAATAAAGATTAAAAAAAAAGAAAGTTAACAATTTACTCGGTAATTTAAACTTTAAAATCTTCATTAATGGGCTAGAGAGACTGCTCAGTGGTTAAGAATACTTGTTGTTCTTACAGAGGACCAGGGTTTGATTCCCAGCACCTATACGGTGGTTCACAAACCATCTGAACTTCCAATTCTACAGGATCCAATGCCCTCTTCTGACCTTTGCAGGTCTTAAGCCTGCGTGTGCTCCACATAGACACAGGTTAAATACTCACACCAAATAAAATGAATAAATCTAATTAAAAAAAATTAAATCCTCACTATTTTCCTTCACAAATTTAAACAGTTTTGTTTAGTTTCTAAGACACAGTTTCTCTGTGTAGTCTTGGTTGTTCTGGACTTATTTTGTAGACCAGGATGACCTCAAACTCACAGCAATCTACCTGCCTCTGCCTCCCTGAGTACTGGGATTATAGGTATGTGCCACCGCACTCAGCAACACAAATTTAAACTTTGATGCATAAACATTTACCTGTACCACAAGTGTTTTTCTTTCTTCAACTAAGGTATCGTCCTTTTCTTTCTTTCGGTTTTGAGATTTTTTAGGTAAAGAATTATTTCTGGCATCTTTCTCTATTTTTAACTGCAATTCTTGAGAAAACCTATACAAAAGTACATTCTCAATTAAAATAAAATTTTATAAGAAAGATAAACCTAGAAAAAAAAAACTCAAGATAATCATTCAAAACTCAGTGTTAAACTAACGCATTTCATTTAAAAGGATAAAATCACACCCCAGATAAACAGCTCCTAAAAGCTGTAGGCTGTCAGGTGTGAGCACACCTTCCAGGAGTCCTAGACTGAAAATGTCTGCACCACCCTGTAAACATTGGTCCTGGTGACAGAAACAATGCTGGAGAAGGCTGGTGGCTTCTTACCAAGAACTGAAACACCTGCACCAAAGCATGCTGGCAGTCATTGTGCTCCTCACAGGCGCACATTCATGCTGTGTATGCATGGGTGTGTGTTTGTATGTGTGTGCATGTATGTGTGTATAAGGATGTCACTTAAGGTTGCTCACAGTGAAGCAGTACAAAAGGCTGATTTCACTAAAGCTCAGTGAATCCTTAAAAACATCTCTCTTCAGCTTATGTGAGGAGAGAGGTGCCTGTAGGCTGTAGTGGTTGTCTTAAGAGAAGCACTGAATGGCTGCCCAAGCTCAAGACAAGCCATACATGTTTTTCATAAAATATTTACTCGTGAATGACTAACAGAAAAGCCATGCTTATCCAGATGGGTATGCAACAGACATTTTGCTTTGAAGAACAAGGTGAACAACTCATAGCAAGGAAATCAACTTACAATATTTCTGTAAACTATCAAACTCAAATCTTCATGTAAAAATCACAGTTCTATTAACCTGGAGTCTTAGAGGTCTCCCAATAGTTCAAAAGCTTTCTGATCCCCTTGGTGGCCTTCCCTTTTCTGAGAAGAAGGAGAAGGGGGAATAGGAGCAAGTGTGAGCGTGAGTGTGGAAGGAGAGGCAGGTGGGGGCTGGGATCAGGCTGTAAAGTGATTAAATAAATAAATAAATGGAAAAAAGCTTTCTGAGAAAACAGGGTATAATATTTAATATTATATAAGAAAACATACCAACGTTTTAAGGCTACATAATTTTAAATTACCAATATGCTTCAAATGATAAAAGTATGTTATAAAAGCATGCAGGGATAAAACATCAGTTCAGAAGAGCAGACAAAATGGATTTTAATGCAACAGAGAAAGAAAAGCTCCTTTAAATTTCACAATGCAACCGGTCTTTACAAACTACTACAGTGGACTGGAGTCTGGGATCAAGAGTTAATAGGGGCTGGAGAGATGGCTCAGTGGTTAAGAGCACTGCCTGCTCTTCCAAAGGACCAGGGTTCAATTCCCAGCACCCACATGGCAGCTCACAATGTCTGCAACACAAATTCCAAGGGATCTGACACCTTCACACTAATGCACATAAAATGAAAATTAAATAAATTATTTTAAAAAAGAGTTAAGAATACTTGCTGCTTTTTCAGAGGGCCCATATTAGATTCCCAGCACCCACATCAGCCAGCTAACAACTGCCTGTAACTTCTGCTCCATGGCATCTAACACAATCTTCTGGCCTCTATGAGCATACACATATGACAAAGACAGACAGACACACATACAATACAAATAAAAGTAAAACAAATTTTTAAACAATACATCTGGGTACACTGTCATACACCTGTAAATTCCAGTACTCAGGAGGCCATGGCAGGAGAATCATAGGCCCAGGCTACCTAGTGAGTTTCAGATCAGCTACAAGTTCAATGCAAGACCTGACCTCAAATAATAAGAAAAGAAGAGAAAAAAAGAAGGTGAAACGAGGGGAAAAAGAAAGAAAGAAGGAAGAAATGACCACTGCCAGGCCAGGTTTTGATATAATATCAAAATCTGACATAATCAAAGAATACTAAATAACCTCAAAAGACTATTAAAAATACTCTTCCACTTTTCTATATATACTTTTGTTTCTTCCAATGAAAATAACATACTACAATGTTAACAAATTAATATAAAAGGAAATGTAAAACTCCAGCTATCTTGCATTAAGCTAGATTTTTTAAGAGATTTGCAAATTGATAAAGCTTTAGGACAGGAAAGACAGCTTAACAGTTAAGGAACACACACTGCTCTTGCAGAGGACCTGAGTTTGATTCCCAGCACCCGTGTCAGACGCTCACAACTGCCTGCAACTCCAGCTCCAGGTATCTTCTGCCCCCTTCTGACCCCCAAGAGTGACTTCATTTGTGCACACATACACAAATTCAGATGCATTTGCATACACATAAATAAATATATATATCTATGCTACATATAGGTAGGTAGCCACAGCCACCCATCTCGCTGTCTCTTGCTTGGTCAGCAGTGCTAATGCTAACCCTGGAGCAGCACTGGGAACTGCTGTGGCAGCACTAGCATCTGTATGACTGGCACATCAAGGACTCAGCAGGACAACTGGACCTGGTGCAGCATGAGTTGGCAGCAACAGGAGATGGCAACTGCACAGATGCAGCAACATAGGAATTAGTGTGACCTGAATGGTAGATTTCACCAAGGAAGACAGAAAGGAGTCTGCTTCATCAATTCCAGCAGCTCCAGTTTAATAAATGTAGGCAGTCACTCCCAGGGATTATGTTACTGACAACAGTGAGTGGGGCAGGGTTCGTCCTGCATAGGTAGTGATAACACATATGAGTGTGGCTGTGGGAGCCTTCCCTTTGACCCTGGTCCCTACAGCCTGCAAAGTACAGGCCGGCACGGTACCTCTCAGCAAATCCATCCAGTTGAAAGAAATCATGGTGTAGAAGGTCAGCACAGAAGGGCCTTTTGTCTGGGTCAACATGCAAACAATTCTGAAAAATCAAGAACACATACAAATCTTCTTAAAGAACCCTGTCTACATTTAGATTTCTTCTTTACAGCCAATGAACAGAATAAATCTCAAATCATGACAGTGATTTTATGTCACAAAAAGAGGCCCAACAGGCATTCAGTGTCTATAGATGTAAATAAATGCACTAATTCCTAAGAAGCAGTCTTTCCAAGAAAAAAATTATTATTATTATTATTGTTATCATTATTATCATTATTATTTTGGGTTTTCGAGACAGGTTTTTTTGTGTAGTCCTGGGTGTCCTAGAACTCACTCTGTAGACCAGGATGGCCTCCATCTATCAGAGATCCACATGCCTCTGCCTTCTGAGTGCTGGGATTAAAGGCATGCACCACCACACCCAGCCTCCAGGAAAAAAATGTGCTTCTAGTCTGTAACTCTATTGCCTGTCTATACAAAATCAAGGCAGTAGAACAAATTAGACCACACTAGTGAGAGGTTATACAGCACAACCTGGCTGCTCTAATACAGTGCAGGGTTTAAACAGAAGTGATTAAGTAAATACAGAGATTAGGTCTTAAAGAGCAACTGCCAGCTGTGATGCTAGAACCCTTGGGAGACTGAGGAAAGGGATTATGGGCTCAAGGCCATCCTGGTCAATATAACAAGACCCTGTCTCAAAAAAACAAAAACATAAAACAAAACAAACAAAAATAACATCAACCAGCAGCAACCTAGATATTCCTTTTTTAATTTTTAAAAATTATATTTATTGTATATCTCTGTATGTAGGTATATGCGTATGTGGGTGTATGTCTAGTGTGCATGCACACATGGCATAGTGCACACATGGAGGTAAGAGAACAACTGCAGGAGTTGGTTTTCTCCATCACATGGCTCCCAGGGATTGAACTCAGGTCATCAGGATTAGTAACAAGCACCTTTAACTGCTGGGTCATGTATAGATTTTCTTTATATATCCTAATTTAAATTACCAAAGAAATTACAGCAGGACATGGTGGTTCATGCCTATAGTTCAGCACTTACCATTAATTAAACACTTGGGAAAGAGGCAGGAGGCTCTCTGTGAACTTGAGGCCAGCCTGGTTTATGTAGTGAGTTACAGGATAGCTAAAGCTATATATTAAGACCTTGTCTTGAAAAAAAGAAACAGAAAAGAAGGAAAAAAAGAAGAAGAAAGGAATGAGGGAAGGAGGAAGGGAAGAGTGGGGCTATAGAGACAGTTCAGTGTTTAAGAGAACTTCTCTTCCAGAGCACCAAGGTTCTATTCTCAGCACCCACATGGCAGCTCACAACCGTCTCTAACTCCAGTCCCAGGACTCCAATGCTCCCTTATGGCTTTCATGGGTACTGTACATACATGATATACAGACATACATGCAGAAAATAAACCATGAACACAAAATAAAGTCCTAAAAAATATCTTTTAAAAAATTGCAGGAGCCTGGTGGTGGTGACACATGCTTTTAATTCCAGCACTTGGGAGACAGAAACAGGCAGATCTCTGTGAGTTTGAAGGTAGCCTGGTCTACAGAGTGAGTTCCAGGACAGTCAAGACTACACAGAGAAACCCTGTCTTGAAAAAACCAAACCAAAAAAAAAAAAAAAAAAAAAAAGACAAACAAAAACTAAGCTGGTAAGCAAAGTGAGTAGTCAAAGAATACAAATTTTGTGATTAATAAAAAGAAATGCAAAGTTTATGATTAGGAAATAAGAAAACAATTTCATTTAAATAATTCTAGTAGTAAGAATAAATAAAATACTTGGAACAGAATTTTCCAAAAAGGTATGAGATTTGTACTTGAAAAATACAAAATAGCCAGGTGATGGTACACTAGGGAGGCAGAAGCAGGCAGATCTCTGAGCATGAAGCCAGCCTGGACTCCAGAGCAAGTTCCAGGACAGCCAGGGTTATAGAGGGAAGGAGGAAGGGACAGAGGGAGGGAGGGAAGAGAGAGAAGAAGGGAAGGAAAACAGGAAAGAAGGAAATTTTAGCAACTGATTATATATTTTATGACCTTAAGAAATTATTAGGTGCTAATTAGAATTAATTTAGATAACAAATAACAGTCTAGATGTGGTGGTGCATACCTGTGAGCCCAGTCCTCAGTAGCTAGAGGTAGGAACAGTGATGCAAGTTGGAGGCCAGCCTGAAAAACAGTGTGATCCTATCTCAACAGCAATAAGAACACACACATACTTCTATGAACTCCTAAAAAACATACAGCTGTCGCAGAAGAGCAGGAAGAGCCCTCTCTGTGATCACCACTATGCTGGGTGCCTCACACAGGTGACTTCATTAAACAAGGTGTTGCTTTGATCCCCTGAAATCCCCCAGCATAAGTAAAAACAGAAAGAAGTCTTAACACTTTCAAGTGAACAAGCTAAGTTCTACGGTTGATTCTGAACTTTTACTACTTAAGTATAAAAATATAATGTCTAGGATTTGCTTCAAGATACTCCAAAAGTAGAAGGTATTTAAAAAAAAAAAAAAAAAGGTAGTGGGGGAAAGCCAGCTTGAGGTAAAGGGGGTTTATTTTAGGTCATAATTCAAGACACAGTCCATCATGATTAGGAAGTCAAGACAGCAGAAGCTTGAAGCAGCCCACCACATACTCAGTCGGAAGACAAGAGCAATGAATGCGTGCTTGCTAGTGTTGAGCTTGCCTTTTCTACTCTTGCAGTCCAGGATCCCTGCATAGCGAATTGTGACACAGTGAACAGGTATTTTTACCTCAACTAACACAGTCCCGCCACAGACATGCTAAGAGGCCCTTCTCCAGAGGATTTCAGATTTTTTCAAGTTTGACAGCATTAACTGTCACTCCTGGCTTTTATGCTAGGTATATAAGCTCAGGCCCCTTTACGTACATGGCACACACTTTGGTGATAGCCATCTTTCTAGCCCCTACCTAATTTTTTTTTTTAATGAACTAAAGAAAGCAAAGACACCAAGTAAATGGTTACACAATCCTGATGTTTTAGGGATACTATTTTGCAGTATTCTGAACAATAACTTTCTTAACTAATAATATTAAAGAATCAGCTATCAGAGACAATGTAATGGCGTCCTCAATTAAATACAAATAAAAGCAACAGTAATTTGTAAATTAGCCTCAAGAAATCTGATGTTTAAGCAAAACTGTCTCCATAATAGCACCCTGTCTAAGCAAAAATGTCTTGATAATAGCCTATGTTTAAATAAAATGTCTTGATAATAGCCTATGAATCTATGCCCTACACTTTAATATTTTCCTAATTCTTTACATTTATTTCTCTTGTTTCAGCTTTTATTTCCATTTAAAAGTTATTATGTTTTTAAATGAGAATATTTTCAAACAAAACATGTTAGAAATATTCTATGGAATTTTAAGACAGATAAAATTTCAGGGGCTGGAGAGATGGCTCAGCGGTTAAGAGAACTGGGTGCTCTTCCAAAGGACCTGGGTTCAAACCCTAGCACCCACATGGCAGTTCACAACTGTCTGTAATTTCATTTCCAGGGGATCTCACATCCTCACACAGACATACATGGAGGCAGAACACCAATGTAAGTATGTAAATAAAATAAAATAAAATTATTTTTAAAAAAAATTCAGGCTCTCCGAGGCCTTGACCCTACTCAAAGAACTATAAGCAACTAAAAAATGCTAAGAGCCAGAGGAATAGTCTCCCCCAAAGAAGAGCACACCAAACGATTATCAATACCAAATGTCAGTCCTGAAAACACATGAGTAGCATTATAGAGACTAAGCAGGTTATATTTCAAAATACATGTATATACTTATGTACATATAATAGCAATTAGTGAAAAAATGACATGAATTTGAAAGAGAGCAAGGAGAATTTGGAGGGAGGAAAGGAAAGAGAGAAATGATGTAAAAATATTATAATCTCAAAAGTAAAAGAAAGAGATTTCAGGCTTTCTTTACTTCTGAAGCTCCTCCGACAACCTAAAAGTATTTAAACCTTTCCTTGGCACACAAATTTTAAAATCATCTGAGGAAATTCTTGACCTAAGGTCAAGGAGGGGATGGAGGAGGAAGGCAGAAAGAGACAAAGAGAGAGAGACAGAGAGAAGGACATACATGAACCAAGTCTCCACACTATACAAATTTCCTGTCACAAAGAAGAAGGAAAAGTGTCATTACCTTTGCTAAATTTATCACAACTTCAGGGAGCTTAGGGTAGCGGCTCTCAAGGGGTTCTGTTTCTGTATCTTTGATCTCAGGCAATCTTACTCCAGCAAACACAGGATTTTTATAAAATAGCTCCTGGTGTCTTGGAATTAAATTACCTGGGGACAGGGGGTAGAAGCATACATCTTTGTCAGTATAGATGACAGAAATGGTGAAAAGTCAGGGGATGTAGAGGAAAGAGTGAAATAGCTTAGGAGAGTGGGTCTCTCTCAGCATAAGATCAACCTAAGACAGACCTGTTAATACCATAGCACTTGAAAGTCTTTGTAGTGGTCTTAATACAAGACAGCTTAAGAAAATGCACACTGCTTTTGTAACATATTCATCTAAAACTGCAAATACAACCACAAGCTGAAATAAGTGTGAAGACATGACAGGGAGAAACTATGTCTCTAGCTGAAGCACCACTACTTCTAATGTAAACCACACCATGCTGCCCCAAACACCGAAGACACAGTCATATGGACAGAATCTAAGTTAGGTAAGTCAGTTCCTCTCTCTAGGAATTTAATTTTTATTCAACAGCTTGTGTACCTATATCTAAGTTCAGACTTGAGCATTTTAACCTTCTTCTCAACTTTAATACCTATTATATCATAAGCTATATAAAGAAAAAGTTAAATTTTATAAACTTTGATATACTAATAAACTATAGATACTATGTAAGTACAACACAGAGGAAATAGTGAAAAGAATAATATATACATTAAGTACAGATGCAACCCCTCTGTTCTTTCTCCCTCCGCCCTGTGGTAAACAGTAATATAAAAATTCTTTTTGTAAGAAATCATATAATACTTAACAAATTGTTAATCTCAAAACTTAAAATCAAATAATTAAATCATCAAGAGTCTTCCTACTATTTCCATTTCAAAATCTATCTCAGAATATGAATTTTTTATTCCAATAAATGTAAGGCTCAGAGTCTAGCTTTGGAATTTCATCCAAAGCACTAAGAACAAAATCTGAGGAAGCTAGGCATGGTGGTACACATCTGTATCCACAGGCATGGGGGTGTACATCTGTATCTGCAGGCATGGGGGTGCACATCTGTATCTGCAGGCATGGGGGTGCACATCTGTGGTCATAGCCTTTGGGAGGTTGAGACAGTAAAGACTTAGAAGCTTAGGCAGGAGGATAGAAGGGTTTGAGGCAACCCTGGGCTATACAATGAGACCCCATGTCTCAGAGAACAGAAGAAAAAATGTAGATTCAAATGCAAGACCACATTAAGCTTTCTTGTCTTTGTGTCTCTCATCTTATCCTGGAGATGAAGATGAGGATGAAGAGGATAGCTGGATCTCACTGACTCAAGGGTAAGAAGTGATGATGACATCTCTCTTGAGGGAGCTGGAAGTGACTCAGAAGCAGGCTCAGGGATATTAGTATTTTCTGAGTTAGTCTGAGTTCTCACTACACTGCCTTGTTATAATTTTTGCAGCATTTTAAAATCAGCAGTGGCTTTGAGCAACTTCAAGGTAGCTGACTGTATGCTGAAACAGTCCTTGTTAATATAGTTTTTAAATTTTTCTGCCTACTATATTCACAATTCTACTTGTCTTCCTCAACCATCACCTTTTCTCTTACATTGATCAGCCTTGCTAGAGGCTCAGAATGTGTATGTGTGTGGTATGTGTGTGTATATGTGTGTATGCAAATGTGTATATATGTATGTGTGTGATTATGTGTGTGCATGTGTATGTGTGTATATGTATTTTCTATTTGCTCCATACTTATCTAAAATATCATCTTTAATATATGGACAGCTTAAAAAAACACTAGAAATGTACACAGAAAAAGAACTGTAAAATTTAAAACACAGATGTATAATCTTACCTAAACATGTCATAATATGATGAAGCTGATCAATATCAGATTCTCCTGGAAATAAGGGTTGCCCCATGAGCATTTCAATGACCAGACAACCAATGGCCCAGATATCAACAGCCCTAGAAAAAAAGTAATATGATGTCAGCCATGGCACCCTGATACCTTTCCCAGGCCTGCATCTTCTTGGCACGTCACCAGGTTAGTTCTGTTGGCACAGTAGTAAGTCTTATCACTTCAAGTTATTTCTCTGTAAGAATTCTAACCTTTTATAAAAGTGAGACTCCCAGAAGCTTAAGGTTGTGAAAAACCATACTGATTATGCATACTACTCTGAAAAGAAGACTCTCTGGCCACCATTGAGCGAGCGCCTCCTTACCCTCCATTTCCACATCAGTCTAACAAGTTACAGTGTAGTCTTGGTACACATAAGAAAAAAAAAGCACCCTAGAAAAAAGAAACTCACTGATAGAGTAGCAACAAGCACTGAACACTAACAGAGAGAGAAAACTTAAACCTATCTTAACACTCAGTTGGGACTAAAAGAAAATATGTTAGGAGATAGCCAGCAACCTTGAAGTTGCCAGAGTCATGGCTGAATTGTAAAAGCCTACAAAAACTACAGTAATGAACTAAAAAATGAGAAGTCAGAATATTAAAAAAAAAGTAGATGTTTAATTACTCAAAAATTACAAAGAATATTTTAGGAAAATTTATGTCAAAAGTAAAATGTATAGTGTTCCCTCTTTGAAGAATTCACTGTAAAGACAACTTACATTTAAAGGTCTTGAAATAACATTTTTGCCCTCATTGTTGCTTGCTCTACCCATGTCATAACATAAAACTTCTCTATCGATACCAACTTCTCTTAGAGATAAACATTTTAACTTTAAGGTAAACTAGGTGTAGGTGCCTGTGTGTATGTGTGTGTAAGTGCAGGTGCCCAAGGAGGCATCAGACCGCTTGGAGCTGGGGTTACAGACAGTTGTTAGCTGCCCAAAGTGGGTGCTGGGAACCAAACTCAGGCCCTCTGCAAGAGCAGTGTCCTCTCTTAACCTCTGGGCCAACTCTCTAGACACTCACAAATGGAATTTTTTTTCTGACCATTGAAAATACTCAGCTTTCCCTTTAAAATAAGTATATCTACTTCAAGTTGTACCACAATCACAAGCTTTGTTGTTGTTGTTCTGACGCCCTGAGGAAAAAACACCAGGATCTCACTGTAGCAGGCAGAAACTGCCACCAAGCCACATCCCACCCTCACAGCAACTCAGTTTTCAAGGAGAAAGCGCTAGGCAATGCTCTAAACCACTCGGTAAACAATAGACCCAGGCCCTCCTTTCAGTGTTCAGTGACCATTCGTTACAAACACATCCCTCCCTGTCATTTATTACAAACACGTCCGCTCCCTGTCTCTTACTTGCCGTACTTGACATCACCGACCAGCAGTTCTGGAGCGCGGTACCATCGAGTGGCCACGTAGTCAGTGTAAACCTCCCCAGGAGCTGCCAATGTCCTTGCAAATCCAAAGTCACATAATTTTACAACGCCAGACTGAGAGACTAATATATTCTCGGGCTTTATATCTCTGTGTATGATCTAAGACAAAAATAAACCCACAGAGTATAAAATATGTTAAAGAAAAATTAATTTATTGGGTTCCTTGGTATACACATTTGCCACAACCCATCACTACAAATTTGCCTGTTCCACCCAGCAAATTTTATATTAAAAAATCATCAATGAACAAATATTTAAGTATAGTTCATTAGTGAAGAATTTACTATTTTAGCATTCAGGATTAGGGGCCTGAAGAGCTAGTTCAGTGAGTGGGACTTGCCACCAAGCATAACAACCTAAGTCCAATGCCTGGGATTTAATGGTGGAGAGAGCTGACCCCTGCAAGTTACACTCTGACATGTGCACACACAATCAACAGGTGTACAAAAAGCGTACTGCTGTCTGCAACCTACTCTAAAATATAGAAGTATTAGAGATTAATAAACTAACAGGTAAACACAGATTATAAAACAGTGCACAGATTATACACAATTATTAAGCAACTACAGCAAACTCTTAAATGCATAATATAGCTAGGAGAAAAGGGTGTCTACTGTGTGCCTTTTAACCTTTCATTAGGGCCCAACATTATTTTAGAAATACATATGACACATGAAAATCAGCAATACCAAAGTAATACAATTCACTTCTTATGTTACAGATTCAAAGTGAAGCAAGTATTTCATTAGCTAAGTCACTAGTGTCTACACAGTGAAGGCATGGAAAATAAGCAACAGATCTAATACTTACATTGTGACTGTGGCAAAATCCAATTCCATTAATAATCTGAAACAAATATTTTTGAACTACTTGATACTCTAATCCATTTGGAAATAGTTTCAAGTCATCAAGAATCGTGTGGTCAACAAATTCAAAGACCAGATACCACCGTTTTTTTTTCTTACAGACTTCCAACAGATTCACCAAATTTTCATGCCTCAGTTGCTGTTATTAAAAAATATATAAAATACTTTTAGAAGATCAAGTTGTGAGCAATTAGCTATCATTTAAAAAATGCTAATGTTAAGAAATATATGTAAATAAAAAGCATAAACAGTGCACAATGTAAAAGTATGATCAAGTTCTAAAACAACGGTCAAAAGAGCATATTAATCCTTCTCCTCTCAGAAAACACAATAGAGCCTGTAAGAAAAAGAAATATTAAAAAGCATCCTGAGAACTGAACAGGACCAAAAACTAGCAGAGAAGGCAGGCTGAGTAACAATTACATAGAAACACATGCTGAAAAGAACCTATCAGACAAAGACAAAGTAAAAAATTTCAGAGCCAGGCATGATGGCTCACAACTGTAATCCCAGCACTTGGGGAGAAAAAGGCAGGCAGATCTCCTTGAGTTCGAGGCTAGCCTGGTCTACAGAGTAAGTCCGGGACAGCCAAGGCCCCACAGAGAAACCTTATCTTGAAAAAAAATTCATAAATTAAAAATTCAGAGAAATTAAGGCTAACAGAATTCAGTGTTATACTCAGCCCTATGATATAAAGAAATGATTAGGAACTATGATGGATTTATGTTACCCCAGCCAAATCCTGTTTGCTCCCCTAAATGAACCTCTTACTAATAGATGTTCCAAAAGTACCACATTATCATAAATTTCAAACTTTCAAGGTGCCAAGGGGCTCAGTAACAGAGAACTTGCCTAGCCTGAGTGAGGCCCTGGGTTCATCTCTAGCATGAAAGAAGGAAGACAGGGAGGGGAAAGGGGACAAAAGGAGTGGGAATTATTCTAAGATGTGTTCAACAATGCTCTTTGAAAAGTGTAAGACAAATGACTCACCAAAGCATTGCCAGTTTTAAAATATCACTAGACTATGTGATCCAGTAACTATATTTAATCAAGTTGTATTTAAGTAAAAAAAAAAAATAGGCAATTTATCAATTTCATAAAGGAACAAACCTTATCCAAATATGGCCATCCTGGATATAACACAGACAGCACACATTCTATTTTATTTTTATTTTTTGAGACTGTTTCCTGTTACATAGGTCTGGCTACCCTGGGACTCAAGATGTAGACCAGAATGGCCTCAAACTTAGAAAGATCCACCTGTCTCAGCCTCCAGAGTGCTGGGATTAAAGGCATGCGCTACCACACCTAGCTCTAAGTCTTTATTTTTAGAAGCGCAGTAAAAGAGACAGCGGACTTTTCATGGGAACATTTGAAACAGCAGAACAGTGGAATCAAATTTTCAACATAATGTAATTAACTCAAAGAATTCTGTTTTCTCCGAAAATTCTGGCCCCTCAGTTTGCTGCTGTCAGTGGAAGCCACGGTTGGTAACTATCAGTTCTGGCCCTGGGAAATTAATTACCCTCAGAAAATGTCTGCTAGGTTAACAGGCAGCAGCCAGATCTCCACCCCACCTCAGTTTACCCTGTAGTGTTGAAGCTGGTCTTCGACAAGAAAGTAATGAAACTCAAAGTCCTAGACAGACAGCTTTCTCTCTATGGGTCAGCTTCTGGCTTGTTTCCACCACAGGGATTTATACCAAGGGAGAAGCAACAGCAGCCTGTGTTGAAAATGTTTATGTTCTAGCTCTTCTCCAGGATTCAGTGTTTTTAATACACTTCCTGTTATAGAACCAAGAGGCCAACCTGATCTAGAACAGAGAGTTTTAGATGACACTCAAAATAAACATGCTTGAGTGGGACAAGGGGAAGCCTCCTCATTTTCAGAGTTCACTTTCATCAAGTACAAAAATATATGACCATGCTAATATAATTTATACTATAATGTAAAAACATAAACCCATGATGGATAGCAAAAAATACCACCTCTATGTGTTTCTAAGGTATACGCTTACATCCAAGATTGCAAAGAGGTTAATAGAAAAAGATTAAACGGTATTTGAATGCCACTGAGATAACCATATTGATGGTAAAGTAGGGCTAGATAATTATTTGTTTCTTCTTCCTGTCAAAAATAAACTTATTGAATTTCTGGGGTTGTTGTTGCTATTTTTGAGAGAGGGTTTCTCTGTGTAGCCTGGCTGGCCTGAACTTGCTATGTAGACCCGCTGGCTTCCGCTTGCAGAGACCCACCTGCTTTCCTAGCGCTGGGATGACGGGTGTCCACACTAAGCTTGAATTTTGTTAAACAACACAAATGTAAAAATGCAGGGCTAGGGAGACAGCTAGTCAGCAAGCACAAGGCTGAGCTCAATCCCCAGATCCTACATGAAAAGCCGGGTAGAGAATCCCGTGCTGGGCAGGGGAAGACGTGAAGCCTGGGCTCTGCACAGCCAGTCTACTCTACCTCACAACTTCCTGGATGGCCAGCACCTGAGCAGTAACAGCCAGGACTGTCTTCTGGCCTCCAAAAGTACACACACATGTGCACTCCATCCACACTCACCCCCACATGCACCTTCATCCCCCCATATACACATGTGCACCCCATCCATGCACTTTCACACAGGCTCACATACACACATGCACACACTCACAAACACACATGTGTACCCCATCGCATCCACATGCACACACACATATTCACACATGTATACACTCACACACATACATACACTCACACATACATACGTGCAACCCCATCCACACACATACATACGTGCAATCTCCATCTGCTCCCGCACACACACACATGTGCGTGTACACAAAAGCACACACACACACAAACCACAGTAATATTTTCCTTCAAATGAAGCCCAATCTTGAACAAGAAGCAAGTCATCTTTGCAGTTTGACGGATGCACTTACCTTTAGCAACTTGATTTCTCGCATGGCGATTTTCTTAACCATTTTGTCATCGTCACTTTCTAAGAACTTCTTAATGGCCACAATTCTTCCACTGTCTTTGTTCCTACACTTCATCACCATTCCATAACTCCCTTCTCCAACCAATCCTAGGTTCTCATATTTTTCCATTTTAATTTAAAACCTGTAGGAATCTTTCTTGCTGTGGAAACCAAAGCATAGTGTTAGTCACGCTGAGTGTGTCCACGTGCGCGTGCTCCAGTCTCCCAGAAGCTTCACTCTGCTGAGACTGTCTCCCTGTTACAGCAGCCCCTGTGTTCACAGCTATCTATGCTAACAGTTCTTACCATTCCCACACTAAGCTATGCATTCAAAATGTTTAGACAGTTTGAAGATAGACAATACAGAATTGAAGCCACCAACTTTATATTTAAATTATGTAGATTCATATTAATGAAATAAAATTTATTTTTAATTATGTGAAGCAACAAACTATCATTCAAAACAAGTACAGCTCACAAAGCACAATCGTTTTCACTCAACGGCACAACTGAATTTGGTTTTCATGAAGATCGAAATATTTTGCTGTAGCTGGAGAGATGATTCAGTAATTAGGAGCATGTACTACAGCCTGGCAACAGTGGCACACTGTGCTTAGGAGACAGAGGCAGGCAAATCTCTGTGAGTACAAGGCCAGCCTGGTCTGCAGAGATAGTTCCAGGACAGCTAGGGCTACAGCGAGAAACCCACCAATCATCTGTTGTTCCAGTGTCAGAGGACCCAACACCTAATTCTGGCCTCTATAAGCATCAGGCACAAGCATGCATATGGTGCACATGTATATATGAAGAGAAAAACAAAATAAAAATAAATCTACCGGGCATGGTGGCACACGCCTGTAATCCTAGCATCCAGGAGGCAGAGGCAGTCAGATCTCTGTGAGTTTGAGGACAGCCTGGTCTACATACTAAGTTCCAGGACAGCTACAGCTATGTAGAGAGAACCTGTCATAAAAACAACACAAAACAAAATCCTAGAAAAATTTTATACCAAATTCAAAAATCCAAGTTGGAAGTCCTTAAGCACTTTCAGCTTAATTGTAAAAAAAATCATCACAACATAATCACTGAATTAATTCTGAATCTTTGGTAAATTTTCTCTAATTTTCTTATTGTGCTGATTAAATTACTACATTAACGTTAAATCACTTAAAGTCTGTAGACAGGATTCTCTTTTTTTTAAGATTTATTTATTTATTTATTTATTTATTTATTTATTTATTAGGTGTGGAGTGTTTTGCCTGTATGTATACCTGCATGCCAGAAGAGGACACTAGATCTCATTATAGATGGTTATGAGTCACCATATGGTTTCTGGGAATTGAACTCAGGACCTCTGGAAGAGCAGTCAGTGCTCTTAACCTCTGAGCCATCTCTCCAGCCAGCCAGGATTCTTTTACATCTTACTATAAGGCATTTTATGAATAAAGTCACTCATAAATGGAATCTTATTTTATCAGTAATTCAGTTTAATACAGAAAAAAAATTGTATTTTAGGGTTGGGAATGTGTGTGGTGGAGTGTGTGCTTAGCATGGGTATGAAGCCCCTGGGTTTGAACATTACAGCACACATATTCATACCATATACACATATACTGTATATACATAGGGAGAGAGAGAAAGTATGCTACCATGCCCAGCATAAATTTTATCTATTTTTTAAAGTCTGATTTTTGAAATTTAAATTCCAGTAGCCATGAATTAAAAAACAAAGAAAAACAAAACAAAACAAAACCCCACATTGCTCTAGGTCCTGATTTGGTTTCAACAGGAATTTGGGAGGGCCTAAACATTAGCTAAGTTTATGTTTAAAAATATTAGGTAAGTTGACATTCAAATAATGGCTCCTAGATGAATTTTTAAAGCCTGAGCAAACAAAATAACTTATCACAAACTTGTGGAAAGGGTGGTGATTTTTAGTAGTTTCTCTGTCTATATATTAAAAGCAAAGGGGAAAAGCAGAAAACAAACAAACAAACAAACAAAAAAACCACTGTCTTATTATAAAAAATAATTTCCAACACTTGACATTTAACAGTTTGAGGTTTTATGAGCATATGTGTATGTGTGTGTATGTGTGTGTGTGTGCACACACATGAGTGCGTGCGTTTGAATTAAGCACCATGGCCTCCAACAGGCTAAGCAGGTATTGGTTCTACCACTGAAGTACACTATCCAGCACCCATTATTTGCATACTATAAATACAGCTAAACATAAAAAAACAAAAGAAGGATATGGAATGAAAACAATCCCTGACATCAAATTCAAAATCCTTCACTGTTTTATTACCAGTTTGGTTATTAGATTCTACTCAAAACTATTTACAGTGTCACAGAAACTGACTTCCCATATATTTGACATTTTAACTTCTCTTTACCTTTAATTACTTATTAATAAAAAATTTACATTTGGAAAAACTTTCAGTGTAATCCAACTAGCTCAGTTTTTAGCCTTCCCTTAAGTATACGTTATGAAGGAGTAAGCTTTAGGCTAGTAATACCAATAACACAAATAGCTGGACTCTATCCCCTGGATTGCTTTTAAACAGATTGTAATTGGCATCCTAGGCATTTGAAGATGCAAAGGGAACAAAATAAAAACTACCTTAAGATGCCTACAGGCTTCTGAAACGTATCACAAGCTAGCATTATACAGGTGGGCTACTCCAAGTTTATTTTCTCAACCAACATGTGGACACACGACATGCTACACTGAGCACACCTCGTTCAAGTGGGCCTGTCTAAAATACCTTAAAAGTATCCTGGACTAAAACATGCCTTGTTTCCTCGGTTACTCATTACCTACGTCTTTCCTTGCCTTCCACTCTTAAATCTATGGGTATCACGTGACATACAAAAAGGAAGCCTCGTACGCTGGCACTATAATAATTTAACATCCGTGCCATACAAGCATAGTGTTCAAAAACCACCAATTTTCTTTGGTTAAAATCAGACTGAAATCTCTTACAGATAAAAGAACGAGCCAACAGGGCTCTAAAAAGTATTATACTTACTATTTCTTCCACACCCTTCACATGGAAAGAGCCAAAGGTTTTCAACTTGGAAACAAACTGGAGGTGGTATGCATCTCGCTAGCAGATCTAAAAGATGCTGACTAGCAAACTAGCAATTTTAATATTGGGATTTCCTCTGCGGACGCAGTTACGGGTCCTAGGTGAAGCAGGCAGGGAGGCAGATTGGCTTCTGCCCTCCACAAGCTCACACTTCCGAGGACCGTGGGCCGCATGCTGTCGTCGTCAAGGCAACGACCTCACTCGGTCCCCAGCCATAGGCAGTCTCCAGAGAGAGGAAGGGCCCGAGTCAGAATGCGTCCACCACAGGCAGGGACACCAGCACCTGTCAAGGCCAAGAGCAGCAGAGAAATGACGTGGGGAAAGAGGTCACCGCGGCCGAGAGCCCCGGGGCCGCTCAGCTCCGGAAAGCTGCACCACTCCAAGTAGCCCTGGGCGAAGGCGTTGGCCACCCAGCTGCAAGGGGGCGGCCCCCGCCAGCCCGGGCCCGCCCCGCCTGCGCCGGAGCCTCCCTGGTCCTGATTGGCTGAGCCCTGTCGTCAAGCGCCATGATTGGCTCCGCGCCTTCCCGCCCCGCCCCTTCACCTGGATCCCGCAGGTTCGGTCAGCTGACGGCCGCGTCTCCACACCTAAGCGTCTTAAGTTTGTAGGGGCCTTCCTGCCGGCGCCTGGAGACCTCAGCCCTCAAGGGAGCGCAGATTGCTCGAGTGGCCACGAGGAGGGCGAAGGCGACGGTTACGTGGGACTGAGGTGACCGTGAGGTTTCTCAGCTTTGCCCCGCCCCGGGGCGAGGCGCGGCGGGGCGGGGCGGGACTCGGCGGAGCGCGGGCCCCACCCGGGGAGGTTCCGCCCAGCAGCGATTCCTCGCTTCCTTTGCGTTCCGGGCTGTGGATCGCAAGAGCGTAGTAGGTTGTTTGGCGCAAGTAGGTGAATAAGGTAACCGTTGGCAGACCGGACATGTAAAAGGACGCTGGGGATGCCAGCCTGGTAAGGAAAGAGAAGCGCCCAGAGAAGACACGAAAGGAAGAAAGGTGCTGGCGTGGGTGCGTATGGCAAGTGGAGTACGCTGGAGCCTAAAACTTACCTTACGTTTAAAGAACAGATGAGCCATGACAAGGCAAAATCGGTAGCCCACTACCACGCATATGCTGACATCCTACAAGAAACCTGGAAATGGAGTCTCCCTCGTTTTTTTTTTTTAAGGGACGGAGACTGTGAGGCCAAATTTTTGTGTTCACAGTAGCCACACAATTTGTAATCATATTTGCTTCCTAAAATAGCTGGACCCAGGGAAGTATCCTTGGCAAGAGGAATGCATATCCTAGCCAGCACCCAGGGTTCATTCTTGCATACTAAGGTGTAAAAACAAGTGTTTTATGATTTTTTTTAAAGTTTGGTTCTGCATTATCCTCCCAGTACTCAGTTACCTTCATTCATCAAACTGTTTATTAAAGTCGAGTTCCTGAACCTACAATTTTGAGGACCACATCTGGAACCTGAGTATGGAAATTGTTTTGTTTTGTGTTTTGGACAGCCAAAGATGTGTCACAATGTAGCAATGAGCTGTGACCAAGCTGAAGATATGTCCCATCTCTAGACTGTAACAAATCCCATGAGCTTAAAAAAAAAAAGTGTTCTGTCTGCGTCTATGTCCGTGTACCGTGAGCGTGCTTTGTGCCCACGGAGGCCCCCGGGGACTAGAATTGCAGCCAGTTTGTGAGCTGCTGTGGGCATGCTGGGACTCAAAATTGAGACCTCAGGGAGAGGGACAAGTGTGCTAAGCCATTGGTCCATCTCTAGCCTCTTCACATGAACTTTTATGGAATGAACGGGGGTTTGTTTGGGTGAAGAGCTCGTAAATATTTTAGTTTTTCCCAACTTAACAAAAAGAAACAGTTAAGGGGCCTTCAAAGAGGCCCTGAAACTGAAATGGCCCGTTGGATAAAGGATAAAGGATAAAGGATAAAGGCCAAAAATGGTGAGCAGGTGTTGCTTGAGAAAGCATTTAAAATAAAAGTTAGAAATAAGTGTAAAGGAGATAGAGGGTATTTAGAAAGCACAGTTCCCATTGGGAACTGGGAGGGTTGTTCAGTGGTGGAGTGCTTGACCAGAATGCACGAATATACCCAACATTCTATAAAACAAGGCATGATGGTTGTGGCACAGTTCTGTAATTTCAGCCCTCGGAATTGGGGAGCAGGAGCATCACAAATTCAAGATCCTTCTCAGCTAAAATCAAACTTAAGGCCAGCCTGGGTTACATGAGACACTGTCAAGGAAGGAAAGAGGAGGAAGATTATACATCGTGGGTTGTCCCAGTCACTTAAGAGGTTATAGGACAAATGGGATTGTTTTTTTTCTTCTTGAACAGTAAAATAACTGGTAGAGAAGAACAGTAGAGCGTTAAGGAGGTAGCGTCAGTAGTTAGGGAAATACCAAATCTAAGGGTTTAGTTAGGCCAGAATTCAAGGAGAGAAAACATGCACATTAGCTAGCCTAGATCTTTAATAAACTTAATTTCTCTATTAAACTGTACTGCTCAGCCTGGCATGGTAGTGAAAACTGTAATCCTAGGCAAGCATATCTCTGAGTTTAATATTAGCCTAAACTACATACAAGGTTCATATTAAGACCCTGCTTCAAACAAAACAACAAAAGCACAGGTCAGACTGAGGCCTCAGAATTTGTGAGCTTAAACTCCCTTCAGCAGGTAGTTGTGACAAGCAATCACTTAAATATGAACAGAAAAAGCATAATGTGCCCACTTGAACCTGAATACCATGAATTTACAGTGAAAACTGATCCTATTTCATACAATTTGACAAGCTCAAGGTCAAGAAGAGAGAAAATAAGATGTGTAATAGATGATGACTAAACAGAGGTTAAGAAATCAAGAATACTGGGGAAATCCTTGTACCCAGCTAGGCAAATAGATAAATTATGATTAGCTAATAATTTGAAAACAGAAGTAACTGAACATGGTAAGAGTAATTTAACAGAAGCAAAATAAAAGAATATAAGAAAAAATATATCCACAGGGTAAAAATTCAGGGGTGAGGACACAGCCTTTGTTCAGAAATCACAAAGTTCTGTAGCACTCCAAATAATTAAAAAGGGTGAACTATATGGCACTTCTTTGGGGTAGTTGAAGTTAAGATAAGTGTTTTTTAGTTCAAAGAAAAGAGAACAGAATAAAGAAAAAAAATGCTATTAACATGAGCTATTCACCCAGGACTACAGTGGACAAGCCATAAAAATCACCAGAATAAGTGAAAATGTTCTTAGAAAAACACTGGAAATGCCCTGAGGTAGAATCCAGTTCTCCAGAAATGGCAACAAAGTAAAGCTGTAAATAGGCTCAGGAACATAACAGCAATTCCACTTCTCAGTACTCCATACCTACCCAAGAGAAGTGACATGGTGTATCCACACAGAAGGTTCTGTTGAAATGCTTGTAGGTTTGTATTGACAATAGCCAAGTGGGACCCCAAATGTCCGTCAGCAGAGATAACACTGAGGGTGGAGTTCAGCTCCAGCATTTTCATTCCATAGATCAGCAGTTCTCAACATGGGATTGTGGCCCTTTTGTGGGCCATTTATCAATCATCTTGTATATGAGATATTTACATTGATTCATAACAGTAGCAAAATTAGTTATGAAGTAGCAACAACATTAATTTTATGGTTGGCAGGCACAATATGAGGAACTGTATTAAAGGAATACTGCATTAGGAAGGTTGAAAACCACTGGGTTAGAGGACACGGGAAAAGAAAATGACCACTAGTGGGTGTAGGGTTTCTTTTCGGAGGTGATGAAAATATTCTGGAATTAGATACTAGTGATGGTTATACAACCTTGTAAAATCTACAAGTAGTGATTGTACACTTAACAGAATGAAGCCAATGAAATGGCTGAAATGAGAACCTGAAAGCCATCCTCTGATGTGTAAACACACACACATGCTCTTTTCTTAAAGTGGTTGTTAAGTGTGTAAATTACCCCCCCATAAAAGAAAAAAGAAAACTTCTAGAACTCTAAAGAATCACCCTTCGCCCCAAAAGTACCTTTTTCAGTGAATTTATAAATCTTAAGCTTACAGTGGACCTGTTCTTTTCCTTACTCTGACAATTATCTCTCTTCAACTACTTCATAACCATCATTGCTATATATCTTGCCATCCAAAGACCAGTATGTATCGGTTATTATTGCTTCATTACCCTTACCCCAAAGCCTCACCAGTCCTGAGAAGCTGATTATCAAGAGCTTTTGGTATCACCTCAAGTCATCAAGAAAATGACAGGCTCTTAGAATCTTTTTTTTTTAAAGATTTATTATGTATAGTGTTTTGCTCACATGTATGCCTGCACACCAGAAGAGGTCACCAGGTCTCATTATAGATGGTTAAGAGCTACCACATGGTTGTGGGAACTGAACTCAGTACCTTTGGAAGAGCAGCCAGTACTCCAGCCCTGGCTCTTAGAATCTTGACAAGTAAGGTTCTGTTACAGTCTATTGTTCAGCATATGACTATGAATGCAACATATCACTACATTAAGAAAATGGGACAAATGTGTAATGAGTGTAAGGCTCTGGAATTTTTTTTTTTTTTTTTATCTAAAGACATCTGGCATAGAAGAGTTAATTCTGTTCTCAACTAGAATGACTTCATTTATTAAAACCTTAATTAGGGCTAGGTGTCATGATTTACACTTTTAATCCCAGCACCTGCAGAGGCAGGTAGAGTTCCAAGCCAGCCTGGTACATAGCCAATTATAGGACAGCCAAGGCTATAAAGATCCTGTCTCAAAAAGGGGGTTTGAGGAGGGATAAGAATATTAAGTAGCCCATGCGACTCAGGAGGCAGAGAGGCAAAAGACAAAGCCAAGTCTATATATTGAGATCAGAGGTCTCAACCTATGCTCACACCAATTTGGAAATGGAAGATACAGTATACCAAGTTTCAAGTTCACATAGCTCATACTTTGCTTTGTCACTAAGGTGGTGGCAACTTGAAAATCCAGTCCTCGAATACTAAAATATATGAAGTTTTTTGTTTGATGTCTTTTCACAGTGGTAACATGCCTCACATATAATCCTCCCTTTAATTTCTCTGTAGCATCTACTCCATTGTGAAGCAAAATTTCACAAAAGGGGGTGGATGGATGCAATTAAGCAATTAAGTACACTAGCTGCTCTTCCAGAGGAGCCACATGGTGGCTCACAGCTGTTTGTAAGTACAGCTCTGAGGCATCTAATGCCCTCTTTAGCCTGAGGGCACCTGGCAACTATTGGTTCAACAACACACAGGCAAGTAAAACACACACACACACACACACACACACACACACTTTCTTCAGAAGTCGGCATCAATTAGTTCCCTTTCTTGCCTCCAGTCTTATCCTTCCTCTACCAGCCCAAAGAGATGGATTTTTACCAACCCACTATATCCTACCTGCTGCCAATCACACATGGCACATAACCTGCTACTCACAATAAGTTGCCTCTTTCCTACCCCACTGATGGGTGACTTCTTGCTGCCAATGAATCCTGGTGTAGCCCTGACAGACTTTAATGGACCCGGTCCTGCTCCATAAAAACCTACAAAGATCCTACTGCTTCCTGTTTGGAGAGCTCAAAGGTCATGTCAAAGCTCCCATACACTTCAGTTGGAAAGGCCTGCATTCAACTGTGTTCTGAAATGAGCAAGTGGCGACTGCTGTGCTGCTGTTCTAGGACTCTTCATGACATAGGGAGAACTGTCAGCTGAACCACTTTCAGGGCCTAATTACAGAAGTTGGCCTGTCATTTGTCATTCTGACCTCTAGGCAGTTCCTGCTGTATTTGGTGTCCTAGTATTCCCTGCCTGCAGCCTGCACTTCCATCTTCAACGTGGAAGCTTAGCATTGGTCTTTTCTATACTCTTCTAGGTGATCTCTTCTAATCCAAAGAATGCAAACCTCCACTCGGCAAAGAGCCTTTTACAATTCCAGCGTCAGCCAGGTGCAATGGTGCACAAAGAGCAGATAGTCTGTGAATTTAAGGCCGGCCTGGTCTGCATAGCAAGCTCCAGGCCCATCAGAACAACACTGTGAGACACATACACACCCCAAAACAGAGCTACACATTTGACTGATGCTTCATCAAGAATATCCAAATTGGCCTATGAAACTAGGGACATTTACGTTGCTTTCCCACTTGGAATGTCCTTCCTCTAGATTTCCTCAAGTTTGGTCTCAAAATGTGCCTCACTTGGCTAATCCCCACCCCCCTGGGGTATCATAGGTCTGTATGGTCACTATTACATTCTCTATTTCTATCCCTATAAGCCATTCCTAGGTAAACAAGCTCGCTGTGTTGTCAGTTACCCTTTCCATAATACAAACTCTACTCTTCATGGGATTACTGTTCGAACTAAATAGCCACTGATGCTATAGTCCTCACCTCTGCACACTCCAAGCAGTATTTGTGCCAGCTTTAAAACATGTGAAGTCATTTGTGATAGCAAGCAAATCACCTAATGAGACTTTCTATTCCAAAAGCCACAATCGTTGTTACCACCCTAGATGAGATTATTTTAATTTTGAGCCTCTCCAAGCTATAGTTCATCTTAAAAAAAAAAAAAATCAAAATTTAATAGGCTTCCAGATTTAAAAACATGAGACGTGAGCTGGAGAGGTGGCTCAGAGGTTAAGGGCACTGTTCTGAGTTCAGTCCCCACAGGATGGCTCACAACTATCTGTAATGAGATCTGGAGACCTCTTCTGCAGTGCAGGCATACATGCAGGCAGAACAGTGTATACACAGTATAGTAAATAAATCTAAAAAAAAAAAAAAAAAAGCATAAGACACAAAAGGCCTCCGTGAAGTCCCTCAGCCCACGGAATGTTAACAGCTTCTTAATTTTTGTTCCAAGTCTCTAGCAGACCTCTTCACAGAGGTGCTCCCTAAATAAATCCAGGGTTGTGCAAGCTCTAATTTCACGACAGCCAAGGCTAGCATGACCCACTCAAAGAACAGGATTCAGGTCACAGAAGTACTCAGCAGACATTTGATAAACATCTTCCAATGACTTTAGTAAAACAATGAATCAAATAAAATCTTAAACAAGACATACGTGCCATGGTAATGAAGACTATGAGGCATTATGAGGCTCATGGCTTTGGACAATTAGTATTCTCTACTAGTGTCTATTAATTGAGTTTCCTCAGTTTCAATACTTAAGAGAAGCATCTCACTGATCATACATTTATAAAGCATGTCACTCTAAAACTAGACAATCTAGTAAGATGGACTACTTAAGTGGTACCATCGGGTAACAGATCTGGCAACCTGGAGCACAATGAAGCAGGACAGGAAAGTGCTCAGGGGAGCTGTGACTCCAAACTGAGAGGCTGAATAGAGGATGCTCATTAGAGACAGGCTCAATAAATTTACCAGAAAGGCACACTGTTTTTCACTTCCTAATTTTCAGTTACCTAGTAATCCAAGGAAAATGGGGAAAATAATTTACACACACATATTTATTTAAAACAAAAAACCTGGGCAGTGGGGCACTGGCCTTTACCCCCAGCACTTAGGAGGCAGAGGTAGGGTGATTACTAGTTCAAGGCCAGCCTGGTCTAAAGAGCAAGTTCCAGGACAGACAAGCTTACACTGAGAGACCCTGTCTTGAGAAACCAGATGTGTGTTTATGTACGTGTGTATGTATCTTAAAATTTTATTTTGAAAGTTATGTATATTTGACACAGGTAACAGTAAAAATCCAACAGTTCACTCAGAGGGCCTATTACACTCAACAAACCCTAAGTCAGAAAAAAGCAGCACCTCTGGTGGGCAGCTACTGAGGCTGTCACTCCCAACTATTAAGAAACTCCCTCCCCCAAGCGAGATGACCCCAGAGAGAAGGACAAGAAAAGGAAAGAAAAGGTCCATGTTAATGCTGTGACATAAAATGGAATAGCGAAGAATAATCACAAAAGTGAACTACTCCAAGGAAGGAACCAGCTTAATCAAAATTCTAGAAACCAAGGATAACTCAGTTAATGTTGACACATACGGATGGCCAATATTTCCCCAGAATTTGGTAATGCCAAAAGACTTCTTATAGTTTGGAAGGGTATTAAACACAACAGATACATAGACACCATAAAGATTTGTGGATTTTAGCCCCTTTTCCCATTTGTCAAAAGCAACCAAGAACCACCATTATTTTAGAAACAACAGTGCAAAGATTTTGGGCTTAGGTTTGTGTGTCAAAGAGTGCCTCAGGCAAAGTTGACTTCAAACTTGCATAGGCTGGCTTTGATCTACAGATCCTCCCAAGTGCTAGATTTACAGGTTGTCTGTCACACTACCTGGCTAACTTTTTAAAAATAATTAATTTCCAGGGAAACTTACTGCAATCTTGTCAGAATGTATTATGAACACAGTTTTAGTTTTCTGGTGTTTTTTAAAAAAGATCTTTGTTAATCAATAGTTAAAAGAATTTCCTAAGCCAAGTTGAGTATACTTCAGTAGTAAAGTACTTGCCTAGCAAGAGAAAGGTCCTAGGCTCAATGCAATGTGTCTCACTGACACCACAAAAATATTTTAAAAATAAGCCAGGCAATAAGTCATACACACCTGCATGCTGCCAGCAGGCCCAGTGCTTGTGAGGCCAAGCCAACTGGGTCACTGGACTCCAGAAATCTGAAATGAGACCAGCCTGATTAAGTTCTCCAGATCCTGTCTCCAAAATACAAGTTAAAAATTCCAGACCAGGTAACTCGTTTCTGCAAAGTTCAGCCAATTTCCAGACAGCCTACAGATGTTTTTAGATTCTTACATTACAACTTAGTTTAACACACATTCACAAACTTGATATTGCTGTTCTGAGCTTCGAAAGTAGTCCAGACTGGACTCAGATCGTCTGTGTGTGAGCCTGAATTCCAGATCCATCTGCCTGTATTCTCCAAATGCCAGAGTAACAGGATCTCCCCTCCCAACAACTATTAAGACAGATTGTACTTTTAGCTTTCTCATTCTCCTGAGTATGCTTTAATATTCTGTTACTTGTATACTAGGTATCAAAATCAGCACTAGAAAGGGGCTAGTACTGACAATGTTAAAGTGGAAATAATTTGTTTGGCCTTTTTATATTCCAAAACAAAAGCAGTTGGTTCAAACCATTTGTCATTCAGGCTGTACGAAGTGCAACTGGGAGAAAAATATTTGGAAAAATATAACTTCAGATTAAATTAGGGACATAGATAAACGCTGCAGACATCAGTAGTTTATTGTTTTAGTCCAAACACATTCAAAATGGAAACTCAAAGAGAATACTTTCCACCTGAAACAAACTAGATTCTACCAGCATATAATGCTTAACACATTACAAAATAAAGATGGTAATCCACTGTCTTCTATACCTACTAAAGCCAAGATGGTAAAGCCAATTTGGTTGCAATAGTGTCATAAGGATAGAATATTACCATCAAAATAAAATAAAATCAGCAAATAACAGTAATGGTAGATGAGTACTTTTTTTAGTATTTCACTGAAAAGGGGACACAATGTTAAAAGTCCACAGTACTGCGGGTGAACAGTCACCATGTAAACTTCTCCACGTGATGTTTTAAGATTTTATCTGTGTATGTAAAGGCTGAAGCTGAATGGCTCTTAGCTCCAATTATCTGTTACACTTAACATCTATCTGTCTTTTGATGCCAGAACAGTTCATATGGGTTTCAGGGCAATATCTTGCATTGGAAATACTTATGCTTGTGCCGATATGTTTCTGTGTGTGTAAGTACTTAAACAAATACACAATAGAAAGGAGAAATAATAACAAAGAAAATTACATTTGGGGGCAAACCACTGACAAGAAAGCCACTTATTTCAAAGTAGTTTGGATAAAAGCTTCAAAACTCCAAAGTAATTCTCTAGTACGAACTTCAAGTACTGTACATTAGAAAATGTAAAACTGTTTCAAACAAACAAAAAACCTTAGCCTTCCAAAATGGAAACTACAAAACTCTGTGTCCACAAAATATATGCAATAGTGCAAGACATTTCCTCAAACATGGAAGACCTCATTCAAAGGGAAAAAAAAGACAATAAATTTTACCCATATTGCCCAGTTGACAAAAAAAAAAAAAAAAAGTTTAATAACTAGCAAATCGTCACAAAGTTCAGAACCAATTTGCTACCATGTCAAGTGTGCATTTTGTTTTCATTAAGGTAGAATGGAGAAGTCTTCCATGTTAACAAGCAGCTTAAAAGTGGTCACACTTGCTTACTCTGCTTCTTGCTTGAAACATCAGAAATCTGATATATACTGATTGTTCCAACCATAAAAACCAGATAACCTTTGCCATTCTTGTGGTTTACTGGAACCTGCTATAAAGACAGACAATAATCCAGCAGCTAGAAACTTTTGCTCACAGAATTGTTTAAAGATTCATGTAAAAATAAAAAGATGTCGTCCCAGACTTAAATTCAGGAGCCATTTGGGTGTTGACATCAGTTCAAGAATTGTGCAAAATGAATGACAGTTCCCTGTCCCCCAAATCTTAAGAGCTGCCATTCTTCCCTCTGAAAATTGCAGCATCCTCACTTAAGTTTACTTGCCATTTGTGGGAATCTGACTGCTTTTAAAATGTGAATAAAATGTGCATCAGGTTGTTGGACTTTTCCAAAAATTAAGTGAAAACCTTTTTTTATAGTTCACTTTGGAGCTAAAAGAAAAGTCAACTAGAGACTCAACTGGTTTCTTCTCCCTTCAAACACACAATACTCCCTCCCACATAGAACACAGATGTTAACTAAAAAAACAAGATAAATAATAAGCATCCATTTTACTGATTTAAAGATACTGCAATTTTTATACATCAATGATTTACTTCAACGTTTTGCAGCTGTGTGGCTTTGCAGCACAGCAATTCATAAACCACGCTGTACAGAATCACCAGCAAGACTGGAATGATGTTATAGAAGGCACCATCATGCTTATTACCAGAGAACAAAATACAGGAAAGACAGTTTTCACTGTACACAGCTTAAAGAAAGGAAAGGGGAGGAGGAGTGTGTTGAGCAGCCAGCCATCCCTGTACTCAAGAGGGCAGGTAGAAAACTCTTAGGATACAGAGCTACTAAATCTGGTCTAGTATTTAAGACCATAGCTTTTGAAGTTCTCAATTTTTGTTATTTCGTTCATAACTAAATGACTTCCTTCTGGAATATTTGCAGTCTTGTTAAGGTTTGTGTATGCACACGCTGGTCACAGCAAGCAGATAAAATGCCCTCATCATTTCACAAACTATTCTCTACTGGAAAAGAAGATGAAAGATTTTTTTCCCTGTTGCCTCCTGGTGGAGATGTCAATGTTAATGACTTCAGAGTACCCGATAGTGCATTTTGATGAATACACAAAAAGTTTCTGTTGGTTTGTTTTGGGGGGAAGCCAAGAAAAAAGGCAAGATTCTCCAATTGCACAAACTGCACTATTTGTGTTTCCAACATTAACAGCAGAGACAGTTAACACTTAAACAAAATGTGCAGCAGAGGATTTTTTTAAACTCAAATGACCCGAATTCAGTGGGCATGTCCTTTTTAAGTTCATTTTGTTGTAGACAGTTTAGGATATGGTCATATCTCAGTCCTTAATTCTCCAAGTCTAGATTTATAAATTAACAATATGAATCCTGTTGTGAAGTTGGGGAAATTAATGTCCACCTCAATTTAACTGATAACCAAAAGATGCTTTTCACATCAAAGAAATGATCAAAAAGGCTGTGTCACATTCCAAAGCCAAAAAAACTTAACAAGAATGCAAACACGATGAGTTAGATACCACTGCCAAAACTTTGCCGACAGTGGAACTTCAACGACGCTGTCCTGTGAAGCGGCCTTCCATTTGCCCGGTTCCTCTTCCAGAACCAAGTTTCTGTGCCATGCCCCCTCGTGGAGGTGGTCCTCTTCCATCGCGATCACGCATCATTCCACCACCCACAATTCCACGTGGACCACCAGGGCCTCGATCACTGCGCCTGATATCCCTGCGGTCATCACCGCCACCTCTGGTTTCTCGCTCTCTGGCAGCTCTCGTTTTTTTCTCTTCCACATTTAAACGTACTTCTCCTCGAAACATAATTGGCTTTAAAACAGAAAAATGGTATGAGTGGGTTACATAAGAGCAGACAAGTATGAATTTGCATACACAAGTAAGAAAATCTTCTAAGAAATAAAAAGCTTTAATGGAAGTCTCGAAAATGCAAATTTCAGCCTTTTTCAGATGAGCAAATGAAAGATGGTCCATACAACAATCTGTAATACTATTTTCATTTATTCTTTGCATAAATACCATTTCACAATTAACTATTTTTAGCTTTACCATAAAAAGATTTTCTATGGTTTTAAATGTTTCAATCCATACTATATACAACAAAAAAGGGAAAATCTTGAATTATGTCCCTTAAATCACTTACTTTTGCAATTAAGATTCTCTGAACTGGTTCAGAGTCATCAAAAACCACAAAACCAAAATTTGGAAGTTTTCCCCCAACACCCTTGGTATTGATGCGAAGTTCCACAACGTTTCCAAAACCTGTGAAAATATACATTACACCAAGGGTTAAATATTTTAACAAAACAGTCTAGTGACTTTATTTGTTCAGAATGAGCAACTGTCTTGTTTCTGATCCGCCTGGAAATAAAAGTGGCAAGGCTCCTATGCCAGATGATCGCTATAGAACATTAGCACAGGTGGGCCACCACATCACACCCCTAACTCTGGCACCAGACGCCTCTCTCTACATCATGAGAAAAAACTACCTGTCAAGTTTTGAAAGACAAAAAATACCCCCCCCCTTCAGACAGTCCTCTAGTAACTAATCTCTTTCATCCCCTGAACAGGACCAAGCCACACTCAACAGTCACTGGGAATTGTAATTTCATCATTTCTTCCCTTCTGACCAATTGAAGATTGAAAGCATGTAAGATACACTATAGAGATAAGTAATTTTACAAACTGGGTTTTATTATAAAAAGTCTTTCTTCCTTTACTGGTTTATTTAAGTTCAAGAACATTTCCTTTTATAGGGAGCCTTTGTGTTACAGGTTATTTCAGATGGCAGAGCTGTCACACTGAAAACCGTGGAGTCCTGCTATCCACTTGGACAGGACACCCCCAACCAGTGCAGATTCTCTTGCTCAGGGAGGGCAGGTCAGGACCACAAGGAGAGGACTGAGCCCTGGTGAGCATCTATGTGTGTCTAATATAGGTAACTTTAAATCTTAATTTAAAAGTCTAATATAAAAGCAAACTAAACCACTTACTCATAAAGAATTCTTTCAGTTCATTTTCATCAATATCATGAGGCAAGTTACCAACGAAAAGCTGATGACTGTCCGGATAACGAATAATTCTCCGGTTGTCAGAGTCGTTCTGTTCCACATCTCCTCTGCCTGAAAAACGTGAGAGGAGACTCTAAAGCCCACAACAACATATAAAACAACACAAAGCAATGAACTAGAAAGCAAAACACCGTTAGTGCCAGGCACAATGGTGCATGCACTGAATCCCAAAAGCCAGAGAGGTTCTCGAGTTCCAGGCTGCCGGAGCTAACCAATGAGGCTGTGACTCAAATAAAAACAAACAAAACAATACTAATATTCCTGCTTTGGCCAAAAAAAAAAAACCCAGATGTTCTCCTTGAAGAAGTGTGTTATTAGTGGGTGAAAAGAATGCCAGGTGCAGACAGATATTAACTAGATCACTAGACTACAGGTCTGATTATAAATGGCTAATACTAAAAGAATAGTTACTCCTATATAACCCATGAACAAAGCAGACTTTAGGTCAGTAAGGCATATTCCTACTAATTATCTCCTTAGTTGTCTTTTGAAACAGGAAACACTTCATCTTTGAATAGTACAGCCAAATCAGTAGCAATACAAACACTTCCTTTTTAAGGCTTATCTCCTAAGGTACTGTCACATAAAATCTCACTTCATCACTTACTTTTATTTATACATTTCTGAATTTTAGGTACAGTAGTTTATCCCACCCACAGCCACAGAATTCTCTTTTGAAAAGGCTATCTGTCTTATTTATCTGCACACGGGTAGTTTGTATGTCTATTCATGTGCATACCTAGTGCTGGCAGATGAGCAGAGGGCACTGCATCCCCTACAACTGGAGCTACAGACAATTCTGAGCTGCCATGTGGGTGCATGGCAACCTAAACCTGGGTCATCTGAAAGAGCCACCACTGCTCTTAACTGCTGAACTATCAATGTTCTTATTAACCTGAGCCATCTCTCCAGCCTCAGCTTAGAATTCTTAAAGCCAGCAACAACCGGCAAATGACAAATGTGCTCTATTATTCCTTCAAAACACGTGTCTTTGCAAAGGTCAGCAACAAACCCACTCCTCAAAGTTGTTAGCCCAAGCTATCTCGGCAGCATGTCCCTACATAAGCAATCGGATCCTCACACAGACCTGTGTATGAAACCAAATACACTTTTTAAAGTTTAGTCTTTTCAAAGTGTGCAATCAATCTTAGGCCATAAGAGTTGAGCTTACCTGGCCTTGGTCCTCGAGGAGGGAAACCGGGTCGCTCTCGGGGTCGCTGTTCACGCACACGTGGTGGCTGAGACTGAACTTCTGGTTTAGCGTCAACCCTTGGCTAAAATATAACAGAAAAATTATTAAAATTTTTATACTATAAAGAAATAACTTTTACTGGAGAAAAACCAACTAAAACTAATATTAGCAAGTCACTAGCAAGGATAATGATATTAAGTTTATGATTTCTTTACATAATTTTCCATATATGTAAGAAATACTTTTAAAAAGATATTCTGTACCAAGCTAGGACTGTAGGGTAGATCTTAATTTTCTCACTCAAGACTGTATAATTCACACTAAGCTGCTTTTGCACAATAACATGCTTAAAATTAAAATTATATTCACAATGAAACAGCGTAAGTTATTGCTACAAAAATCACAAAATGCAAGATGAGCAACTCCATATACATATATAAGACAGTTAAAAAGCTTTCTTGTCTTATGAAGACAAAAATAAAGACAAATAATTCCTCAGTAAATACCTAGTTTACTGCCTTCAGACATCAATAGTGTTCAGTCACACCTTCTCCATCCCATAATCTCCAAACCAGTATTTTAATAGTTCAAACAATAACCCTTTAGTATGGTGGCAAGTGCCTGTAATCCCAGCACTCAGAAGACTGAGGCAGGAGGATCATAAATTTGAAGCCACCTTGAAACAATAAGACCACATCTCACAAATAAAGTGACAGGAGTTTCCATATAATATCTCAAATAGTCAAAGAAGCCCTTTAAAAGGATTGACCAACCATTTTCCTTAACTGGGTGGGAGTGATAGGACTGCTGTCGACTGCTGACTTAATACAATCACATATTTTGTAATAAATACTGTGCACACTGATCATTCATTTCCCCTAACATAATAACATTTTCAGTATTCTCAACCTCTATGGGCTTTCTATTGCTCAGGGATTTATAGCCCAAGAAAAAGACAAAAGTAAACGAATCATCAAAGGATGTTGAAAACATTCAACAGACTATAGACACCCCATACTAGAGCTAGTACCTTGATCTAAGCAAGACTCCAACTTTCATATATAACTGAGATGTTATAATTTGCAAGGACAAATCTAAACACACACACACACAAAACTATGCAGCTTCAACATTAATAGTTAATTACAAGATTTGCCCACTTCTTACAAACTTTTCTTCCACCTGTGTAGACTACATTTTCACATGTCCTGGAATCTGCCTAGTTACAGAATTAATTTTGCTGGCTAAGGTGGCACACACCTTTGAATCCAGCACTCAGAAGGCAGAGGCAAGCAGATTTCTGTAAATTCAAGGCCAACCTGGTCTACATAGTGAGAGGACTTAGTTTTTGTTATAAAGTCTCTCTAGCTATCTTGCTTTGTGTGTATGGGAGGAAGGCAATCCTTGAGGACTGTTTTTTTTTAAACGATTCATTTATTTTTATGTGCACTGGGGTATTTTGCCTGCATGTATGTCTTCTACATCTGCGTGAGGTTGCCAGATCCACAGGAACTGGAGTTACATACAGACAGTTGGGAGCTGCCATGTGGAGTGCTAGGACTTGAACCCTAGTCCTCTTAACTGCTGAGCCATGTCTTCAGCTCCAGCCCAGGGAGATCTTAAACCTGTGATGAAGCTTCCATTTCTTCCCCGCAGTGCTAGGACTGCAGATGTGCACCACTGAAAGAACCGAGCAGGGTGCCTGAGCAAATGTTGGGCAGTCCTTAGCTCGGAATGCCGTATACCTGACAATGAGGTAACGACTGCCTGGGCTTAGTTTAACAGAACATTAACGCTGATGTCTAGAAAAGGCAGGTATTTACAACTTAGGCTTACTTCCCGATGGTAGTTTCAAAGCAGAATTTAGTACAGTTTGTATTATCAATCAGAATTAAAAAAATGTACTCCACGCAAACTTCAGTGTCTTACTAGAAATTAAAAATGGCGAGTGTGTAGAGGGAATGGTAGAACAAGCCTTCAATCCATCCCAATACCCAAGAGACAGAGGCAAGTGGAATCCTGTGAATTAAAGGCCACCCTGGTCTATATAGCCAGAGTCCCAACGCAGAGCCACATGGTGAGACTGTCTCAAAAGAAGGCATGAAGAGATGGGTAGCAGTTAAAAGCACTTAATGCTTTTTCAGAAGACCCCGGTTCAGTTCCCAGAACTTGCATGGTTGCTAAAAGCCCTTTAATTTCAGGTCCAGGATCCCTGAGGCCGTTCCAGTCCTAAAGGCGTTGCACATACGTGGTACATAAGATATATGTGCATGCAAAACCACCCATACTCATAAAAATAAAAATAAATCTTTTTTTTAAAAAAATAGCTAATACTTTGCATTTAGAATTTTCAGAAAAAAAGACCACCACTCAATCTAAATATTATCAAAGAACCTGAGCCTCTGACCTTAACATTTCAAAACTTCTTTCCAAAATAAATTCTCAAAGCCATTTAAAATTAAGCTTAAAAGATTTCCCGTCTTATGAATAATTTGTACACTGCTTTAGTAACTTTGACTTTGGAAGTAGACAAAATGCCAGTGCATAAAAAGTAGAACCAAAAGCTAAGAAAGAAATGTCAACTAATGCAGGTATGTCCTTGTAATTCTTCTCATCGGCTGATTACAACTAATTATTCCTAACAAATCAAGTGGCTAATAGCCTACTATTAGGGCTTTCAATTTAACTTCATGAAACCAGAGAGGAAGATCTCACAGCAAATCCTACAGATGAATGTCCAACAAAATATAAAATAAAAATGGTCAAATAAGCCAAAAAGGAATCACCATACCACACACGTCCTTCAACTGAGTATGAGCTATTTAATCAAGAATTTCACTTACCTACTTCTATCCCAATGCCTACCAATATCCTAAATGTAGATTTAACTTCCGTTTACCAAATAATCTAATATAAAGAAATGAATATTATTCAAAAGTAACAAAGTTGAAGGTTACTAAACCAAGTGAAAATATCAAACCAAACATAGCACAAAGACATGAGGATATTTTTAAAGCTTATGTTTTATTATTTTTAAGTATGTATGTACGTATGTAAGTTATCTGTGGGTACACGTGCACATGAGTGTAGATGCTAACAGAGGCCAGAGGCATCAGGTCCCCTGAAAATGGAGTTACAGGTAGTTTTAAATCACCTGACATGGGTGCTGGGATCCTTAACTCAAGAGCAGTATGTGCTCTTAACTGGTAAACAATCTCTCCAGCCCCTTGAATGACTCAAATGTGAAATACCTACGAGTCTAGAATCTCGTAAGTTAAGGCATACCTTAATTATGTATTCTTACTAAAGAAAAAGGTATACATGTAGAAACACTTATGTAGTATGTATGATGTGTACCTACATCAATTCAAAAGCCAGGCTACATTTCACCTGTCCAAACATGGGTGAGTTATGCTAGACTTTTAATTTTCGTCTCTAAAATGAGAATACCTCTCTCACACAGGGTGGTTTTAAGGACTCAGTAAGAAGAAATATCTGTACATACTTTCAATCTTAGTACTAGGGAGGCAGAGGTAGGTGGATCTTGTGAGTTCATGGCCAGCCAGGGCTATACAGTGAGACCCTGCTCCTGCCCCAAATGTGAAAATATCATGCTGAACATAATGGCTAGGCAAATGAAAGGAATCTATTACTGAACTTTTAAAATAAGCACTGTGCTGTAGCTATGACTTAGCAGTTAGTGAAGTCACCGGCTGCTCTTCCAGACAACCCAGAGGGTTCCATCCTCACTCAGCACCTATGTCAGCTCACACCATCTGTATTCTCCAGTCCCAAGAGTACCAACACTTTCTCCGGCCTCTAACGGCATTGTATGCACATGCACCCACATAGCCAAAACACCCATAGACACAAAATTAAATTAGAAATCAAGATTTCAAAGTCCCAAGTCATTTATCCCTTCTCCAGATCAGTCTGAGAAGCACAAATCATTAGGCTGGAACTCTGGCTTGAGATCAAACATAACCAATTTAAATATTTAAGGGGGGGGACTATGACAATACAGGGATATTATGTATTGTATAGATGGTTACAATGTATAAAACATCGAGGACAAGGTAATTACTAGGTACTTTTAAAACCTCAATGTCTCAATGTTAAGAGCATCTAAAGATGCATACAATAACCATTTTAAATGTAAATCCTAGGAAAATGAAACAACTCAAAATAGAGGGGAAAAACTGGATACTTATATATGCCAATAAACTTAATTCAAATTTAATCTTAACTATCTAACAAGCATCATAAATAGTGTCATATTTTCACAGTTTTGGAAAGCTCTGAAATGGGTTAAGATGACAAACAGACAAAAAGCAGAATACTGAAATGCTCTGTTAAGGTGAACACTACAGTCGTAAGTTGGTACAGGCTTCAATTAAATTGTATAAACAACTTAGAGACTGAGTTTAGGCAATGTAAATATATGTAATATATATTGTAACATATATATTATATATACACACACACACACCGAGTTTCTATTTCTTTAGAACAATGATTTTTAAATGTCATTCTATTTTGTGCCTTTCCAAATTTCTTACCTAAAATGTTCTTACTAAGTTGTAAAATTTTCAAAAGGAGTACTTTTTTAAAGAAGCCTTTAAAATGACAATATAGAATTAGTAAAACCAACTTAATCTGTATTGTACACACCCAAGCCCCAAATACCACCTCTGTAGATTAATAGAGATTTGGCATTTAAAGTGGGTGCACTGACATTTAATACATTTTTGTATGTTTAATCCAGATTTCTGGTTGACTCACTTAAAAATGTATAAAAAATAAGCAATTGGCAAATGTAACAAGGATACAATCCAATGTGTTCACAGATCGTTACCTGTGAGACTGGTGCTTTAACATGGGGTGGAATTCCAGAGGAAGAAACAGTACCACTAGGAGGCAGGTTTTTACTGGTCACTGAAGCCCAGGAGAAAGCCTGCAGGAAATGCAACAAACCTAGACTACTAATCATGGAAAACCACCAACATTCCTATAGGGAAACTTCCAAATATATAATCTGTTTTCATTTCTAATCTGCTCCTTTACATTGAAGGACTCCTACAAGAAAGGCACACACATGCCAGTCTGCGTGCCAGCTTTCAAAATCTCATTACGCGAGATATGACTGTTTTGTCTCAGCTGCTAAATAAACCAAGTTCCTACATAAGCAAGTGGCAAACAAAACCACTATCAACTAAACATGCTGTAAAATCTGAACCAGATAGAACGGACTTCCTTCCCCTTTTCTGGGAAGACAGGATGTGTGAGGGATGGTGTTAGGGGAAAGGGGAAGAATAGAAAAGAGCAGAGTACTAGCTGGAAACTTAACAGACACTTACAAATTGAACAAGGACTATTGTACTACTTTTCTCTCACTGCCCAAATGTACTTTAATCTTCTACTTCACAGAGATAGAGAAGTTTTACATGATATACTATGGGTGTCACGCATCTCTACAAGAAAATTAGTAGAGTAAGGAAACTGATCCCATTTATATCACAAGCAGATATCTCTCACAGATCAACTTCAGTTGGGACATTGCATGACTCCTGGAGCATCAGAAGAGATGAGCAACTGAAAGCCTCATACATGGACTTGAATAATTTCATGTAAGTCATTCAACACTGCATACAGACAAGAGTAATCTTATGTTATAAATTTCACTCTTAGGAATATTTGTGGGGTAGAGAGAAACCATGAAATCTCCCCAGAACAACAAAAACTCCAGCTTCTTTCATATACACAAAAGTAAAGCTTACTATTTTCAAATAAATGAACCAAAATCATGCTTCGTTAATGGCACCAAGTATGAAAATGTGAGGTTCAGGTCTGAAAAGTTCCTCTGATCTCACCTTTGGCGGTTCTTGAGGCAGAGAAGCAGGCTCGGCAGGAGGAGGAGTGGCAGACTTCTCCTCTAGCTCTTCCAAGTGTTTCTCCTCCACTTGTGGTTTCAGCTCTTCAGTCTTTGTCTCAGATTCTGGCTCAGGTTCAGGTTCATGAGAGGATTCTTCCAAAGGCTCCTCTATGCCATTACTAGAATGAAACATCTAGGTCACTAGGCATTCAAATGAAACAAAACTGTTTCTCTCCAAACTAACAGTTGTAGCCAGATATGTGCCAGTAACCTGTTCTGTGTTCAGGTACATGTGGGCGTTCAGAAGGGATAAAACCCAAGCCAGATGCTGTGCACATACCGACAAAATTGCTCCACCACAGAGGCTCACCTCCAGTCTAAACCCATCTTTTCTTTGGTTTGGTTGTTTGAGACAGGATTTTACTGCCATAGGGGTGCTCTGAACTGTTGTGCTATCATTATATCCACAGTTACAGGATTTAAAATCTAAGTTATCAATAATGTTTATATTCTAATTAGTGTGTATAAGAACGATGCACGAGGTGAGGCTTTTATGAAATCAGTGATCTTCCACTTTACATAAGGAATTCAGCTTAGCACTCCAGGCTTGCAGGGTGAGCCCCACTGCTGGCTGAGCCACCTCCCTCCCCATGTGCCATGTTTATGTAAAATAAAAGTTTGCAGAGTAAGTTCAGTGCACTGTTCTAAGCAGTCTGCATTATCAGTAGTCAACCAGTTTAATACAAAACCATGCGAAATTTTTGAAATAAGTAGTAATTTTCAGTATCTTGGTATATATCAAATACTGGCTCAAATGTACAGTTTTAACAAAATGTATTCCCAGGGGCTGAGGGTATAGTTTGGTGGCAAAGTGCATACTTAACATGCACAAAGTCTGAGGTTCAATACCTAACACTAAAGGAAAAAAATTAACTTCCAACAGTAATCCTAGAATCAACTACCTTACAGTCCGTTACACTACAGGTCAGTGCCAATGCACCTTCAAGTGCTAGTCTTACGTCACAGGATGAGCATCATAATAAGCGCTGTTAGCATTCTCTTGCACAGGTTCAGGAGATGGCTGCCTTTCTTCTTGCTCCTCTTCTACCTCATCTTCTGACTCTGACAATACATAATACAGCACATCTTTTTAAGAAGCACTCAAACAATCTCTAACACATAGACTATAGTATGTTTAAATGCATGCTGGTTTAAAAGGTCACTGAAATATTCCCTGTTCCCTGCAAACTAAAGAGAAAAAGTACGACAAAATTTGATTACTATGTTCTAATACAAAATGTATTAGTTAGGAAAAGCTTGCAAGGAAGCTGAAAAATTATTTTATGCAGTAATGATAAGGAAAGCAAACTAATATTTCTATCAGTGGAAGATAAATAAATACAGTACAGCCAGAATTTGGACTGGCAACAAATAAGAAGTGAAAAGGTTCCATGCCACTCACTTAATTCTTTGTGTCCCCAAACAATTGCAGAGTAGGTACCAAACTCTATAGTATAGATTCTATATAAACATGTTACCTATACATACTTCCTAGGCTTGAGTTTTACATAATTCCATGTATACACATATTTATATTTCCCCTAACAAAAACTACAGATGGAGTTTGATTCAGTTAAAATAAATGGCATGTTTCTAAAAGTTTCATACTATTGAAACTACCAAGAACCTTTTCCCTTCAATCTAAGCTCACCTTCATCAAGTTCTGGTTCAGAATCACCAAATACTTCATCTTCATAACGAAACATATCATTGTGGACATAAAACTTATTTGGAACAGATCCCTATAGAAAAACAACATACAAATAGCCATAAATACCCATGAATAGAAGTACCCACAATATCCTCGAACAACTGTAAACATCCATGGTATTGTATTAGAAGAACAAACTAGGAGGCTGGAGAGATGGCCCAGCAGTTAAGAGCACTGACTACTCTTCCAGAGGACCCGAGTTCTAGTCCCAGCAACCATATAGTGGCTCACAACCATCTGTAATGGAATCTGATTCCCTATTCTGATATGCATGAAACAGAGCATTCATAAAACAAACAAACAAATAAATAAACAAACAAATAAATAGATAAATCTTAAAAAAGAGGCAGGTGGATTACTATGAGTTCGAGGCCAGCCTGGTCTACAAAGTGAGTCCAGAACAGCCAAGGCTACATAAAGGAACCCTGTCTCGAAAAACAAACCAACCAAACAAAAAACCCATAACACACACATATATGAAAATGTCAAAGCCCAGCATTATGTAAGAATAGATGCTAAAACTAAGGAATTATTACAATAAAAAAAAACTCTTTAAAAATACAATTTAATATTTCTAAAATGATATGGGTTTGTTCCTTTGTCTTATGGTCCTGGGGATCAAACTCAGAGCCTTGAACACAAAGCCAAGTGTTCTACCACTGACTATACCACCCCAATCCTCTGGTTTGTTTTTTAACACTTACACATTTAATTCAGGATCCAACTTTAATGCACACAAGTACAATTTCCAAGTAAGATGTATCAATACACCTAATAAAATCTCTCAAAAACAGCAGCAAGCAGACTAAAGAGACACATGGCCTAGTGGTTAAGAACAAAGGCTGCTTTCAAAGACCCAGGTTCAGTTCTCAGCATGGCAGCTCACAACTATCTGTAACCCCAGTTCTAGAGGATCCGCTACACCTCCCATCTCCATGAGCATCAGGCACACATCCATACATTCAGGGTAAAACACTCATACATAGAAATTAGGAAATTTAATTAATAAGAAATTAAATTAAGGGCTGGAGAGATGGCTCAGAGGTTAAGAGGACTGGCTGTTGTTCTAAAGGTCCTGAGTTCAATTCTCAGCAACCACATAGTGGCTCATAACCATCTATGAGATCTGGTGCCCTCTTCTGGCGTGCAGGCACAGATGCAGGCCAGAATATTGTATAAATAATAAATCAATAATAAAAAGAAAGAAAAGGAAGGAAGGAAGGAAGGAAGGAAGGAAGGAAGGAAGGAAGAAAGGAAGGAAATTAAAAGGGCTAGAGAGATTGTTCATGGATTAAGGGTGCCAGCTGTTCTTCTAAAGGACCAGGGTTTGATTCTGAGCACCTAGTGGCAACTGTCTCCAACATCAATTCCAGGGCATCCAATGCCCTCTTCTGATCTTCAAGGACACCAGCTGTGCATGTGGTGCACAGACATAAAGGCAAAACATCCATAAAAGTGAGTAAAATTCAAAATATCAATTTAAAAAATAGCAACAAGTAAATTCAAATCTGCAGGAAGCATTTCGACAAACTATTACCAGGTAGTCACAAAATTCAAACTACGTGTGGTACTTACTTCTGGAGCCAGAACAAAGGTTTGCATAAACTTCCTCTCAGGCTGTCCACTGTTAGACAGCAATCCCATAACCTGGACAACTACGCCATCACTTAAAGTTGCGTGAGCATCCACATGACGAATTTTGGTATGACATTCACTGAAGTTCAGAGATAACACTTTGTGGTGTATGTCCTTTACATAAGAAAAGGGTGAAGAAAATAAAAATTTGTGCTATCACATTAACTACACATTAGTAGATATACATTGCTTATTTCCTCACAACCTCAAAAAGATCAACTACTTCCCTTTTTTTGCATTAGTTTGGATCCAGTCCAGAAACTATGTATTAACAATCAGACTACCATCACCTCTATATAAGAAATCAGAATGTGGGTTTGAACTGTGTGGTAGTCTAGGAATTATATGGCTTTCCCCTTCATTTCTGTACCAGCTAGTCATTCTCATAAACCATTACAACTGCCTTTTGACATTATACCCAATTTTACTTTACTATGGTGTTTGCTGATGCCATTTTCTATATATTTCTTCCTGTTTGCTAAACCCCAATTCTGGAGTCCACCTGAAGCCCTAAATCCTCTAACAACCTCTTTTCCCATCAAGTCATAAAGATGATTATTTTGTACATTTCTATAATATGCAAAATACTTTCAACTACTTGTGTGTAAAATTTTTTTTCCTATGTTCTCCTTTCAAATACAGCCCAACATGTTTATACTAAAACTCACAGCAAAAGATCACACTAAAGACACCCACCGAGTCCAAAAGGGCTACTTTTTAAAGTTTATCTTAATTCAAATACATGTGAAAATAGATCATTTGTGACTTACATTTTGGCCATACACTGCTTCCTGGGGCTTTCCACTGGCATCCACTCCACCATGGACATAGGAGGAATTCCTGCCATAAAACCTGGAAAAGTATTGGCAATTAAAATCACCACTGTCATGGCCAGGAAAGCTGAGGAGCCACTAGAATTCTGGTGATAGAGAGAGAGGGTCCTTAGTAAGCAGGAATCTGACTACTCCTCAGGGAGTTGCTATAAAGATGAAATGAGTCAATGCCCATGGAAGCCTTAGTATATCTTTGTAACAAGGCCGATGCTCACTGGCCTAAATTTCACGTCATTCTTATCACACCATTAACATTAAATAAATAAATAAATAAATGAAAGAACAAGTCAAAGTGCATCCTAAGTACAGTTAGTACTCTAGTAACTCACTGATCTTTTTTTCTTCTGATAAAAAGATTCTGTTGTCCAGATTTGTCTGACAATCAGACATCCTATTTAATACTCTACTCAATGACCTCCAAGTGGCTACTAATTCCAAAAGCTTAAACAGCTTACGTATTTCAAACTGAAATTAATTCAAAGACCAAGTGAGAGGTCATAATCATCTCAGCATCCCATTTCTGATTTATGTTATTAGCACATGATAAAATCAGATCTTCCCCAGCATTACAGAGCAAGCAGAATTAACATGAAGGGAATCTGCTTAGCAGTCAAACATGTCCAAACTTCCTGTCCCAAGCATAATTTCAGTGACATATACAAACTCTTTTAAACCCAACAAATTCGTACACTAAATAGTGCTACTGTTTCATGGGCAAACTGAGGCACAAAAGTTTAACAACCCACACCAGGCAGCTCATACCACCTGTCACATCACTCTAGCTCCAGGGGAATCTGATTGCTTTAGCCTCCTCAGACACCTACATACATGCCTATGCACATGCTACAAACACACACTCTTAAAAATCCATCTTCATAAATGCGAATATCAGCGCTGAAATGTGGACACGGAATCAAAGTCAAGCCTCCAGCTGGAGAGATGGCCCAGTTGTTAGGAGCACTGTCTGCTCTTCCAAAGGACCTGGGTTCAATTCCCAGCACCCACATGGCAGCTCACTGTAACACCAATTCCAAGGGATCTGACACCTTCACACACACACACACACACACACACACACACACACAAACAATCTCAAGTCTCTCCAAGACAAACAAGCACTATTCACTGCTGACTCATCTTCCAACCTTTTAATGGAAGCTTTATCATGTTTGTGTAGAGTCTCCTTCCACCTTCATGTCTGTTCCAGAGAGAGAAATCAATCTTTCCTGGCAAATTTCTTTACCCACTGTACCATGTTGCTAGCTGTTAATAATACAATTATAGTACTAGTTGAATACCTTATTGTGGTGGTGAATGCCTTTAATCCTAGCACTCAGGAGACAGTTCATGATCTGAATTTGAGGACAGCCTGATCTACAAAGTGAGTTACAGGACAGCCAGGACTACACAGATGGTTGTCAGCTGACAATATGAAAAATGAGATAACCACGGTGCCTACACTAAGACCAGCATAAAGTTTACATGAAAAAAAAAAAAAAAACGTATTCACAGAAAGGGAACTCACCAAACACTAAATACAAAACCCCACCAAATTTTGCAGAAGAGCCAATAATAACACATGCCCAACCCAACAGCATAAACTGCAAAATCTACTTTCACAGTGTTTACCAAAGACCTACAAGAGTCAATAATGGCCTTTCCAAAGGAAGTGACAATGACGGACAACAACGTAGAACATGACAATGATGGACAACAACGTGAAAGACTGTGCCTTTCAAGAGTCTCACTCACCCTCCACTTGCACAAGTACTTCTCTCAGAAGAGCAGGACTTACCAAGAAGTATCTGCTACACACATTTCATTCCAACCCCTGGAAACTTAAGCTTACAGATGTTCAACTCTTGCCAAATAGTGAACAAGATACTAATAGAGTCTCAGCAAGAAATACTACTTTTCAGATGAGGAGAAATTCAAATCCTTTAGTAATGGTGTAGTACTATTTCTCGACACTATGAAAATTAAAAAGGTTAGTTCAATCTAATTGCTCACTGGAATCTTGTGATGAGTCAAGCCCCACATTAGTACAGCGAAACATGAAATACTAAGGAATACTGTGTGTGTGTAACTTCGTATTTACTTAAAAATGATGTCACAGACACAACAAATATTACATGAAAGAGATTTATTAAATGGAAGTAGAGAGAGAGAGAGGAAAAGGAAAGGAGAGAGACATGGCAGGGGGTAACCAGGAAAGAAAGCAAGGCAGAGTGAGCAAGAGAGGGATGTAAGAAAGACAAAGCAGCAGGTTGGTCCTTTTATAGCTTCTGTATGTGCAGCTGAGCCATGTCTGTCACACACCTGCTGGGTGACGCATGATGCCATCATAGGTTACTAGACAACCCAGAAGCAGGCTGCCTATATGCTAACAGTACCTGTGTTATGGTACTAAGATATCACGTTTTTTCTGTTCACAAAGATATTATAAAGAGACAGAAGAGACAAGAATATGCGCCATACCCAGAGAATACTAAGTAATGTCCCGATTTTACCTGTGTAAATATTCAGGAGCTTTATTCAGCAAAGTATAATATTGCCTCACAAACTCCCGCCCCACAAGCAGCGGACTGGGCTTCTCCATAACCATTTCTTTGCTGCACAATGTCAAATGCTGGAGAAGAAAACACAAGAAAAACAGCTATTAAGTCATTTTTGTAAAATACCATGAAATAAATCTTACATAAACAAGAATAAAGTAAACTAACACCATTTATTAAAAATTTATTAGCAGTAGGAAAATAAATTTCTGGGCTAGAGAGATGGTTCAGCAGTTAAGAGCATTGCCTGTTCTAACAGAGGACCCAGGTTCATTTCCCAGCACCCACATCAAGGCACATAACATATAACTCCAATTCCAGGGCATCTGCCTGCCTCTTCTGGCCTCCTTGGGCACCAGAACACAGACAGTGAACAGATACACATGCAGCCAAAACACCCATATGCATTAAATAAATAAAAAGGAAAGATTTATTAATGCAGCTTATTATTTACTTTATACATTTAGTCCTCAGAACAGTGTAACTATAACCAACATGAAGAATAAGGCGCAACGGACTATAGATATGGGTCATGACTGCCTATCTATCACTCCAGTTCCAAGGGATCTGAACCTCTAGCCCCAAAGCTACCCATGCATATACCTACAGGCCAATACACAAATACACATGATTAAAAATACATCTTGGAGAGATGGTTCAGCAGCTAAAAACTCTTGTTGTTCTTGTGGAAGACCCAGATTGAGTTCCCAGAACCCACAAAGTGGTTTACAACCACGTTCCAGGACACCAGACACCCTATTTTGACTTGTGTAGGCACCAAGCAAACACATGGTACATATACATACAAGCAGGTATACAATATACATAAAAATATATATGAAAAAAGGAAGAGGAGGGGAGAGGGCCAGTGAGAGGGCTCAGGAGGTAAAGGCCTGACCTAAGCTTGATTCCCCAGAACCAACACAGTGGAGAAAACTGACTTCTGACCTCCACTTCTATGCACACACAATGAAGAAAGTCCTAAACACTATTTGGTTAAAAAAAAAAAAAAAAAGGTAGTACTATGACTGATAGTAGCTAACTTGTGGCATAGAACAGCTGCTCCAAAAAAATTCCCCTGGGTTCAATCTTATGTACAAAAAGATGTGTGTAGAGCAACAAATAAAACACACACACACCTCAAAGGGACTTTATTTTTATTATGTACATGTAAGTACACACAGAGACCACAAGAGGGTGTCTGATTCAAACCCTGGAGCGTGGATCACAGGTGGCTATGATCCTGAGTAGCAATGGGCCTCTGAAAAGGAGAAAGCACTCTTTAACTGCTAAGTCACCTCTCCAACCCCTTTTACTTAAAAAGTACCAATGGGAGGAGGGAAGAGACACAAAACAAAAACCAACCACACATCTTCGTGCCTATCAGGCAAATCAAAATGCTATCTGAATTCCTGTTTTAACAAATTTCAGTGCAGGTTTTCTTTAATCAACTAGATAAGTTTACTGCCAAAGACATCCACAATCTAACACAATGTGATACTTTTCATAACTGTCAGGTAGGTAGGTTCTCTGGTGGAGCACATTGGTTAAGTGCTGTTCTAGTGACTTCAATGTTCTACTTTGTTCTACTCTGCAACTGTCCTCCTACACTTTCGGTTGACCCAATCTACTTAAAATTTTATATGATGTCACACTTGCTTTCACAAATACCTACTGAAACAGATGCAGACAGCAAATTCCAGGTGCCACTAGTTTTCCTCAAACACACTTTAAGAGGCTGATGATCCTAAGCAGAAAGACTTGTGTGCCACACTTCAGCTACAAAGCTGACTGGAGGCATAGGTCAGTGGCAAGCGAAGTGCAAGGCTGGCCCCAAGTTCCATCCCCACACTGTCAGACAAAGCACAACAGAACAAAATACAAACTACAACAGAGCAGCAGAGCCAAGCAATGCAGTTTCAGCTAAGTTAAAGAGCACTTTCTTACATGCGCATGTGTCAGTACATGACCCCAGACAAACTCAGGTGCCATTCTCCAGGCACTGTCCACTTTTTAAAAAAGACAGCACAGCATCCCTCATTGGCCTGGAACTTATCAAATGTTAGGCTGTCTTGTTACTGAGTACTATGATATGCACTCAAAAATACGAAAAATAAAAAGTACCAGTGTAGAAAAGAATATCCGGGGCTGAAGAAATGGCTCAGTGGTTAAGAGCACTGACTGTTGTTCTTCCAGGACATGGGTGCAATTACCAGAACCCACATGATAGTTCACAATTGTAACTCCAAGATCTGACACCCTCACACAGACATACATACAAGCTAAACACCCTAAACACCCATGTACACAAAATAAAAATTAATTAATTAAAAGAAAGAATATCCACCTTCGCAAGAATTACAATTGTGGACAATGCTATCCAAGAATCTTTGCTTTAAAAAAATAAATAAATAAAAGAGCCATAGGAAGCCAGGAGCGGTGGTGCATGCCTGTAATTCCAGCACTCTGAGAGGGAAAGGCATGAGGATCTCTGTGGGTTCAAGGCTAGTCTGGTCTACAAAGTGAATCCAGGACAGCCAATGCTACACAGAGAAACCGTCTCAAAAAACAAAAAAATAAACAAAAAGCTATAGTACAGAAATGAGTATGTGAGCCAAGTTTAGTGGCTCAAGCCTCAAAACAAAGCACTTGGGAGTCTGAGGCAGAAGAATCATGAGTTCACCCTGTATTTCTTTTTGTAGGTTTATTTATATGAGTGTTTTGTTCGAATGTCTGTCTGCATACCACATGCATGCCTGGTACCTATGGAATCAGAATAGGACATGGGATCCCTTGATTTGGGGTTACGTAAAGTTGTGAGCCATCATGTGGATGCTGGGAATTAAACCCGAAATGTCTTTAACTTCTGAGCCATCTCTCTGAAGCCCTGTATGTTTTGTTATCGAAATTATGTTATAAAATTTAATGGGAGACTAGAAAATAATTGAAGCATGGAGAGAGCAGAAACTAGAAGTCAAAGTCACACATAGTTGGAAAGCTGCTTCCATCTCTATCACTGCCACCACAGACCCACCATGCAATTTTTTTGTGTTATATTCTCTCTAAAGGTGAGTTCGAAATCTACAGCCTATAGCTTTACTACACCATCTAAATGTCAGAGGTGTAGTAATTGTAAAATTCTTACAACTGTTTTACAGTTTTCATCCCTTTCTGGAAACCAGTCAGCAGGTATGTTACTGATTAGAAAATATAGTTCTAGGGGCTGGAGAGATGGCTCAACAGTTAACGTCACTGGCTGCTTTTCCAGCATACCTGGATTTGATGCCCAGCACCCACCTGGCAGCTCCAGTCTCAGGGGATCCAAGGCACCAGGCATCCACATGTGGTACACAGACATGCAAGCAAAACACCCATGCACAAATGTAGACAAGGCAGACGGATTAGTGTGGTGGCACACACCTCTACCACCAGCACTCTTGGAGTCTGTGGCAGCCTGATCTACATAATGAGATGTGTCTTAAAAAGAGCGAAAAAGAAAATATGGTTTTAGAATAAAGATCAAAAGTAATCCAAGGATTTTAGCTAACTTGCCTAGTGTGAGGTCCTGGACTCCAACGACATCATTGAGGGAAATGAAAATTTAGTCAACATTACTGGTTTTTTGCAACAGAGACTCACTTTAATCAAGACTGGCCTTGAACTCACAGCAGTCCTTCTACCCGGGATTCCTGAAGGCTGAGATTAGGTAAAAGCACCATGCCACGCATAACATCACTAAGCTAAAAACTACCCACTTTCAGTATAGCTATGAAGTATGCTTAGGTATACAGACACTGGAACAAAGCACGAACATACATTAGTAATACTTCTGATAGATACACTAATACTTAACAGCTAAAGTCTAAAATAGTACTCAGTAAAGGTGGACTGAGGAAGCTGAGATGGGAAACAAAGGTAGGAGAAACACGCTGGAATGGTCAGCTAAGGCGAGAAAAAGTAACAACACTGAGTCTGGAGAAACGGCTTGGTGCTTAAGAACTTCACTGGCTGCTCTTCCAAAGCCTGGCTAATGATCCCAGCATCCGCATGGCAGCTCATAATCACATACAACGCCAGTTCCAGCAGATCTGAAGCCATCTTCTGGCCCCTGCAGGCTCCAGGAATGCATGTGGTCCACAGACACACATGCCAGTGAAAACACCCATACACATACACAAAGAGAAAGGCCTTGGGACCAGGAGCTGTAGCTCAGGAAGAAAGTGCTTTCCACAGCTGACCCAAGGTTCTAGGTTTGCGTCCCAGTTCAACACTAAGAGAGAAAAGCTTGTGCTACAGATCCTAATGAGCAACCCCAAACTTCACTGTCTTCAAAGGACAAACCATGAAACTGGTTGATGATTCAAATGCAAGTCTCTAATACTGCCAAAGGCTACAGAGCCATAAAACAAGAACTTGAAAAGACCAGAATAAAATTTAAAATTACGACTGGAAAGATGGCTCAGAGGTTAAGAGTGCTGGCTGCTCTTCCACAGGTCCTGAGTTCAATTCCCAGCAACATTATGATGGCTCATAACCATCTATAATGAACTCTGATGCCCTCTTCTCGTGTGTAGACAGAACACTGTATACTACTAAATAAATCTTTTGCAATTATGGTTTCATTATAATAAAGCAATGTAAGCAGGGCCCAGTGGCAGACACCTGTAATCTCAGTACCCAGATAAGGAGAGGCAGGTGGATCTCTGTGAGCCTGTTCTACAAAGTGAGTACAGGACAGCCAAAGCTACACAGAGAAACCCTGTCTGGAAAACAACAACAACAAAAAAGAAAGCAATGTATGCAATAGTCAAAAGAATAAACTAGAGCAGATTACAATAGAAAAGACAGGGTTATCCAAAGCAAAATAATTCTTATTAATTTCGGAGATTATCTTAAAGGCCTCTCCTCAAGGTCTTACTAAGGATCGTGTTCCATTGTTAGTGATAAAATGGCCCTTCAAAAAAAAATCAAATTTTAGCTACAAATATCTAGCCATAACTCCCAATGCAACTGTTTCAAATTTCAGAACATTCCAGCTTTCAGACTGGAGATGTTCAATACTATGCATAGTTCAAAAATCTAAAAATCCTCCAACTTCAACTTGTAGCCCCATACATTTTCAAAAACAGGGACCTTTGTTGTTTTTCTTTTTTTGACATGGGATGTCATGTAGCCCAGAATGACCTTCAAGTTCTGACCCTCCAGCCTTCACTGCCTGAAAGGTAGACTAGAGTGGGGCATCAGTCCATGCAGTCTATGGAGAGCTGGGGAGCTTTAAGCACAACTCCACCAACTGAGCGCTAGCCTCAGTACCACCCTTCAGTCTTCACAGCCTCAAAACACAAAAACTTCACTCACTGCAACTAGCTGCGTGAAATTTCATGTCATTCTTTGGTGGTTATTTCAATGCTTGGAGAGAATAGGAAAACTAAGCACTTGTGGAGAAGAAATCATACTTTCTTATTGGAACAGAAGATCAAGAAAACAAAATACCTAGTTAAGGAGGGGGAAATGCAGAAAAATAAAACTATCTGCCTAGGACGGTTATACATATCATACTGTACTCATGGAAAGAATGTCCCCAACAGAAGGCTGTAGCCTCTCTACAGACACTGCTATCAAAGACTACCCTTGCTCAGCCTCAGCTTACCTCCACACAGGCTGCTTGCTCCCACTCTCTCTGCAGGGCTCACACTTAGGCCCAGGCCCATCTTCGCTGACCCAAAGACTAGATTCTACTTTAAAATGCCAGCTCCATTTTAACTCTGTAACTATCAAAGCTACTGAAGGTCTTTGTTTAAAGACTTCAATGACTACAATACTATCCACACAGTTTTAGAATAGGAACAAAGATTTGTTGTGGTGCCCTTGGATCCAAGAACCAGTTGGCAGATACAAGGGAGGTTATGGATAAAGCAACCGTAAAAAGTAGGGTGTGATGGCCCACACCTGTGACTCCCAACACTCTGGAAAGCACAGGCAGGTGGACCTCTGTGAGTTCGAGGCCAGGATGGTCTACAAAGTGACTCCAGGACAGCCAAGGCTACACAGAGAAACCCTGTCTCAAAAACAAACAAAAAGAAAAGGATATGCTGCCCCCAACCCTGAGACAAGGTCTGTCTGTTGTGGAACTCCCATCTATAGATGTGCCTGCCCCGCCTCTGGAATCACAGGCATAGGGCAAGCATGCCAGCCTCACTTCATGCTTTCAAGTTTGATGACTGCCCTGCTTCCTTCACCTCCCTGAATGGGGAGGGCAGTAAATTCATTTGCAGAAAAATGAAACTGATACTTAGAACTAAAGGAGATCAAGGTTCCTCCTACTTCGTTCCAAACAAGAATTTTATGTCACCACCGTGATGCTTTCATTATTTATACTTAAGAAAATTTGCTTTGGGCTAGGTATGGTGGCACACACCTTTGATCCCAGCACTTGGGAGGGAGAGGCAGGTGGAGTTCATTCATGGCCAGCCTAGTCTAGAGAGTGAATTCCAGACAGCTGGGAGAAACCCAATCTCCAAAACAAGAGACGGGGAGGAAGCAGCAGCATGATGTGAATACATTATTTTGTGGGTATGAGGCTCCGTGGGCTCCTCTACCACTCTGGTTCATGGATCAAAATTTCCAACAACAAATCTAATCTCTGGAAACAAGATCAGCCTGGTCTAAAGATGCTAGAGAGATGGCTCCATGAGAAGTTAAGAGTGCAAACTGTCCTTGCACAATCCCACTACCCATTCTGCAGCTCACAACCTGCCCGTCCGTCACTTCCAGCTCCAGGGGATCTAACTCCTTTTATACACATATTTACAAGTGCATATACATAATTAAAAGTAATAAAATAAGCCCTTAAACTTTACAGTTCAATTTTCATGCTGAGCATGGTGGCATGTTCCTGTAATCTCAGCATTAAGGAGGCAAAGGCAGGAGAATACCAAAAATTCCAGGCCAGCCGAGGACATAGTAAATGCCAGGCTAGCATGAGCTATACAAGAATCTTGTCTTAAGATGAAAAATAAAATATAAACCCAACTTCCAGCGTATTTTAAGCTGCTGCGTGGGAAAAAAAAAATAACAGGACAGCAAAACAATATAGTAAATATTCCCAAAGTTAGTACAGTAACAAGACAGGATAAAATATCCAGAAATGAGATGATTAAAACAAACCAAAACAGGAAAAGCATTCTTTTCCTAAGGGTTTAGAAAAGAAAGATTGGTTTGCTTTATGGACAATTAGGCACACATCTACCAGTGAAGAGTAGTAACCAGGTCAAGACGTTCAGCTAAATTCCACCCACTTTCTGTTCAGAAGCATTCCAATTTGTGCTTCACTGTCAATGTTGAAAGGATGTCATTCAAAATGTAGGGAAAAAAATTAGGCAACTTAGAAAATAACTTCTAATATTCATAATGAGTAATAATAAAAATTATTCAAATTACTGTCAAGAATCTAAAGACACTACGAGTACCTGAATGTCTGTAAATTTCCAGTTACAGGTACTGAAATTTTGGTATTTTAATCTCTAATACAAACGAAGCTACCACACATCACCTGCTACCAACAATGCCAACAATTTACTCCAAACCAGAACTTGCCTAACAATGCAACTACTCTGTCACTACGCTGCCATGTAGTCTAGATGTTACATTTGCCCTAGGTTCACAGGCCAGAGCTGGGCAAGAAACTGCCTTCCCCATCCCCCAGCGACTGGTGACTGGAGCTGGGTACTTGAGATGCTCCAGGTATCCCTGCTGCCTTCATCGTAAAATGCAGGATCTTGGCCAAAGTCAATGTATTAAATCATCAAATGACTTCTTTAGCTGCTCCTCTGGCAGCTTATTTTCCCCATCCCTAATATTTCAATTCTAGTTTGTGTTTTGTTTCCAGAGCGTAGCCTCGGCTGTCCTGGAAGTCACTCTGTAAACCAGGCTGGCCTTGAACTTGGGAGATTGGCCTGCCTCTGCCTCCCAAGTGCTGAGATTAAAATCAGGAGCCCACACCCTGCATTATCTCAGTTCTGAACACAAAATAACCTAACCCATCATCACAAAACACAAAACGCATTTTGAAGCCCTTCTCACAATTGATTTTTCAGAACAAAATAATTTGTATACACTGCTATCAGATGGTGACACAGGAACATATGACCTAAAACAGTAACAAAGGGACAACACGTAATTCAGTCCTATGGTCCAAAATAACCAAACCTTTGTTTTTTTGAGACAGGATCTCACTATGTAGCCTTGGCTGTCCTGGTCTCACTATGTAGACCAGGCTGGGCTTGAACTCAAAGACCCACCTGCCTCTGACTCCTGACACCAGGCCCAAACCTAAAGACCATAAAGGGGACACTGGATTTGGCAAAGCCAAGTGTTTATTCAGAAACTTTGGTCCACATGCCTAGGCTACATTAACTGCCAAATATGGAGTTGGGACAAGAAATTACTATCCTCATCTATTCTAGTTCGTCCTTTTAACTGCAGTTAATGGTTACCCGATCTGGGTACTTGGATTGAATGAGGTGTGATGTCTGGAATCTAAAAACCAGAAACGTTAAGTTAATAAATAGCACGACAATCATACCCGGAGGGAAGGGGGCAATTTTCCTTGATTCATTCAGCTTTGGTGCACGTGTTTTGTTTTTAAGAAGGCAAAGGCACCTCATGTTTTTGTTTGTTCGGTTGGTTTGTGTGTGCGCTTTGTTTTAAAACCAGTTCTATCTTGGGAGTAAAAATTGTTAACACGACCTACAGCCCCAAAGCAGCATAGGCACACCTGAAGAAAATCTGTTCTTAAGCAGGAAAACCTCGATCAGAGTCCACTAACAAAACCCAGACTATCTAGTGAAACTTACGTTCTTCTCCCCAAACCCTCTCCAAAAGAATAGTGGGGGGAGAAAAACCTATTTCCAAAGCACTGAAACGTCCTTTTTATTCCTGGTTAACAGGAGATCGCCTGCAGAAAAAGGACGAAGGAGACGCACGTTATAGCCCTAGTATCCGAACGTGTTCGGGATAATCCGAGAAGAGGAGGGAGGGGGACGCCGAGCACCCGGCAAGTGGAGCGGCTGCCACCTTCAACCCCGGATTCAGTTTCCGGGCACAGAAATGGTGCCCGGAGGCCGCTACTTTCGCATCTGCGTCGCTTCTGCCTCCGCCGACACGGCCTCCTTCCCCTCCCCCCACGGGCGGGGCGACAACCGGGAACCAAGGCCGCAAATGAGCGGGGAGCCAGCTGAAACCACCTCTGCAGAAGCCCACTCCCAGCTTCGCGGCTTGGCGCCCGTCGGCGCGCTCCGGGAGCAGAGGCGGACAGGGTCCCCCGGGCCGCCTCATCCTAGCAATCCCCAGCCCCACCTGTGCCCTCCTCTGCACCACGCGCGCGGTCATCTTCCTCCCCACGCAGCCTCCCGCTCACCTTGCAGGAAAGGCTCAGCTCCGCACGCACGCACACTTGCTGGCGTAGGCAGCCGGCGAGAACAATGTTTCTACCGCAGCACCCCGGACACCAAGCGCACACACCGGACCGTTGCCGCGAGCCGCGGAGCGGAGGGAAATGTCCCCTGCCGACCACCACACCGACCGCCCCTCTCGGCCCCCGTACACACCTCCAACCAACAGCAGCGGCGGGCACGTCGCGCGGAGGTCAGGAGTGTCGCGGGATCGGCCGCAGCAGATTCTCCTCCCTCAAATAAACCCGAGGCTTCGGAATCCGAAGAGCCGCGAGCTCAGGCCCCTCACAGCCACCTCTTCCCCAGAGCCTGGAGCAGCAGCCAGCTACAGGAACACGGACGTCCCGCCCCCTTTGCCGCCGCCCCCTCTTATTGTTTTACCCCTGCCGAAAGGGCTAGGGAACCCCCCAGCACAACGCCAGCCAATCAGGCATCCCTTTGGAGAGCTGGACCCAACCTCCTCGCGTCCCTCTGCGGAGCACGCGCAGTACGGCTCCGCGCTCGCTCACTCGGGCGTCCGGAAAGCCAGGGAACCGGAACCGGCCTGAAGCCCGGGCGAGAGGCCGCTGACTTGACGTCACAAGGAAGCTGCCTTTCTCTCTTGTAGTGATGCTGAAGCCTCCCTGGCCTTTCAGGTGGCGCGAACAAGAAAGCCGGCTCGCCGCTGAGCAGTGTCTTACGAACGGATATTCGTGTTAAGGGGGAGGGAAATTAACAGCGTCCCTGAGCTAGGTGTCGGCAGGTTGCTTAAAATTCAGTTTTCAGCTGGGCACAGTGAGCACACTTATACTGCTAATAACCTGTTAATAGTCTGTCTTAAGAAATGGAGGTTTTAAGCCTTTCTAGTCAGTGTCATCCAGCTAGTTTAAAAGGATGCTGAGCCGTGGAGTATGGGAAAAATACGACATAGGCTGTATAGACTTGGGTCTTTTGTATGGCCTTGGTGGTTTCATCCTTAAGTGGAACTTAGTGGAACATTTACAACGGTAGGCTAAAAGGCTTAAAATTAAAAAAAAAAAAAAAAAAAAAAAAAATCACATAAGTACAGGCTGTTGGGACCTTGATTCATGGAAAAAGCCTTTGTAGACAAGATGTTACTTTGCCAATAATAGACCTGGCGGTATTTTCAGTATCAGGATGGAAGAAATTGGGAATGAAGATATGATGAAATGGTGATAGGAACAGAAGGGCAATTGGAGGAGAATAGAACACATCTGAATCATGCATGATGCAGGCATGAAATACATCATCAGTTTTCCCTCATAGTCATGGCCATTTCAATGCATTTCCTAAAAATAAAAAAGGTTCACAAAAGGCAAGACTGATATTAGCGCCTCCAAAATCTACATTGGCTTTACTTTGGATTGCTTACTGATTTTCATATGCAAAATATATGGGGAGACCATTAAATGAATCTGAGATGGTTTTCCTTAATGCATTACTTATGGAGATAACCTTTTAAGTACATTATTAATAGACCAGATACTCCTCTGATGTTTTATAAAATCACTTATGTCTCACAAAAAAAAAGTATCTATTTCATCGCACACTTTACAGATGAAGAAGGTTTAAGAGGTCTATTTACCCAAGGACACACCTATTACCCAGTTAGTCAATGAGGTACACACCTTTAATCCCAGCACCTGGAAAGCAGAGGAAGGAGGATCACAAGTTCCAGATGAACCTGGTCTACAAAGCAGGTTCCAGACCAGCAAAGCTACATAAGGAGACTATCTCAATAATAAATGAACAAACAGGAATTACTCATTTCAGCATAAGCAGTCTGAAGCCACAGCCCACAACCTTAATTGTAAACTATTAATGCTATTATTGACTGCTAAAAGTTTCATTTGTTTCCAGTCCATATCCAGTGCTTTTGGTTTGCTTTAGTTTTGTTTTTGATGTTTGGAGACAAGATTTCCCTGTGTAGCACCAAACTCCCTACATAGACCAGGCTGGCCTCAAACTCAGGGTACTGGGATCAAAGGTGTGTAATACCATGCTGGGCTCCATGCAATGTTTTTATAAGTATTCTTTATCCTGTAACCTGAGATAAGGATGGAAGTCCATTGAGAGAGGGTCTCAGGCCTTGCTGTGCATCAGAATCAGATCTGGGCTTATTAAAACTCCTCCAGAGTTTCTGACTCTGCAGGTGTGTGCTGAGGCCTGAGAATGTGCACTTCCCAAAAGTACTAGGTATTGTGGTAAGTTTAAAAGTGTGTGCTAATACTGTTTCTTATTAGCCCTAAATTTATTATGGCAGCATTATCTAACCAGCTATATACCCAAATAACCACACAGAGAGACTAGGATTTAGTTAGTTAGCCTAAAGCACAATGCTGTGCAATAATTACTCCATCCTAAATATCCAAGTTCCCATTCAGATTTGCCACATTATACTTGCTTTTTAATCATATCCTGGTTCCAGTTCATTTCTCCGGATGTTTCCTGGCCCTCTCTTTCTGAATATATCCTGCACTTCTCCTTTCTCCTCCCCTCAATGGACTAGGATATCCCACCCTATTCTCACCAGCACTGGCTGATTGGCATTTTATTGGCACAACGGAGAACAAATGGTTGGTTGGCATGTTTACACAAACTTGAGACAGGAGATGCTTAGAATAAACATCACAATGCTATGTCTGGATTGAAACCAGATAGCGGGGTAGAGAACTCAGCATTTGAATGAACAAGGGTAAACCGAACAATGTCCACAAGAACGTTATGCTAACTAACAACCGGGGGATTGTTACGGCTGCTCTAGACAACCATTTTACCACTCCTAAGGCAGAGGCTGCCAAATGTCACTGAAGGATCAGCTACTAGCTTCATCTCCCCTCTTTTTATAATCCTTCAATGCGTAAGAAAATTTCTAAGCTTAGCCCTAGGTCTATACGAAAGCAGGCCTCAGGCAACCCCTGCCATCAAGGGATACCAATAAATGGTTACTTGTTAAAAAAAAAAAAAAATCCAGCTATCTCCAGTTTTAGTAAATTAACCAAATCCCACAGGTCACCAGCGTTTTTCATTTTCTAAATGTCTCTCTAGTCCGTTTTCTGAATACCTCTCCATTCTGTCAGTCTTTGCCCAGGTTAGGCCCGCATCATCTTTCTACGATGTAGAAACAGCCTAGTTAATCTCTGCCTTTCAAAATGACCACCATGAAGCAACCACTGTCCCCATGGACCAAGCAGGCAGGCCAGTGTGAATGATATTCAGTCAAGTGGATCAGGCTAAAACCCTGAGTCACCCTTAACTTCATTCAGTCTTTTGTCATACCACATAGCCAATATCAGTACATTTCTTCTCCCCTACCTTCATTTAGTCTACATTAAACCAGCCACTGTTTCTGCAACCATATAAAGCCTACTGCAAACCTATTTGTGATACTTCCACTTAATTCCATTATAGTTCATCCCTCTCACAAAAGCAAAAATTTTTATGTATTTACTCATTCACTTATTTATTTATTTTGTTTTTCAAGGCAGGGCTTCTCTGTGTAGCGCTGGCTGTCCTGGACTTGCTTTGTAGACCAGGCTGGCCTCAATCTCACAGAGATCCACCTGTCCTGTCTTCATGAGTCCTAGAATCACAGGCATGTACCACCATGACAGGCTTTTGATGTTTGTTTCTTTTTTGAGACAGAATTTCTCTCTCTGTAGAACACACTGGCCTTGAACCTCAGAGACCCACCTGTCACTTTCTCCCGAGTGCTGGGATTAAAGGCAAGTGCCGCCACTGTTCATCATATGCCACCATTTCACACATGTGACATACTCGCATATAGAGACACACACACACACACACACACACACACACACACACTGCACTTACTGCTCTTCGAGAAGACCTGACTTCTGTTCTCAGTACCCAAATGGTAGATCCCAGCAATCTCCAGTAAGTTCTAAGAGATCCAACACTCCTTTCTGGCCTCTTTGGCATCGCATCACATGAACATAATGTGTCTAAGTCTTAGTTAGGGTGTGAAGAGACACCATGACAGAGGCAACTCTTATAAGGGAAAATACTTGATTCAGGCTGGTTTACAGGCTGGTTTAATCCATTATCATCATGGCAGGAAGCACAGCAGGATGCAGGCAGACTTGGTGCTGGAGGAGCTGAGAGTTCCATATCTTCATCCATGGGCAGCAGAAGGGGATTCTAATTCCATAGTGGGAGGAGCTTGAACATAGCAGACCTCAAAGCCTGCCCCCACAGTGACATACATCCTCCAACAAGGGCATACCTTAATAGTGTCACTCCCTATGAGCCAAGTGTTCAAACACATGGGTCTATGGGGGCCATACCTATTCAAACCACCACATTCTACATAGAAACCAGCAAAACATTCATACACATAAAATAAAAATAAATCTTAGAAAGGAATGAAAACAAACTTGAGGCATTCAAGTTTTAGGCATGTGAAATATCCAGTAGTGAATGGTTAAACAGTTATATAAACTAAGACATGTACTCAATGAACACATCTAAAGCCCTCAATTTAAATATTTAAAAATACTCTGTGACATTTTTACTTCAATCTCAAATCAAATACGTTTATGAGATAAGATTTTTTTGTTTGTTTCTTTCTTTCTTTTTGGTTCTGATTTTTTTCAGACAAGGCCTCACAAAGCCTAGGCTGACCTCAAACTCATTCTGTGACTGAGGCTAGCCTTGACTCCTGCATCCTCTTTCTCCTGCCTTCTGAATGCCCGCCTACCATATAATCTCAAGTCAGAAATATGATAGTCAAACCGGGCATGGCGATGCACACCTTTAGTCCCAGCACTCGGGAGGCAGAGGCAGGTAGAGGCCAGCCTGGTTGACATAGCAAGTTCAGAACAGCCAGGGCTATACAGAGAAACCCTGTCTAAAAAATTAAAAATTTAAAAATTAAAAAAATGTCAGTTTTCTATGAAAAATATTTCATGTCTTTGACTAGCTTAATGTTTTATCATACCTTCTACCTTCCTATTGTTAGTCATGCTACTTTTTTTTTTCTTTTTTTCTTTTTTCCATGCTACTGTTAAATAAAATAACACAATATCTTAGTGCCTAAGGCAAGGCAAAATGGTAATTTCTCAATCTCAGAGCTCTGACTCTTCTCTCTCACTATAAACATTTATATCGTCTAACATCACACACCAAAGCAGACCAAGCCAAGTGACAATGAGAAGAATAAACCAGACAAACCAGACAGATAAACCAGACAAAAATCTACTAGTAGATGTTGATAAAGAAACAGACTCACTCTCTGAAACTATAAGCAAACCCCCAATTAAACAGGAGTTGTTTTGGTTTTGTTTTTTAAGTGGCTTTGGTCAAGATGTCTCTTCACAGCAACAGAACTCATTTTCGTTTTACAAACAGTTCATAAAGTTGGCAGGCTGGCCAAGATTAAAATTGGCTTGTGCAAGAAAAGATACCCAAGGGCTAGAGAGGTAGCTCTAGCACTTGCCACCAACCAGACGGACCTGGACCTGTATTTGATCCTTAGGACTCACACAGCCAAAGTAGAGAGCTGACTTCCACGGGTTGTCCTCTGACCTCCACACGGACATGAGCATAGTGGCATGCTCTTATACATGTGCACACATGCACAAATAAATGTAATAATAACAACACAAATTTTAAATCAAAGAGACTCTGCCCCCTGTTGTCATGCCCTGCTTCACCAGATACAGTGGCAAATTTCCACAGCCTTTGAGCAAGTCTTCCTTGTTGAAAACAAAAACAAAAAGTACTAGAGAATTCCAGGGCTTTCCTTTAGTGCAACTGGCTTCCTTACAAAGCCTTTTAAGTTCACAGAGAAGTATTCCTTTGAGAACAAGAGAGGAGAAAGCCTATAATGGCTGGAAGAAGGAATCACATATGAACTTCTCCCTGTAATCTTTCTATCTGGTACCTCTCAGTAAGGCTGGGGTAGATTAAGGCTGAAAAGGTCTTTTCCTCCTTGTTTCATTACTATATATGGAACGTGTCACATGTCTAGAAAATGCACCTAATGTCTATACTAGTTACCCATTTTATACCTGCTTCAACTTTCCGAGGCAATCATGAGCAAAAATCAACCTACAAAGGATTAAATCACAAGACTACCAAAATAATTCATCTGGATTGGTAAATTCTAATAGATTCTATACAGAATGAAAATTCTATACATCATGAAGCTATGGTGACAGGGAGTTGAGTGCTGAGTTGACTGGAGTCCAGGGAGAAAATGCCATTGGTGCTTATTTTGCTTGTCCAGAATGGATTGTACTTTGTCAGACAAGGCTACTCTGGCCCATTACTGGGCTGAGGTGAGTCTCATCCTTCAGGCCTTACAGTATTAAAAGCCTCAGTGTTATCCCATTCCCTGACTCAGGCTCACCAAGCACTGTGGGGGACTCATCAGGGGATACTTCATCTATAGGGAATATGCATCTGTCTTTGTGACAGGAATTCTGGCTGTTCCTTAATCAGGCCCCATAGCTTAAGTCAGTGTCCAGAAGAACCACTGGGCCAGAGTTCTCACAGAGAAGCAGGAGACTGCCTTGGTGAAGCCAAAGCTGAAGAACCAACACTCAATGAAATGCAGAAGTGTGAAGCACACGATCGGAAGCCATCTTCTTCACCACGTGACTCTGGGAAACTCACCAGTTAATTTTTCTGACCATCATTTTCCTCAAGGAGGGACAGTTTCCGGTGGGTCTGAAGATTATTTATAGTGTTTAGCATGGCTCCTGGCAAGGTGTGCGTATATATATGATTCCCATGGTAAAAACAAGGTGAACCAGACATGAGCCTGTGTCTCCTAGTGCTCAGGAGGCTGGGGCAAGAGGGCTATTTGAACCCAGTTCTGGGGTAGCCTGGGCACAACCAAGAGTCTTAGGGGGCAGAAAAAAGGAAAGGAGGGTTGGGACAAAGAATACAAGGAAAGAAGGAACCATTATCAAGGGACACAGCGCTTTATAAAGTCAGATGGCTGGTCCAGGTCTCCCAGACCCCATGTCTACTCCCTATTCTCTTTGTGGCTCAAATACTTGGTTTGGGGGCAGAGCAGAGAAACCGCAGGGTGTGTCTTAAGTAGAGTCAAGTTTACTCATCTCTTTCAGTAACTAGCCTGTAAAACTGTTAACGACAGTAAGAAAATGAACTGTATGAAAACTAGAGAGCACCCATCAGCAGGCAGGAGGCTTAAAAGACAGTGGACTGTCTGTGAGATTTCTGCCTGGAAAAACACCTGTACACAGAGATTAGCCGCTGGTGCACAGGGTGAACACTTCCCCTCCAGCTTAGAGAGGAACACACTAAGCATCCCTTGTTCAGGGTCAGCATCCTCCCTATCTCCCTATGTGTTTCCAGGGTAACTGCTTCCTTATTGTCTAGTGGCTGAGCTGGGCTGGGGTTCCATGGCAGCAGAACACTCATCTCAGCAGAAGCATAGAGGAGATTTTGGGTTAAGGCAGGAACCGCCCTCTCAATCAAAATGTTCCCTCATCAGACCATAAACAGCCAGGCTGTGGTGGTGCACGTCTTTAATCCCTGCAGAAGACAGAGGCAGGTGGATCTCTGTGAGTTTGAGGCCAGCCTGGTCTACAAAGCAAGTCTAGGACATCCAGAGCTACACAGACAAATCCTGTCTCGAAAAACAAAAACAAAACAAAACAAAAAACCCCACTCTGACCTCTACCTTATTGACTCATCCATCTCGCTATATATTACTTGGCCCTGGTTCAAAACTAGCAGGAACCCCTGTCACTCTACTCTATATAGCCAGGCTTTCGTGACCCAGTGAGGCCTCACCCCAATCCCAGAAATGTGACCCCAAATTACCCGCTCTCAGGGTGGTGACCTGAAAAGGAAAACAGAACCAAAAGTAACGGATTGCTTACTACTTGGGTAAACATAGATAAAGGCAACAGTGTTAGAAACAAAGGTTTTCAGGGCTTTGTTTGCCCCTCGAATTACCACCACCACCAAACACTACAAAGAAGCCAAAAGGCTTTCAGTATGGTAAGTAAATGAGTACAAAGAAAATCGGGGGTGGAGCTTTGAAACAGCTCAGAGGCGAAGTGCCTGCTGTGCAAGATGGGCGACCTGAGTTCCCATCCTGAACCCACATAAAGGCGGACCAGGAAACCAAGTCCAGAGAGCTCCTCTCTGACCTGACCTCTACACACTTGCTCCATCACAGGCCTTCCCCTCATAAACAAGCCAATATCAGTAAAAATAGAGTTCCTGGGTTAAGCAAATTTTATTTCTTTAAGCAGGTTAAACCAGATATTTTTCAACACAAAGTCTATGCACATATTTGAGGAGTTTGTACAATCGAGAACATTTTGCATATATGTATATTTGCGTCTTTTTTTCCCCCCTGAAAGGGCACTTATTTCATTGTCTTATAAAACATATCTAAAACCCCAGAGATTATGATCTGGTCCGGGTATGTGGCTAAGTCAGCAGAGTGCTTGTCCAGCTCAGGAAGCCCAGAGTTTGATCCCCCGCACTGCACAGACAGGGTAGCACTGCACACACTGGTATAGCAAGGAGCACTGCACACAGAGGCGCGGCAGCACGCACACCTACAATCCTGGTGGCCGTGAGGAGGAGAGCATCAGAAGCTCAGGCCTCCTTAGCCGCACAGAGGGGCTGAGGCCAGCCTGACAACACAGCAGTCTTCACTGGGTGACAAGTGATTTTCAGACAAGATCCCAAAGGAGAAATACATTTCTTTGAGGTAATCTTAGAAACCCAATTTTACAAAATGATAGTAAACATCATAAACAAGGTCCTACCCATTGAAAGAAAACCCAGGGCTATGGATACAGCCCAGAGGCAGAGTGCGAGTCTAGTATGAGCAAGGCCCAGCTTCATCTCCACTACCGGCAACAATTTAAAAAAAGAAGAAGAAGAAAAAAGAAAATCTAATATGACCTACACATACATGGTAAGGTTTCAAATGGATATGCCAGTCTATATATGCTTAAAAACCCTGAAATTTTGATAAAATCTTCATCTAAATTGCTTCTATTTAAGCTGGGTGCAGTGGCACACCCCTGTAATCCCAGTCCTGGGGAGGCAGAGGCAGGCAGATCCACAGAGGCCAGCATGGTCCATAAAGTGAGTCCAGGACAGCCAAGGCTACACAGAGAAACCCTCTCTCTCTCAAAAAAAAAAAAAAAAAAAAAAAAAAAAAACTTGTTTCTATTTACTAATATGCTAAAAAGATGATGAGGTATTTTGCACAAAAGCTGCCTGTTTTCCATCAAGGATTATTCACCCAAATTTTAAGTAATGATAAATATTGAGCATTCTCCTGTCCCCAGGATATTATGATTTTTTTTTTTTGAGACACTGTCTCATGATGTAGCCCTCAAAAATCAATGGTTTGGAACCCAATGTATAAACCAGGCTGACCTCCAACTAACAGAAACCCACTAGCCTTTGCCTCTGCCTAATGCGTGCCAGAATTAAAGGAGTGCGTTACCGTGCCTGGATCACAATATTAGGATTTTTAAAAGAAAAGTAAAGCTGATATGATGGCTCCAACCTGTAATTCCAGCACCCAGGAGGCTGAGATAGGAGATTATCAAGTTGGAAGGTAGGGGTCTAGCGAGATGGCTCAGTGTTTAATAGCGCTGTTGCTCTTGCAGAGGTCTTATGCTCAATTCCCTGTACCCACATGATGGTTCACAACTATCTGAAACTTCAGTCATGAAGGACCCTCTTCCGAGGACACCAGGAGTGCAGGCCAAATATTCATTCATCTAAAAACAAAATAAATCTGAAAATAAAAATATGACACCAGCCAGGGATACATAATTCCAGGTCAGCCAAAATTACAGAGGAAGATCTCTCTTTGTTTTTTCAAGACAGGGTTTTTCTGGCTGTCCTAGAACTCACTCTGTAGACCAGGCTGGCCTTGAACTCACAGAGATCCACCTGCCTCTGCCTCCCAAATACTGGGAAAGTCATTATATACTCACATTTTTAATTACATGTTTTCAAAAAAATGTATACACTATTGGAAAAGATGCATTCAAAGGACTCTAATATCACTGTAGTACAATAAAATTTAAGACAGATTTGCATAGGTTGAGAACAGAAAGAAGTGATTTGATTCAACTAGTCACTCAGAATTGCTGGAAGAGATAGCACTTGCGCTCAGGTATTAATGGCTTTGCCTATATTTTTTGATGGATCACTCTCATGCTAGAAATTACGCTGTCACCAAGCTATAGCCCCAGGCCTCTGAGCTGTCTTGCAGGTGTAGCAAGACTGAGCCAGAAAGTGCATAGCTCCCCAGTCACTGCCCAGGCCTAGGCTACAGCAGTGATGAGCTGGCAACCACAGCCTCGACTGCTGCCAGATCTCACTCAAATCAGGTCACAATCTTCAATTGTACCATATCTCAGAAAGGAGGGCAGAGGAGGCATAGAAATGCTTTTCGTTAAGAATTCTCGTTGTGCACATATTATAGAAAAACACTTCACGCAAGCTTTCATCACAGAAAGTGATGAGCAAGGCTATGCCCATCCAAGGACAAACTACATTTCCTCCTCACTTTCTTTGTAAACTGAGAAACTATACCGCTTTGAGCATTTAAAAGGAGCGTTTTAGCAGAGCGGTGCTGGCACACCCCTTTAAATCCCAGCACTCAAGAGGCACAGGCAGTTGGTCTCTGTGAGTTCAAGGCCAGCCTGGTGTACAGAGTGAGTTCCAGGGCAACCAGAGGTACACAGAGAAACACTGTTTCAAAGGAACAAAAACCAAAACAAACAAAAAGTAGTGTTTTTGTTTCTCATAAAACAGGGAAAAGTCTAGTGACTTTGTTTTGTTGTTGTTGTTTGTTTTGTTTTTTGAGATAGGGCTTCTCTGTGTAGCCCTGGCTATCCTGGACTGGCTTTACAGACCAGGCTGGCCTTGGAACTCAGCGATCTGCCTGCCTCTGGCCCTCTGAGTGCTGACATCAAAGGTGTGCCCCACCACGTCCAGCTAGTGACATTTCTTCTAACATGTAGAATCTTAAGTGGAAGCTAGGACAATGCTCTATCAGAAGTCTGAAAAAGAGGGTGAGCAAAGTAGCCCCGCCGGTAAAAGCAGTTGTGGGCAAGCCTGGGGACCCAAGTTTGCGCACCTCTGGCACCCATGTGAAGGTACAAGGAGAGAACTGATTCACCAAGCTGTCCTCTGACCTCCACACATTAATTGTGACATGTTGGTGCCCGCTGTCATCTCTCCCTTTCCCTCTCTCCCCCACTCCACACAACAAAAATAAAGTTAAAAAAAAAAAAAAAAGAAATGTGTAGAGGTTGTTGTTGATTCCTGCCCATTTGCTTAGGGATAATTTTTCCAGCCGTGCCTGGTATGAAGAGTAAACCCCATTGCTAATTTGATGGGTACAGAGAAGTGGCACCCAGAGAAGGGGCACAGTCAAGGTTTACAGAGTCTGCTGTCTATGTTTTCGCTCTGGTCGCTAAGCCAATATACTCTCACAGTAATGGTGCAGGCCTCCAGCCTCCACAGAGACTGACTCCAGCGGTCAAGCTCAGTGACTGGCTAAGGGGTCACTCCTCACAAAGGGGGTCACCTTAAGCCATGCTAAGAAGACAGGCGGGGCTGATTCCTTTAATGAGGTATTACACTTTTCCTTCCCAAAGTTCCCGCCCCAGCACGTCCCTCCCTGCAAGCCTCCATGAGCTGCCATGAGAGTCACTGGGTCCCTCCTCCCTTGACTTCTGAGTGAAGTCAGCACTCAGAAAGTAGTAACTTTGCTGTTGTTTTGTTGCATTTTGTTCTGAAACAGGGTCTCACTATGTAGCCCTGGCTGTCTCACGTAGACCAGGCTGGCCTCATCCACCTACCTTTGCCTCGGGAGTGCTGGGATCAAAGGCATATGCTACTCTGGCTATCCCTGCTTCTCTCTTCCTGTTGGAAGCTGGCTAGAACCAAGCAGATGCTCTGTTGTTTGCATTAAGGTCCCTTCCTCTTTCCCTGAAGTCCTCCTCCCTACCACACGACCGCTTGTTCCCCGTGTGCCTGACCTCCATGCCAGCTTGCAACATGGCCTTTTCCCCTTGTTTTCTATACTCCTCCTTCGGGCAGCTGCCCAGATTTACAGCTTGCCTTTCCTGGTTTGTTTGTTTTTTTTTTTCTTCTAAGTTTGAACTCTAATAAAACTGTCCCCAAAATTCTCTTCGAGTCTACTCTTGAATTATTTTATTAATGAGACAACCTCCAAAAGGAACCCCAATTCCTTTGACATCAGTACTGACTTCACATAGAGCAACTAGGGCTAACCTTGGGGACAAGGCCACGGCACAAAACTTGGAACACCCGACACTGCCACAGTCTCCGAAGGTCCCCTGAGCATTCCAATAGATTAGCCAAGGTCTGCCTCACAAGAAACTCCCTTGTATTTTGTCCTCCAGGAAAAAGTTACACTGGTCCCTAAAAACAAGTGCAAATGTCTGTCAAGCACTGTGCCACATTTAGGAAGCATTTTACTTGCTTGCTTGAGAACAGCAGTCTTGCAAAAAGAAGAAACAGCTAAGAAACCTGGGAGGCCACTGGAGGCATATTTGAACATTTGGTGGTAACTACTGATATAAATAATTCAGAAAATAGATTTTTTCCATTTTCTCATCAACGTCAAAACACCACTTCACCTCTAGCTAAAGACACACTGTTAAATATTCTTGGACTAAAAACAAAACAAAACAAAACAAAACAAAACAAAAGAGGTTGATCTACTATATTGAATATTATTATATGTGAGGAAAAAAATCAGGATGAAAAATAATGAGCTGTCACAAAGACATTATTGAAATAATCACAGAAAGAAAGACTCAGATGAGTAGCATAACCCCTTCTAGCTGGGAGCTGGTTGTAACGTGTGACTCTTAGAGAATCATTAGAAACTTAATAATGTCACTCTCTTTTAAGAAGTTCAGGTTTAGCTGGGCATGGTAGCACAGGCCTTTAATCCTAATGCTCAGGGAGGCAGAGGTAGGCACTGTGAGTTCAAGGCCAAGCCTGGTCTACAAAGGGAGTCCAGGACAACCAAAGCTACACAGAGAAACCCTGTCTCAAAAAAAAAAAAAAAAAAAAAAAAAAAAAAAAGAAAGAAAGAAAAAGAAAAGAAAAGAAAGAAAGAAAGAAAAAAGAAGGAGTTCAGGTTTAATTTTGCATGCTTTATTCTCCATTTTCACTTTTCCTTTTCACTTGGAATACATTCCTAGTAGAATTAATACCATCAAAACATCATGATAGCTACTGGTAGGAAGATGGACACGCCTCATGAGGCTGAGCAAAAGCAGCCAGACATGAAAGGTGATGCACTAGTGTGGGCACACCTGAGGATCTGTGTGTTCAAGGCCAGCCTGACCTGCATTGAGAGTTCCAGACCAGCTGGGCGTGTGTAATGAGATTCTGGAAGGGTCTTTATCCTCATTGGGGTAAAGTGTAAAATAAGCAGTGGCTGTGATTTTGTGAGCCAGAAAAGTTACCCTGGGAGGAGCTGGGCACAAGCAGGGCATCCCAGGTGCCAGTAAGGTTGTGGCCTTCACATCTGAATGTTGTTTGCATGGTAGGTTCAGTTTGCAACGTTTCAATAGTTTGTCTTATGTTCTTTTTCTGTATACATGTTAGACTTCAAAAAGTCCATAAAAACTACATAAAAATAGCCATGGTGTCACACACCAATAATCCCAGGACTGTGGAAACAGAGACCAGCAGATCTCGGGAGTTCTAAGCGAGCCTGGCCTATGCAGGACTACACAGTGAGGCCTTGTCTCAAAAAACCAACCCTGCCCCAGAACAGTCAAACGGAAAACCACATAAAAACCACAAAGGTCACCCACCATGAGTCCTGCATCAGGAAGGTGTTTGGGTAGAAGACCAACTTTCAGGGGCTGATGGATGAAGCTGGCTCAGGGTTAGAGTGCTAATCCAGCAAGCAGGAGGTCCTGGGCTGGCCTCAGGTTTGCAAAAACCAGAAGAATGTCATTAGAGTGATAGGAAAACCTATAGAAGTGGAAAGTAGCCCCTGGGTGGGGCAGCAAGACTGCTAGCTGAAGTAGATAGAGCTTTTGAGGATTTCTGATTTACTATTTATTTATTTGTGTGTATGTGCTGAAGATCAAACGTGGGGCCTTGTGCATGCTGGGTGAACACCCCACCAATAAGCTCCATGCCTGTCCCTGCAGCTGCTGCTGCTTCTATTATTATTTTATCATCCTCATAATTATTGAAACAGGGTCATCATCATCATCATCATCATTACTGAAACAGGGTCATCATCATTATTGAAATAGGGTCATCATCACCATGATTAAAACAGGGTCTCACCTGTTCTGGAACTTGCTAAATAGATTGGTCTGTCCTTAAACTCAGAGAATCACCTGTCTCTGCCTTCTGAGTGCTGGGGTTAAAGGTCTGTGCCATCAGGCTTGGCCTGGAGTTCTTTTTAAAGTGACAGAGAGAGAGTTCTACAATTGACTGTGGTGGCAGTACAACCATGTAAATATAATAAAGGCTCCTGAACTTTATACTTTAAGAAAAGTAAAACAAAGGCCAAAACCAATATTGGAGGTCTCACTACAGTTATCATCTGACCCTCTCTGTGTCTCCAGGTTGGATACGGTGTGAGACCTTGGGATGTTTACGAGCAGTGGGAAAGAGCTGATTAAAATGAAATGATCTGAGTCCCAGGGCCTCCCTAACATCCACTAGTCTTCTCTGTGACTAGTGCTCAGCAGGAGCCAGTATTGTGGGGGTTCAGGGGTGGTCCCAGACCTCTGAAACATACTGATCCCTGGGTTTTACCCTACAGATTTTATTCAGTTGGTATGGATCTCGACCCATGTATTGTGAAAGAAACTCTTACAAAGAAACTGTGTCTGCAGGGAGTGACTGACTGGCTGATTAGAAGTTCAGTTCCGTGGCAAGATTGGAATGCTACACGTCCAGAGGCTAATTACCTTATCTTGGGCTAGCTTCAGTCCCTAGAAACAACCATTCCTTGCTCAGCTCTGATTGGAATTAACATCCTATGACTAATAGAGAAAAACCTTTGCAGTCTATTGATGTGTCCAACTCACTAGCTTCCACCAACCCCAAAACGAAGAATGCTGTCAGATAGCATCTTAGGCCTGCAGAAAAGCCTCCCCAACCCTGCTGTAGCTGCCTCTAATGCAGCCATCAGTGTATTTTAACTCCCCTTGATTTGTGAATTTCCTTGTTCTGTAAAAACTGTAAAACATCATGAAACTGTTTCTGTGTAGGAACACAGAACTTAGAATGACCTAACTCTGTGTGCTCAGGCCATGGGCAATCAAAATGGAACCAGAACAAACTATCTTTTATTCCCTAAAAATGAGAGCTGTGGGTTCTGGAGACGTGGCTCAGTGGTTAAGAGCTCTGGTTGCTCTTCCACAGGCCCCTGGTTTGATTCCCAGCAGCCACCTGGCAGCTCACAACTGTCTGTTAACTCCAGTCCCAGGGGATCTGAGGGCTTCTTCTGGACTCTGCAGGCACTGTGTGCTCATGCTGCACAGATAAGACTTGCAGGCAAAACACATAAAATAAAATAAGCTTTATACACATAAAACAAAATAAAATAAGCTTTAATACACATAAAATAAATAAGCTTTTTTTTTTTAAGATGAAAGCTGTGGTTTTGCACCAGTGATAATGTCTGAATTATAAACAAATGTAGAAACACTAGGGAATTAGATCCGTCAAGACAACGAAAAAGGGAAGTAGCTGAGAATTGCTGAGCCTATGAGGTCAACTGGGGCTTCCTAGTGAGTTCTAGGATAACCAGGGCTACAGTGTGAAGGCCGTCTTTAAGAATAAACAAACAAAAGCAAAAACAAAAGCCTACTACTTTCCCATTTTTCTTTCTCTTCAAAACCCAAATATCTGGGGGAGGAAATGGAGGGAGGAGAGTGGGAGAGTCTCTCCCAAGCTGCCCTTGAAATCACTGGGCTCTCAGAATGGCCTTGAACCTGGCTTCAATCTCCCAAGGGCTGAGATTAGAGTTACCCAGGTAACGGCAACAAGTGGGCTGGATCTGGATTTTAAACGCAGGGTTTCTGTGACTGAGTTCCCATCTGTTCTCCTGCAACTTGTACCTAGAGCTCACTGAGCTCCTTGACCTAAGTAAGGGGACTCCCTGTTCTCTGAATTTGTCGATTTAAACTGTGATTGCTGCTGTGGCTCACCTTTCAGAACTGGATATCCAGACCACCTGTCAACCCGTTTTTGAGCTTGGCTTCCCCTCTTTGTTGCCTTAATCGCTATTAGAAAGCCAAGCACACTTTGAAGCACACAGATTGGAATATGTGTGTGTTGTGGGGGGTGAGAGAGGATCAAAAGGTAAGTGTGAGGGAGTAGGCAAGGTATGGGAAGAGTTTCTAGAAAGCCGGGGTTGCAGAGGCGCACGTCCCATCCAACACACAACGGTTCTACTTAAAAGGGCTTAAAAAGGAAAACCGACACTGAATACTTAGGTATTTCACGTCAAAACCCAAATGTCCAGTTTCTCATGAAAAAGATAATATGGGGCTGTCAAGATGGCCCAGTGGGTGAAAGAGTTTGCCTGGGCAAGAGTGAGACACCCCACCCTCACTCCCCAGCCTGCCCTCTTGTTAACAGTACCTAAAAGTGGTTCAATCAACAGAGGAGGGACTGGAGATGTGGCTCAGTGGTTAAGAGCACCAGCTGCTCTTGTAGAGGACCCAGGTTCAGCTCCTAGCACCCACAGGGCAGCTCAGAAACATCTAGAAATGCACTTCTAAAACACTGGTGCCCTCTTCGCGCCTCCCCTGAACACATGTGCATATACTCAAGGCAAAAACACACAAACAAACAAACAAGTAGATAAGTAAACAAGTAAGTATGTAAATAAATAAATAAATCTCTCTGTTTGTCGAGACAGGGTTTCTCCGTGTACCGTTGGCTATCCTGGAACTTGCTCTGTAGATCAGAGCTGGCCTCAAACCCACAGAGCTCCACCTGCGAGCACTGGGATTAAAGGCATGCCCCACCAGGCCCAGCTAATAAATCTCTTTCATCTTAAAGGTCTAAAAAAAACAAAGAGAGGAGAAGGAGGAAGGGAAGAGGAAAGCAGCAGCTGGCTGCCCAGGAGGAACAGTTACACGGCAGGAGTGCCATGGCTCCACTCATGAAATACAGTACCCACTTTAACTGTGATCCACACACTGCTTCTCTGCAAGTGTTGTTATGATTGTCCCTGAACATATTGGTCTGAGCCTAGAGAGAACAAGTGCTAAGGATTAGGGCCCGACAGAGGCAGAGACTGGCCTACGAAGTCCAAGGGAAACAGAGCCTGTGTGGACAGCAACGAGCCAGAAATGTGCATGAGGAGGTCACAAACTGAGTTAGACTTGAAACCCAGATTTGAGAGTGAGAGAGCTGAGAAGAGAGTGCTTGCTAAGAGAGGGGCATGGATGACTGGGTCCCAACAGAGGGACCACTAGAAAGGGCTGTAATTGAAGGCAGCCCCCACAGCAAAGACAGATCAGACAACGTCTGAGTGGGACAGAATCATCCAGCACCAACAAACCTATCAAGCCTGGCAGAGTGAAGAGGGGTACGGCTGGCAGCCGCACACTGAAGACAGGACACACAGGGCCTAAACTGAGAGGATGTCCAAGACTTGGCTGGTAGCCTTCAAGAGTTTTTACAAAAAGAGGTAGAAGCCAGACGGCAGCCAGGAGTTAAGGCGGCACGCGGTGAGGAAGTCAGAGTGCCAAAGAAGCCTGTTGATATTTATGGTACTGACTGAGGTTTGGGCTGTGTTTGTTTTGGCTGGAGAGTTGCTAGGGCTACGGCAAGCACACACTGAACTGTTCTGCGGCTACGTTTGATGTCTGAAACTCAAACCACCTATTCTCTCTCTCTCTCTTTCTCTCCCTCTGTACATATGTGTAGGGGAACTTGTCATTTAGGCTAGACTGGTTAGCCAGTGAGCCCTCAGGATTTGCCTGTCTCTGATCCTAGACTCCCACCCAGGTGCTGGGTTTAGATGCTGGGATTCCAGCAGTCTTGGCTTTTGCTCAGGTACTAAAGATCCAAACCCAGGTCTCACTGCTTGAGGCAGCAAGCATTTTACCTACTGAGCCATTTTCTCTTCTGATACTCCTGCTTTCCTACTTCCGAAGTGCTGGGATTACAGGAATGCACTGTCACTCCCAGTCCGGATTACTTACTCCTATTTAGTCCTAGGAAAACACCGATCTTGTCATATACCTTCTTCCTCCAAGTAGAAGCCAACAGCTCTCATATGTTTGTGGCTGCCAACAACCCAGGCCAGCATAGATTGTGAGCAACAAAGGCTCTGGGTGCCCATTGCCTGGGAAGAGAAGATCGTCAAAGAGCAGGCTAAGTTGGAGGAGGGAGGTTGTGCTCTTCCCTGTTTGCACATTTGTGTTTACCCATCAGTATCCAGCGGCGCTGAAAGATCAATTAATTTGCCAGCCTCCAGTTGTTCCAATCATCGCTGTCCTCGTGGAAAGTGGACTAAGCAGGGACTGAGGACACCAGAGGGCAGCCTGCTGACTTTATAAATGCCTAGACACACTGGCTTAACGGTTAGAAGTTGGCAGTTCCTCGGAAAAACAAGCTGAAGGGAAGCATCCTCCTCGTTGGTATAAAAGCAGGGGCTGGGAGTGTAGCTTGGTGGCAGGCTACCTGGTAGCATGCTCCAGACAGAGCCTGGGTTCAATCCCAAGCGCGGGACCAAGAAAAAGACATTCAGAATTCACTTTTTTCCACTATCATAGGATAAGGACCTCTGTCTGTGTGTCACATACACAAAAACAAAACAAACAAAAGACAACTAAGAGAAAGCTATGTGGGAAAGCACACACAGATGGATTTTGGTAAAATATTCGTAAATGAGCCAGGTTTGGTGGCAAATGTGCCAGCACTCCTGAGGTGGAGACAGAAGGATTAGAAGTTTCCAGGTCATCCTTCTCTAGATTCAGACCTAACCTGGGATACAGGAAACTCTCTCAAACAAACAAACAAACCTGTAGATGAAATTACACATCTAAAATTTGCTTTGAAATTATAAATACAGGGGTGAGCAATGATAAGAACAAATGAGTTTAGCCATGGGTCTGTAACTTAAGCAAAGTTCAGATTTAGGGCACTCTTCTTGCTGACTTTATCCTTTTTTGGAGACAGGTCTCACTACCTGGCCCTGGCAGGCCTGTAAGTTGCTATACAGACCACACTAGTCTGGAACTCACAGAGATCCACTGCTTCTCCCTCTGAAAGTGCTAGGACTAAAGGTGTGTACCACCACTCCAGCAATGTCTGACATTTTCTACAATATAAAAATTTAAATATTAACATACTTATCTCAAATACCACTTTGTACACAACAACAACAACAAACCCAATAAACTGGGAGAAATAGGCAACACATACACTCCCTAGCTACTACAAATCTCATCAGTGGGAAATTCATAAAAGAATTGTTGGCTAGTTGGTTGGTTGTTGTTTTTTTGTTGTTGTTGTTGTTTTGGTTGTTTGTTTTTTCAGACCGGATTTCTCTGGCTGTCCTGGAACTCACTGTGTAGATCAGACTGAACTCATACTCACAGGGATCTGCCTGCCTCTGCCTCCCAAGTGCTAAGAAAAAGCAGAAACTTTTAAAAGCCAATTATATGAAAATACATTTTATTTCACTACCTGAAATAAAAACACATTGTATTTCACACACACACACACACACACACACACACACACACAGAGAGATATTCCTACTCTGCACACCTAAAATTATATTATTTTGGTCAAGGGAGTGGGGATTTGCAGACATTAACTTAGAACTGTGAGGAAGGAAGGTTATGGACGCCCATGAGTCCTCATCAGAGGGAGGAAGTGTGTTAGTATTGAGAGATGCCTGGGTCATGAAGGAAGCAGGCAGTGGAGAAACATAATGACATTTTGCTGCTGGCTTTGAAGATGGAAGAACAGACTGTGTGCCAAGAAATGCTAGAAGCTAGCAACCACAAAGACACTGGTTCCCCTGCAGCTTCCAGAAGGAAGCCACCCTGCTGACACCTTGACTTTAGCCAGTGACTCTGCCTGAAGACAGACAACAAGCCACTTGACCTCCCTTGACCTTTCAGCCTACTGACTTCCGGAGTCCACGAACTCCGTAATGTTGCAATGTACTTCCTATCAGTTCACCCTCCAATTCTCCTCAACAGCCAGCTATTTCATACCTTCTAACCCTCCTCAGGTTACTTCTTTGGCCATGTTCTTTGTTGGTGGGAAGGACTTGATCAAATGCCCACAAGACCAAAAGAAACCGGGGCACTTTCAAACCCTCGCGGTCCCTACTCACCCAGCTACCCACTCCTTGGTCCCACCGGGTCTTTCTGCATCTACAGCAGATCCCGCCCCCTCAGCCTCTCTGCATTGTTCCTACAGCTCTCTTTCAGACACTGATACTCCCCCCTTTACCAGGTTATCCAGCAACATGTAAATGTGCCTTAATATAACCCAGCCTAAAACCAGGACATTCCCACCATACCTCCTTCGTCTGTCTGCCGCACCGTGGACGAAAGCTCACAGACGCTGTCCACGGTTCTGCGGTTCGGTTTGGGCTCTAACTCCCTTTCCACCCCGGTTGGCTGTCACTTAACAGCCTCAGCGCAGTGTGGACCGTTCATCAGGTCGAGGAGGAAACAGGATCCTAGAGAAGTCCGGGCAAGCAGTTCAAAGGCAAATGCTAGTAAACATTTCGCTCTGAGCCCCTTGCAGTTTCTCCTGCCTTTTTATCACTGCAAATTAGACTGTCCATCCAGCCTTTCACAGCATTAGACTTGTATATATTCCTTATAACATGATTACAAGATTTGATTTTCATTAGTTTATGTACCATGGCATACTGACTGTAATACATTTTGGGTTTTTTTCTGTCTGTGTCATAGTTCACGTTGACATATGTTTTCTCTTTATAGTCATTTCTTTTAGATACAATTCTGTGGATAGTTCCCTTGGCTAGGAGGCTCTATTACCATAATCTATAGCACATTCTTTATTCATAAATTTCTTATTTTCATTTAAGAAATACGTGCTTGGTATGAAAGTGTGGAAAACAGGAACACAACTGTATTTACCATAATTACATAACTATGCCACCGAATACTAATTCAGTTAGTACTTTCATTTCCTTCAGGTTTTCCTATCTGCTTCCCACCCGCCCTAGTTATAACCACAGCAAATATTTTTAAAAAGCCAGCTTGAATTAATTTATTAAATATCAAAGAATCAACATAAACAAAAACTGTAGCAGTCAAGGGTATCTGACATGTTTAATTCTACAAATGAAACAGGAAATTAATATTTCTCATCAATACAAGAACGGTCGTGTAGTTTTGTTTTTTTTTCTTTTTTTATAAAGCAGAACCAACACTAGCTTTTGGTTGAATTGTTAAGAATTAAGTTATGTCACTTCTTGGCCTTCCGGGATAAGATCAAATAGAGAATTAAGTTAGATAATGCCTGTGGTGATCACTGCCGATGAAGGAGCAGGTGAGTATTGAGCGTGTCAGCAATCGCAGGGGCTATTTCCTCGGCTGAGAGGATTCATCCTCAGCTGCTCTGCCAAAGGCCTTGAGACTGAAGCCTCCACACAGAAAGTCTCAGCACTGCTGTTTCCTTGTGACCTTCCCCACATCACAAGATCACAGCTAAAACTTCCAAACAGAACAGTGCCTGATGCAGGAAACACTTGTTGAAAGAAAAAGATCATGTCTTTTTTAGTATAAAAAGGGGTGATAAGGGTGAGGATGTGGCTCAGGTGAAGCACTTGCCTGGCTTGCTTGAGGTTTGACACACACACACACACACACACACACACCCAGCATCACCACTTCCTGTAAAATGAACATGGGACAGAGACAGAGAGAAGGACCTAGTGCTCAGCGCGCCAACAATTTAAAATAATTTGACTTAACACACAAATTTTTTTCTTACTGCTAGGGGTGTAGCTCAGTAGTGGAATGCTTGCCTAGCAAGCAAGCCTTTGTTCAAGCCTCTTATGCTGTCAAAAAAAAAAAAAAAAAAAAAAGGAATAAAATATTTCTCACCTCTTTAGGCGAAAACTTTGCAGAGTAAGCATTATTTTTATACTTGAATTTTCATCGTTATCTGGACCTAGTAATTAATGCCATAATCACTATTTTTTGTTAATTTTTTAAAAATTGATTTATTTATTATGTATACAACGTTGTGTCTGCATGTACCCCTGCATGCCAGAAGAGGGCACCAGATCTCATTACAGATGGTTGTGAGCCACCATGTGGTTGCTGGGAACTGAACTCAGGACCTCTGGAAGAACAGGCAGTGCTCTTAACCTCGGAGCCATCTCTCCAGGCCCCTTTTTTGTTAATTTTTTAAAAATCTGTTTTAATAACTTGTTTGACACCTTCTTGAAGGCTTCTCAAACACTGATATAACTGAGCGGGGGATTGAAGAGATGACTCAACAGTTAAGAGGAAATGTTATCCTTGCAAGGACCTGAGTTTGGTTTCCAGCACCCATATGGCTCATGAGCTCTTCTGGCCTCCACAAGCACCTCACAGAATCACATACATGGCGCTTGCACGCACACACACACACAAAGAGAGAGGGAGAGAGATAATAATAGTAAATATTTTAAAATGTATTTAATTTTGGAGCACAGTTATGCTCTGTTTTATTCATTCCGCTAGAATGATATACAGAATACAAAAGCAGACCTTCAAGAGGTCCAGAATATGACAAGGTAACATTAAAATTATTTTCGGCAAGAGGCATTTCAGTTCCTGAAATCACTCTGAAAGCAGAACCTCCCAAAATAACTCAATTTTTATAAAAGCCAGGAAGATAGACTCATGGCCAGAGACAACGAGTCTCCACTGCGCATCCCAGCAGACGCTGTCACAAAACTGTCCTGACTCCTTTTATCCCTCTTGGAGCCATTGAGGCCATTTATTTTCCTCCAACTGCTCTTCTCCGTCTCCCCTGTGTGGATGGGTGTGTGAGCCCCAAACACATGGTTTTTCTGTGAGTTCCTATAATTAAAACATGTGACTACATTTTGTCTTTTCTCTTGCTAATCTGCCTTTTGTCATAACTCATAATCCCAATGCATAGAACCTAAAGGGATAGGAACCAAGGAAAGGATTTTCTTTCTCAAAAATCTTATATTCCCAATACATTTTGCATACACTGAATCTGGAATTTTCATATTGCTCTTGCTATGACAAAAAGCCCAGGCTACCATCATGGAAGCCGTAGCAACATGACAGTTCTGGATGGACCTGACAGGACCCCATATCTGGAATCTCTAAATAGGACTGTATCAGACAACAAAGGCATGGCAAGGGACCTAGAGGAAACTTCCAAATACTTGTACGGAGTAAGTAACCTTGGACCATTACTAGGAGGAAAGAAAAAGTAACTGTACGCAGAGAGGAGGGCAACTGTTCTACCTTGGAAGGCAAGAGCATGAGGGGAACAAGTCCAGCACTGAGTCCTTCATTGTTGAGAGTAAGAGGCACTTTGGCTACCACATCCCCTGGAACAGACTCCAGAGGAGGGAACAGTTACAAGACTTAAAACCCACTTAGCTGAAGGCCATTCCTTAAACTGCCCAGTATTCTGTGGCCAAACTAATTAGACCTTCAAGAAAGAAGGGAAGAGGTAACCACAGACTGTCTTCTGTTCACACTATCTTCCCTGGAGCTTCAGGTGGGAAAATGCTGGAGTCCCTCCCTCCACTCTGCTCTATGAGGTACCTTTCTAAACAAACGAACAAAAACACCTACTCGATTGGCAGAAGCCGTTGTCGCTGGGCTCCAGACGGTCACTGACCAGCCAGGGGACCAGAAAGCACGGAGACGACTTGACCAGACTGAGGAATGGCACCCAAAGACCCACTTCAGTCCTACCTGTTGCCAACAATGCAACTGTGTCTGTCCTCCCCAAATCCTTCCATTTAGGGAGTGGTTTGTTTTGTTTTTGTTTGAGACAGGGAACAGGGTTTTTCTGTGTATCAACCCTGGCTATCCTGGACTTGCTTTGTAGACCAGGCTGGCCTCAAACGCACAGAGATCCACCTGCCTCTGCCTCCCTGAGTGCTGGGATTACAGGCACATGCCATCACACCCAGTTCATGGAGTGTTTAAGTGTTCATAAGGGGCCAAGGACTAAAATATATAGGACTGCCAACTAGACAAGAGGCCTGAGGAGCTGGCAGAGACAGCAAATCAACACTGAAAGTGGTGGGCGGGGCCTGAAGAACCAACTTTGGGAATGAAAAGTGGTCCAGCGGGAGAGAACAGTCAGAACATCCAGGAACTGAAAACATCCGTCAAACTGGGCTTTAGACAGGTAAAACAAGCTGGGTGTGGTGGCCAATGTAATTGCAGCATCCCGGATGCAGAGGCAGAAAGTTTGCCCAAAGCAGAGAAATCTACAAAGTGAGTTTCAAGCCCCAGGACATGGACAAAGGGAAGAATGTCTCGGAAAACTAAGATCAATTGAATAAAAGCCCAAACAAGCAGTCGAGGCGAGGTGGAGAGGAGAGGGGCGGTGGGTTCGGAAGGGTGAGTCAAGGCACATTCGGAAGCCTGAAAGGCCAGGGGTCTGGTCCTAGTCTCACCCAAGCTAGGCAGGTACTCAGCCCTAGCAGTGAACCGATCCGGAAGGTTTTTCTTTGTGTCCCTTCCCACCGCCACCCCTCAAACCCCCTGCATGGCTACTATCTCTATTCAAGTCTCCGCTGAAAGCCATTTCACTTTCTTGTTGAGGTTAAGTAAAAGATAATTTCACCCTACAGCTCATTCTTAAGACAATGATCCTGTAGAACTCAGGTAAACCCTTCTGAGAAGTTTTTTTCACCTTGACAAAGCAAATAATCCCCTAAACAGTTTCTGTGAAAGCTTTGCTAGTCTTTTGACCTCTGGGCCAGCCTGGAGAGCTAAACTCTCAGCCAAGTTTAAGGAGAAAATACCCTGAAGGGATAATTTCCGGCCCATCAGAGTCGCAGATTAACTTAATTGCCTGACTTTCCCTTCATTAGAAACTTCCTCAGAGGCAAACCGCTCACTTCCGAAAAGAGAACCCCCTCCCCCCCCCCAACACACAAAAGCCTTGGCTGTACCATCAGTTGAGGGAGAAGGTATAGGACCACAGAATGAGGCAAAGCAGCAATTCACAGCTTTAACATTTCAATAGGAGCCAGGAATTACACAGCCCGGAGCAAAAGAAGTCGCCTTTGCACCTTCCCCCGCATTTTCCTGTGCATTGTTTGTGGTTGGGTCTCCCTGCAGAACACAGTGGTGGTAAACCTTATTTTTAAAAACAAATTAAAGAGCTCAGCTGGTCAGAGCAGTCCTTCCAGCAGTGAGGGTAGAGTACACTCTCTCCAGGGGACAGTGGGGTGCTAAGGAGACCAGAGGTTAGGGAGCAAGAAAGCATTCCGGTCCTTCCTGGGCCACTCCCGTGAGCTCTTTCGGGCAAGTCCCTACGCGGGTAATTCCAGCACTCTGGAGGCTGAAGCAGGTTTCCTAAAATTCTAAACCCCTTTAGGCTCTATTTGCTGTCGCTGTTTGTTTTCAAGACAGTCTCACAGAATTGCCCTGGCTGACCTGAAACTCCGGGAAGCTCAAGCTAGCCTTGGCTGAGTTCAGAGATCCTCCTGCCTCAGAAGTAAGCACACCTGCAACCCCAGCACTCTGGAAGACAGAGTCAGGAGGAGCCCTGTGAGTTCGAGGCCAGCCTGGTCTACAAAGTGAGTCCAGGACAGCCAAGGCTACACAGAGAAACCCTGTCTAGAAAAAACAAAAAAGTAAGTTTGAGGTTACAAAGAAAACCACTACTCCGACTTTAGTGTCTGGGCAAAGCAAACTTCACTCTTAGAGCATGTGCTGGGAAAAGCAAACACACAGCCAGGACCTGGGTTTGGTTTTTATTCTAACTCAGGTGGTTACTTATATCTTTCCTATTGGCTGGGGTGGGAGTGTCACAGCTCCAGGCCATCAAATTCCTGGAATGCTGCTGTGTGTCTTTTCTTTACCAGTAGAGGAGATTAAAACTTCCCCTTGAAAGTTTTACAAGATGGAGGTCATAAAAAGATGTGAAGCCTGGTGTGGTGGCACGCACCTGTTATCCCAGCACAGGCAGGCACAGGCAGACGGATCTCTGTGAGTTCGACACTGGCCTGGTCTACAAAGCGAGCTAGGACAGCCAAGGCTACACAGAGCAACCCTGTCTCACCCCTCCAACACCCTCCCCTTAAAAAAAGAGAGAGATAAAAAGATTTGAAGACCTTCTCCCAAACACAAATTGTATAGTATTTGATAGAAAAGACTAATATTTAGTGAATGAAACGTTGGAATGAGCTTGCCAGACGAAGTTATAGTATATTATTGGGGGCAGGGGAGGGGCAGGGAAGGAGAGAGAAGCGCATGCGCAGAGAGAAAGAGAGGAATGAAGAGAGATGCAGAGAGAAAGAGAGGTAGAAACAAAATGTCTGTGTTATCTGGTGAAGGGGAAGGGGAAGCCCCCAACTCTGGCTGCAGAGTTCAGGGTAGGGGTGGAGGGAATGCCATACATGCTCTGCCGCAGGCAGGAACAGAAGGTTGCCTGAAACCAAATATTTAGTATTTCAAACACCTCCGAGTACTGGGAGCAACCATACCTGGTCCCGTGTTGTTTTTAGGGCGTACCAGATGCTATGGAAGAAGGCCATGGAAAAAGCCTTTACACATACAGTCAGGAACAAGCTCTGCTTCGTGGACGCTATAAGAGCAAAGTTACTGAGGAACAGTGCTCGGAATAACACGCACTTGCTCTAGGCCAGTTTCAACTTTCTTGTTCCCACAACAATTTGAGTTATCAGTATGTTGTTTCTGTTTTACACTAGAAGAAATTGGTTTAAGGAACTGAAGTAATAAGATAGCACTCACTGGTGAAGGGCTGGAGAGATGACTGTGGGGTTACAGCACTTGGAAAAGAGCTGTTTGGTTCCCGACAACAACAGATGGTTCACAGCCATGCTCAAACTCCAGTTCTAGGAGATCTGATACCCACTTCTTAACTTCACCTGTACCAGTCACACACACACGGGGCACAGGCACACACATACACATGTGCACGCATACTCTTGTGCACACTCACTCTAAAAGCGAGGTTTGTTAGGATCTTAAGATCCTTACTTATGCTTGAACTTTGGTTTTCCTAGTGCACTTGGCACTGAGCCATTATTACGTGTTCTTATATATGTTGTGGGTTCAAGCTGGACTGTGTTTCAAGCCCAAATTCTGTCACTTGCTGTCAAATGATGCTCTAATACTGGCTCTCTACAGGTTGGAAGTAAGGGTTATATATAAGCAATGTTCAGAGTCTAGAACACATCAAAAAGAGCCTCTACTGAAAGTCCACATTCTGTCACAGAGAGCAAATGATACTGACAAGGACCGATATGTATGCCAGTGGGGAGTGAAAGACCTCACCAGCTAGAGGTAAATGGCTGCGCTGGGGAGATGGCACAGGAGGTAAAGTTCCTGGCAGGCAAGTGTGAGGACCCAAGTTCAGATCCCCAGGAGCCACAGAAAACTCTGGCCCTGGCACCTGCCCTGGGAACCCCAGCCTTGGGGTAGCAGAGCGTGGCCAGCTTGTCCAGCTGAATCTATGAACTTCCGATTTAGTGAGAGACTAAAAAACCCAGCAAAGGGGAGAAGTCTAATCTTCTAAGTGCCGAGGGTTCAATTCCTAGCACCTACGTGGTAGCCCAAGACCATGTGCAACTCCAGTTTCAGGGGAGCTCTTGGCCTCATTTGGTCTCCAAAAGGAACAAGCACAAATGCAGTACACAGACATGCAGCCAAAACACCCATACACATAAAACCAAATGACTAAAAATTAAAATAGGTAGGTAGAAAGCAAAGGATAAAAGACACCTAAGTCTGTCTTCAGCATGTGTGAACACACACTAACATGCACACACACCACACAAACAAATATTTAACAAAAACCGAGTAACTAAGTGCGACTGTTTAATGGTCGAAAAATGTAATAAAAGGCAGGTATACACGATGACATAGACTCTGTAGGGCCCAGAAGAAACAACACTTTGACACACAGGTTGGAGAAAAGAAGGCAGCTATGAAATCTATGAATGAGAAGCCATTTATAGTTCCTCTATAAAGGATCATTAATGCTTAGTTTCACTAGAAGCCTAAGGTTTAACCCATTTTTTAAAATGCTGATTAGGCCGCAGTCCTGTCAAACAGGCGTTAAAAGTTATATTGTTTACACTTCACAAAATATATTCAGAGCACAGTTGAGTTGAGTGAATGAAGACTTGTAATCCAACACTAACTGCTAATCTTGAATATAAAAATGTAAACATCCTAATTTAGCGAATGAGCTAATTGGATTGTAGTAGGACTACTGGCTGCTTTCCAGCCAGTGTATTGGTGAAATACAAATCTACTGCATAGTAAATTCAGATGCAGAAAGCAAGCCAAGCCCCTGCTATCCAGGGGTCAGGACAGCTACAGTATTTCCTGAAAGGAAGAAAGTACCCCTTTCCACTTCAAACCAAGAAACTAAAGACCCTGGAAGCTTTGGGAAGGCACAGGGCTGTTTCACCAGGCTTGTCCCTAGGTTGAGTCTTAAGGAATTAATGTACCCGTTAGTCAGTTTTTATCAACTAGACCCAAATCTAGACATACCTGCAAGAGGGAAACTCAGTTTTAGAATTACTTCCATCAGACTGGCCTGTGAACATGTCTGTGGGGGTATCTGCTTAATAGCAAATTGATATAGAAAGAAAGGCCCATACCACCGGAGACATCCCATCCCTGGGCAGGTGACCCTGGGCTGTATGAGAAAGGCATGAGCTAAGCACGCCGGAGGGTATGGAAAACCAGCACGTAAACCAAGGTACCCCCATGATTCAGTTCCTGCCTCCAGGTTCTCTTGACTTGGCTGCCCTCAGTGACCAGCCCTTGGTCATGGTGCTTATCACAGCAACAAAAAGCAAGCTAGGACACCATCTTCCCTTTCTGGACTTGGCTGAGAAAGGATAACCACCATTTATTTTGCTCCAGCCCCCAGCAACAGGGCTGGCAAATGATTCTTACACGCCAAGAGTAAAAAGCCAGTCTGCACAGAGTCCAGTAATAGTCAACAAGGGAAGCTCCTGGAGCTGCAGATGACGGTCTATAAACCTTGCTTATAAACCAGATGACCAACGATGGCATCATTCGCGGTGGCCAGAACCTAGCACTTGCTAATGAGAAGCAAGCCTTCTGGTCCACATTTACAGGGGAAACAGTGCCTCCCAGAGGCCAACAAGAGGAGCAGCAGTCATTGGTGAGACGAGACAGGAGAGGGTATGTGCATCTGGGAGAAGAGAGTGACTTGATATTGTGGTCCAGCTTACTCCCTTCATCCAAGTCTCCCATCTAAAAACTAACCAAGCCAGAGTCTGCTTAGCGTCCAAGATCATGAGCTTATACACGCTTGATACAGGCATAGACTACAGAAATCACTTTTATAATGTTCAAGAGTGTTGATTCCTTTTTATTTAAAATGTGAAGGGTTTTTTTCCATTCAGTGTCATCCGTCCCATGGGTGGCCAACCTATTGGCCTTGCAATTGGTCTTGCAATTCCATCACCTAACCCTGGACTCCAACTTGAGAAAAAACAAATCAGCTCCGACGACGCTTGACTTCAATTTTACGACAGCATGTAAGCTAAAAGTAGCTGAGGTGATCTGGATGGGAGAGTAAAGCAAAGCTTTACTGAGCATCTCGACCTGAAGCATGATGACTGATACAGACGAATTCCCATCCAGGTTGGGCCACAGTGAGGCCCTGTCTCAAAACAGAACTGAGAAATGAGCAGAAAAGGTGAACGTAGGTAAGTTGGCGTGGCACACCTGAGGGAGACAGCCTACATAAAGAGCTCAGTACAGTGGTCAGGGGTGATTGAGATTGATAAACCGATGATCTCACATTTTCAGTGCAAGATGCTTCAGATTTATAATCCCCCCAATCCTTACCGTGGCAAGCTAAGCCAAAACTAACACAGGAAATAATAGCAGGGCTTATGACTGGACCGAGATCGCCAGGAGGACCAATCTGAGTTAGCTGGGAGCTGAGCTGGGAGTCCTTGCTGTGTCTGGACTGGGGTCTATGCAGACAAAGCAATGTCAGGTTTACTAGCAGAGAGGCCAAGGGTCCAGAGAAAGCTCATCAGAGAGAGGAAAAGCACTGATTAAGAAGACATTGTGAAGTCAGGAGGTGGTGATGCAAGCCCGTAATGCCAGCACTCTGGCAGAGTGCAGAGGCAGGCAGATCTCTGAGTTTTAGACCAGCCTGGTCTACAATGTGAGTCCAAGACAGCCAAGGCTACACAGAGAAACCCTGTCTCAAAAAACAAACCAAAACTTTATTTACTTATTTATTTTATGTATATAAGCGCTCTATCTGCATGTACACCTGCACACCAGAAGAGGGCATCATATTCCAGTATGGATGGTAGCAAGCCACCACGTGGTTGCTGGGAATCAAACTCAGGACCTCTGGAAGAGAAGACAGTGCTCTTAAGAGTCATCTCTCTGAGTCATCCACTGAGTCATCTCTCCAGCCCCTTACTCATTTCTTGTACATATTCTAAGGGAGGTGATCACTTTAGAAATATTTGCCTCTGTGAGGTACTTGAGAAGGCCACAGATACACCCCTTAAGAACACCCAGATTACATGATCTTTTCAAACACTTGGCCTTCAGAAGGAGAGCACTGAAGATCTGACAGTCTTCCACCAGGACCAACTAATACATTCAGGATGCAGTGCCGTTCCAAGTCCTACCGAGCTTAGTGCATCTTCCGTGCATTTCCTAAGCCTTGCATTTCTGCAGGAGCCTTGCAGGCCTGCTCTGGAGCCCACACAAGTCCACTCTTCCTAGATCATTAGTACCTACAGGTCCTCTCATCACTTAAAATGTCCTTTCCTGCATGGCTCCCTCAGAGCTCGAGAAACAACAGGTTTACATGGCCTCAAAAGGACCATTATTCTTTTCATTGATACTGAAGAGGGCTATTCTTCCAAACAGCTGAGTTCTAAACAGCATATCTTGCATGATGCAGGTGGTTGGGCAGACATTTTTTTTTGATCTAGGTGTCTTTCCGGGACCTCTTAAGTCACACTGTTTTCCCTCTCCAGAATGTAACTCCCACAAAGGCAGTAATTTTGCCGGTGGCCTTAACTGCTAACTAATTAGCCCTGGCCCAGCTCTCAACCTGTGTTTGTTGAATAAATACAGATAAAGTCAAAGTTCAGATCCCCGTCTCTTTGGCCTTATAGTCACTTCCTACTACCTGAAAGTACTTCTCTCTTAACCTCATCTCTTCATCTTGTCACCTACCTGACATTAAAAAGAAATTAATGCCCCAAGGAGAAGAAGACCAGAGGGAAGGAATGTGATGGCATCAAAGCTGAAGGGATGACATCTGGGTCCAGGCATCAGCCACAGCTGGAGCCCCTTGGGCTCTCCTCACAGGTAAATCAGCAGGGCTCCAGACGATGCTTCCCTCCCACAGCTGCTTCGGACTGATATGTTTTACTTGTGATTATTAAAAGTAAGTAAATAAATAAAAAGCAGAAGGGACCGGGCACAGAGGCAGGCAGATCTCTGTGAATTCAAGGCTAGCCAGGGCTACACAGTGAGACCCTATCTCAAAAGTAAAAATAAAGCTAGAAATTATTAACAGGAGAAAGAACAATCGCTCAGGCTCTTCCCATACTACTCTGTAGGTACTGCAGGTACTACTCTGTTGTTGTTGTCTTTTCTTTTTTCTTCTTTTCTTTACTTTTTTTGAGATAAGTTCTTACTATGGACAGGACTAGAGCTTGATGTGTAGACCAGGCTGGCCTTAAACAGAGATCTGCCTCCCAAGAGTTCAAGGATTAAAGGCAGGCACCACCATGCCTGGCCCCAAATATAACTATTCTTGTTTTGTGTTGGTTCGTTTTTTGAGAGAGGCTCTCTCTGCATAGCCCTGGCTGTCCTAGAACTCGTTATGTAGGCTATGCTAACCTCGAGCTCATGAGACCCACTTGACTCTGTGTCCCAAGTGCTGGGGAAGGGTGTGTGCCTGTGTGTGTGTGTGTGTGTGTTTTCATTTTATGTGTATGGGTTTTTAGTATGTCTGCGTACCAGACGATGCCTGGTGCCTAAGCTAGACCAGAAGAGAGCATCAGACCCAGAACTGCAGTTACAGATGATTGTGCATCCACCGCTAGGGTGCTGGGAATTGAACCAGGTCCTCTGAAAATGCAGCAAGTGAGCTTAACCACTGAGCCTCTCCCCAGTCCCCTATGTATATATGTTTAAACAAGCTGTGATCATTCCATACATGTAATTTGAACCAGGTCTGCTCCTCTCCTAGTATCGTATTTTATTTCCGTCATGTACTGATGCTATTATTTCATAACATTTGGTGTAAAGGTTACAGTTAAACCAAGTGAGAGTCCACTGCCAGTCACCATTAAATGTTCACACTCTTTCAAATGAGCTCAGGGGCAAGGCTATTTTAAAATTCCAACTCTTATAACTGTCAGGAGTCGAAAACATTTTCACAGTTCCCTCTTTCTTTCTGTTAAATATTAAAAAAAAAAACTACAAAGAATCAATAACCATGACTGTGTTTATTTGTCAAGCTGAGCAAATGTTCCATTATGCTCTGACCACTTTCCCTTTCAAGGTCTTTTTGGATGATGGTCATTGGGAGAATAAGCGAAAAATCACTAGCCTAATACAGATCAGCTCTCTGGGTCGGGGAGGGAGAAGACAAGATCCAAATATGAAGAAATCTGAGCCAAGTCTTTATTTGAACAATATGCTTCCAACTGGGCAGTTTTGAAGTGTTGTCATCAGCTGTCTTTGTTTTGTTCTGAGACAAGGTTTCTCTGTGTAGTCCTAGCCATCCTGGAACTCTTTATGCAGATCAGAGATCCTCCTGCCTCTGCCTCCCGAGTGCCGGGATTAGAGTGTGAACCACCATGTCCAGCACTGGTTTCATTTTTTTTTTTTTCCTACGGAGGTGCCCCTACTACAACAAAGCTATACATTTTTCAGACATTCTCACAACTAAAGCTGGATACAATTCTTGGCAAAACGAAGTCAAAAGACTGCCTCTTGGAAGGCTTCCCACATGGGAGGTGGGAAGCGAACAGGAAGAAGCATATTCACAGTGCCGAGTTTTCTGTTTACTGTTAGAGCACTAGCCTAGCATATACAAGGGCCTGGGTTCTATCCCCAGCACTATAAAGACAAAACAACACCAACACACACACAAACTCAGGAAGAGCAGTGTGTGCTTTTAACCATTGAGCCATCTCACCAGCCCAAGGAATTATTCTTTATTTTATCCTATGTGTAAGACTGCTTTGCCTGCATGTATGTATGTATGTGTACCACATGTGTGCCTGGTGCCCATGGAGACCGGAAGAAAGCATTGGAGTCCTTGGAACTGGAGTTATAGATGGTTGTGAGCTGCCAGGTGGGTGCTGGGAATCAAACCCAGGTCCTCCACAAAAGCAGCAATTGCTCCAAACCAATAAACCATTTCTCTAGCCCTGCCCCCACCAAAAATTATTTTTAAAGAAATTCTTTTTTTTTTTTTTTTTTTAACAGGGTTTCTCTGTGTGGCCGTGGCTGTCCTTGAACTCACTCTGTAGATGAGACTGGCCTCCAACTCAGAGATCTGCCTGCCTCTACCTCCCAAGCATGGGATTATAGGCATGTACTGTCACACCTGGCTAAGAAGTTATTCTTGATTAAAGACACCTACAGAATATTTAAATGAAACATTTAATCCAAGACCAGAACAAAAAAATCCCCCTTAAAAAGGGGGACTATTCAAAAAGGGGGACTAAAGTAGTAGGGCTACTGCTAAAAAAAAAAAAAATTAAAGATGTGTAGACAAGAAAATGGCAAGGCCATCATAGCTAATTTCTTGGCCCTAATCACAGCCCTGTGGTATTTAAGAAAACAGTTTCATCTTTAGGAATTGGATGATGAAGTCTTTGGGGACATGCCAATAAACTTCTCAGGGATGGTTCAGGAGGAGACGCACATATTTCCAGAGAAGGAGGCAATTAAGGAGGCTTCCATTCGAAGGAGCTGGGTGAAGGCATAAAGGAATTCTTTATATAGCTTTGCAGTCTCTCGTCTGGTTCTGAAAATTAGTTCGTTAATAAAAGGTTAAAAGGGTGAGAAAGGATGGGGAGAGAAGCCTGGGCTGGTTCTTCGTCTTTACCGTTTTCCTGCCCAGAATAAGGCTGCAACGCTGGAGAGAGATGAGTCAGCAGGAGGCTCAAAACAGGCTGGGTGTCCTGCCAGGAGGAGGAAATTTGGAGTCCATACGACATTCTAGGCTGCTCTCCGCACTGCCCACCTCCAGGGATCTTATCTAAGACACCCTTCAGTGTTCTGTTGCACTGCATAGGGACCAAAATGGAGCAGAAAGTTAATCCGCCCTACAGGTGTAGCTCAGTGGTTGATCACTGCCATGTGTAAGGCCCTGCTTTCTATCAGTTTAATTGAAAAAAAAAAAAAAATTTTTTTTTTTTGCTGGTCTGTGGTGGTACACACCTTTAATCCCAGCACTCTGGAGGCAGAGGCAGGCTAATATCTGCGAGTTCTAAGCCAGCCTGGTCCACAGAGCAAGTCCAGGACAGCCAAGGCTACACAGAGAAATCCTGTCTGGGGGGGGGGGGGAATGCTTATTTGTATTTTATTGTTTATTGCAGACTGTTTTGCCTGCATGTACCTATGTGCACCCTGGACACGACGTGCCCACGGTGGTCCTAAGATAGCTTCAGATCCCCAAGAACTGGAGTTGTAACCTGCTGTGTGCATGCTGGGAGCTGAACCTGGGTCCTCAGTAAGAGTGCTCCTAACCACTGAGCCATCTTCCAAGGCTGAGCATCACTGGGGAGGGGTGGGGAGGGTCTCAAGGCCACAACTCTAAAGCGGCAGGGCTGCAAAGAAAAACTGTCTAGATTTGCAAAGAAAATGTGTCTTTCTGCTCTTTTCCACGCTAAGGGCAAGCTCCTTCTGTCAAACAGGAAAAGGAATTCCAAGAGGTCTCAAGTGAGCAATACATGGGAGAGGACCACGGGGCTTGGTACAGAAGACAGCCCAGTGTTTTCTGAATCAATAATTCAAGAAGGCAAACACATCTGTTTCTCACTCAGCATGCTGATACAGTGAGCTATTTTAAGCGGGGGTGGGGGGGTCACTGTATTTATGTGTGCGAGCCTAGGGCTGCAGATGTGAGTCAGCAATTCCATTCAGTTTCTTGGATCTCACATCCTTTCCCCTTCCTCCAGGCCTGCCTAGAAGCCCACCCCCACCTTTTCAATCCAGCCTCAGACTGTCTGCTTCCACAAACAGGGAGGATAAGGATTCCATGAAACAAATTCCATGAACAAAATGTCTCACTGGGAGATGGAAGGCCAGGTTAGGGAGGACCATTCTTCCCAGCTGCCAAAAGAAAGCCCAAACTGCTGCATTAGGGAGCTCTGGCCAGAGCCCAGCTTCCAAAAGCTCTAGGCGGAAGAGCGAAAGCTGCTGCGAGGCACCGCATGCCAGTCAGGCCAACCTGTCACACATGCCCTGCTGTGGGTCCTCGCCCGTGTGCCTCCTTGGAGACTACTTGTATTTCCTATTGCTATTTCACAGAGTGAGGTCAGGGCTTTGGGTGCATTTTCTTTCCAGATTCACACAGGCTTCGGTTTTCACTGCAATCCTGCCACTTTGGAACTGCAGTCTTGAGAAAATTACTTCGTTCTCCCCAGCCCCATGATGCTTAGCCAGGGGCTTGGGCAGTGACTCAGGGGTTAAGAGCTGATTGATACAGGTTCCAATGAAATGTGCTAAACATGTCACTGCCCTGCTTTGTTTTAGATGGTGTGGATTCTGACAGCCTAAAAACAAAGACAAATCCTGACACCTACTGTTCCAAATTATTACCAAAATACCAAAATCGTCATTTCACTCTGGCCCAGATTTTAGGCCCAGACCTAGTTAGCAGCCTTCCAGGAAGGGGAATGGCTGGAGCAATGACCTATGGAGATCTTGGATCCCAGAGGTTTTGCTGTTTGAGACAGTGCCTCACTTTGCTCTGGCTGGCCTACAACAAACAGATGTGCCTGCCTCTGCCTTCTGAGTGCTGGGATTAAAGGAATGTACCACAACACCTGGCTTTTTATTTCTTAAAATTTATCTATCTATCTATCTATCTATCTATCTATCTATCTATCTATCTATCCATCTACCTAGTATAGGAGTGCTCTACCTGCATGTACACCTCCATGCCAGAAGAGGGCACCAGATCTCGTTATAGATGGTTATGAGCCATGTGGTTCTGAGAATTGAACTCAGGACCTCTGTGTTCACCGAACAGACAGTGCTCTTAACCACTGAGTCACCTCTCCATCCCTACAGCTGGCTTTTTAACTGTGTGTGTGCATGTAGGATGTATGTGTGCGGGTGCCCATGTGACACTGTGTGCATGACGGGTTTAAAAAAAAAAAAACAAAAAACAAAACCTTGTGGAGACAGTTCTCCCCTTCCACATGGAACTCAGGTAACCAGGCCTGTATCATCAAGTGGTAAGTGCCTTTACCTCCTGAGTGACCTGGCCAGCCCACATCTCAGGTATTTTACAGCAGAGACAAATACTGGGCAGATTTTTCTAGGGCTTGGCTCTGGGTCGCTTTGGGTCCCACAGACTTTGTGTGCTTCAGAGAGACATGTGTAGTAGGAGGGCAGGTTGGGGCTCTTCTCGCTTTTTATCTCCTGTCTTAGCTAGTGCTCTATTACTGTGAAGAGACACCATGACCACGCCAACTCTTATGAAAGAAAACACTTAATTGGGGCTGGCTTACAGTTCAGAGGTTTAGTCCATTATCATCATGGTGGGAGTGTGGTAGCAGTCAGGCAGTCAGGCACAGCAGTAGCTGAGAGCTACTTCCTGATCCACAGGACAAGAAGCCTAGGCCAAGGCCTTTAAAACCTTAAAGGCCACCCTCAGTGACACATTTCCTGCAATGCCACACCTACTCCAAGAAGGCCACACCCACTCAGCAAGGCCACACCTCCTAATCTTTCTAATCCTTTCATACAGTGCCACTCCTCGGTGACATTCAAGTATAAGATTTATGGGGGCTATTATTTAAACCACCACATCTACTTTCATTTATTTCCTTACAGATAGAAATACAATTTGGAATCATATGAAAGAAAGGGGAGTTAGTATGACCTGGAGAGGACAGGAGCTCCACAAGGACCAAATATATCTGGGCACAGGGGTCTTTTGTGAGACCATTTTTCCAACCAAGGACCATATATAGATATAACCTAGAACCCCTGCTCGGATGTAGCCTATGGTAGCTTAGTATCCAAGTGGGTACCCTAGTAAGGGGAACAGGGACTACTTCTGACATGAACTCAATGGCTGGATCTTTGACCTCCCCTGAGGGAAGAGCAGCCCTGCTAGGCCACAGAGGAGGACTTTGTAGCCAATCCTGAAGATACCTGATAAACTAGAGTCAGATGAAAGGGGAGGAGGTCCTCCCCTTTCAGTGGACTTGGAAAGGGGCGGAGAGGAGATGAGGGAGGGATTAGGAGGGAATGAGGGAGTGGGATACAGCTGGGATACAAAGTTAATAAACTGTAACTAATATTAAAAAAATAAAAAATTAAAAAAAAATACAATTTGATATAAAATGCCTTTGATTAAATAACAGCATGCTCTGTTGAAGCACTTGCAGAGGCATGGAATGGATGCTTGCTTTATGTGAATGCACAGCAGCAGAGAAGAGAGGCCAGGGGGAAGCCTCCACCTCCGGGTGTATATGTTCTTCTTGTTTTTCCACCTCTTATGCCACTGTCCAGGTACTCCTGAGTGGCTGGCAGGGAATAATGTCTACACTCAACTCACTTTTATCTTCAATGTACTTGTCTATGACAATTCTAGACTCTACACCTGATACCTGAAAGTTACTCAGCTGAGCCCTTCCTGGTTATCTGGGAAAGTGGAGTGGTCACTAATGGGAAGGCATTGGCACCCCATAATCAACAACAGTGAAGAACTAGAAGTGGGGGTTGGGAATGTAGTTAAGAGGGAAACAGCATGCATAGCATGCTTGCAACCCGTGATCTAGGCTCAATTACACACACACACACACACACACACAGGGTAGGAGGTTTGGGGAAGGTGTTGATTAAAATTTTAAAAACAAACAAACCTGAAATTGAGAAGGGGGGGGACTCTGAAGGTGTAGGCTGGCTAGCCTTGGAAGGTTCTAGTTACCAGAAACCCAAGAGACAAGACAGGCCTGATATTCAGCCTGCCACAGCCTCACATGGGCCACCAGCAAACAAGGCGGACAGCTGCAGCACGCCCTGTAACTCAGCCTTGCTGGAGAAGGGGCTGTGGCTCCAGAATAAACCATCTTATACTTCCACGGAATCTTGGCATCAGCCAATGAGAACTTCAAAGGCTTGCTCTAGCTGTGGAAAGGGACAATAAAAATGTTAATCCCTTGTCTTAACTGCTGAAGACCTGCCTGTTCAGCCAGCTGTAGGGAAAGGGAGAGGGCAATGGAGGTAGGAGGTGATGGTCACATGCCTCACAAAAGCAGAACTGCTAGGGCCTGGATCCCATAAACTTGTTCCTTGATAGTTTTATAAAAAATTGCCTGAGATTCTTAATTTAGATTCTCCATAGGTAAGCATTTCTACTTATTGGATTTTCTTAAACTTAGAAACATACCAGGAAGACATGTTTTTTTAAAAAGGTCTAGATCTATCTCCTTGCAGACAGAAATAAAACTCAATTCAAATTCCTTTTATCAAATAACATCATCATCTGCTAAACCTTTTGCAAAGCCTCAGAACTGATGTCAGCAATGTGTTTGTGGCATTGCTGAAAAGACTTTCTAAAAACAACTCGCTCCTGGAGAGATGGCTCCGTCCTGGAGCACTTGCTCTTCTAGAGGACCTGGGTTCGATTCCCAGCATCCACATGTAGGTTCACTACCTCCTGTAACTCTAATTCCAGGGGATCTGACACACTCTTCTAGCCTCTGAAAGCACTGCACACATATAGTGCACAGACATACATGTAGGTAAAACACCCACACACATAAATAACAACAGTAGTAGTAACAATGATGATGATGATAAAGATTTAAAAACCTAGCAAGGGGCTTAGGAGACAGCTCAGCAGACAAAGGTACTTGCTGCCAATTAATGCCAATTTGAATTCGATCCCCAGGAACCACATGGTGGAAGGAGAGAAACAGCTCCCAAAACTTGCCTTCTGACACCTCTAGATACACTTTTTTGTGGTACACATGCTTCTCATACCCCCCAAATAAGTGAGCAAACAAATAAATAAATGCAACAAAACAAAACAAACCCTACAAAATGGTTCACTCCACAGAGGGATATGAGGATATCTTTTCTTTTCTTTCTTTCTTTTTTTTGGTTTTTCAAGACAGGGTTTCTCTATATAGCCTTGGCTATCCTGGACTTACTTTGTAGACCAGGTTGGCCTTGAGCTCACAGGGATCCGCCTGCCTCTGCCTCCCTAGAGTTGGGATTAAAGGCATGCACCACCACACCAGGCTATCTGCTGATTTTCTTAAGCTGATAAAGTAATTTGCTAATATCACAGAACTCCAACTTTCTCTTATGGGACATCCATTTTCCACGTATTTTAGGATGAGCTGAGGACCTCCCTCCCTGCTTCAGAAAGTGAGTCAGAACACCTCAAACCCTGGACTACAGGAAAGGAAAACACATGGCCGCGCGATCTAATTGGATTCAAGGAGAACAAGACCCGCTGGGATTATTGGGAGATTTGAATCTTCCTTGATGAATCTGGAAACCTGGGAGATTATAGGACTACATGGCCCTCAGCTTTTTGCCCCTCTATGGAAATGAAAAAGAAGAGAAGAGTCCAGAAACAGTGAGAGCCCAGCTCCTTGGGGAAATGTCTAGACGTCCCAGATTAAGCCACATTTGAAGGAGCAGACTTCCTAGCAACATGGCCCAATGGAGTTGAGCTGGTACTATTACAGGGCAAAATCGTTACAAGTTCAGTTGTTAAGAAAATGACAATACACAAGGATGGTCTGATTCTTCAACGTAACAGTTGTTATTGAATACTCACTATGTTGTAAGTACTATTACCTAATCTTACAAACAACCAGGCCAGGTAGGTAACAATCGCCATTCCTCTTTAAAGAGCCTGAGCAAGAAGCTTGGACCTGAGGGTGTGCACAACATCCCAAGAATTCCAGGTCCTGGCCTTGGTCACATTTTACATCTCCAGAGAAGGGTGATTGTCCAACATTTTTGCCTCTGAATCTTTCTGTTTAAACGAAAACAGGAAGAAGCATTGGAAATCTACTCAATTGGAGAAGGATGTGAATAAACCCAGACCTTTTCTTGCCCCTTCCGCTAACATGGATTCCCAGAGCTTGAACAATGCTTTGGAAAGAGCTTTTGAGGGCTGGATTTCTGGAGCTGAAACAGGGTTGGTAGAGTACTTCCCTAGCACGCACAGGCCCTGTGTCCAATCCCTATCCCTGTATAAATGAAGAATGACACACTGGTACACATTGGGAATCGCAGCACTTAGGAGGAGGATCAGGATTTCAAAGAAATCCTCATACTACCCAGTGAATTTGAGGCCAGCCTGGGATGGATAAGACCCTGTCTCAGAGACAACAGAGACTGCCTCATAGCAAGAAAAAAATGAGGATGCTTCCTTTAGACTGATCGAGAACAATCACCAAACTACAGCTACGTTAAATAGAGGATAGGACATCGGACTATCTTAGTGGCAGTGAGCACTTGCTTAGAATAGGTGGGACTCTGGGTTTAATCTCCAGCTCTACTGAAGGAGGAGAAAAGATATAGAAAACTGGATGCCATGCAATACAGTTATTGGTATTATCAACAAAATAGTATTACACTCATACACATATACAATTGTATGTGGATGAATATACAATTGCTTATGTTAACTGCCTGGGTGACCATAAAGTGATAGGAAACTTTCATATATACCCTTCTCCATATTTTAGGTCAGCTATGTATGATAGATAATGTTTTTGTTTTTGTTGTTTTGCTTTGTTTTGAGACAGAGTCTCTTGTACCCCAGGCTGGCTTCACATTTACTAGATAGCATAGGCTGGCTTTGATCTCCTGATCCTCCTGCCTCTACTTCCTAAGTCCTGGGATTACAGCCTGTGAAGATCAGACTTGATTGTGATGGAGTTAAGAAGGTCCTGGGAGCTGAGTGAAACATACCTCTGGGTTTATCTGCGAGGGCATTTCCAGAAAGAATTCACTAAGATGGGAAGACCCAACTTGGATGTGAGCGACACTATTCTACTCAAAGATAGAAAAACGAAAAGGCCAGCTACCCAGAGCAACTGTATTCTCTCTCTTTTTAATTTTAATTATTTTACATGCACAGGTGTTTTGCCTGTATGTCTGTGCACCATGTGTGTGCCTGGTGCCAGCAGAGGCCAGAAGAAGGTGTCTGATGTCCTAGAATTGGATAAAATGAAGTTGTGAGTTGCCATGTGAGTGCTGGGAATTGAACCCTGGTCCTCTGGAAGAGTATCTAGTGCTCTAAGCCACTGAACCATCACCCCTGCCTCACTTTTTCATTTCTAAAACAGCTAACAGCACTATCTACGTCATTGGGCTGCTGTGAAGATTAAGCCAATTATTATTGGGTCAGGTGTGATGTAACACGTCTGTAACTCCAGCACTCGGGATGCCGACTCAAGGCTAACCCGAGTTACACGGTGAGTGAAAGCCTGCCTCAGAAAACACAACAAAACATTCAAACAAAAATAAATAAATAAATAAAAACCATATCGTTATTATTATGGTACTGACGATTGAAAATCCAGGGCCATATAAACGCTAAGCGAACTTCCTGTATGTGTAGGAGGATTTGATTGTGGAATGTTGTTTTCTATCAGGGTGCCACTTAATTTGCTATGGATCTTCAACTTCTGATCCTTCCCACAACCCTCATCGCCACCTTCACTTCCTCAAGGTGATGCACGTTGGGCAAGCACTATACTCAAGTGAGCTGTACTTCCTGAGCTGGGCTTCCAGCTCTAAGCAAGCTTCTAACACTGACCTATATCTCCAGCCCAGGAGGATTCACGTATGCAAATCGCTTTGAACAGAGCCTAGCGAAGAAGGCTAAAAGTACTTGACATTACTATTCATTGGCTGTGAACTTTGAGCGTTGCTGCCTCACCAATTTATTTTGTTGTACGTTGTTAGGCTAACCGGATAGTAATGAGTAAGTCATATTAACAGTGTTTTGGGGCACTGCTTTTCCAGTAGGAGTGTTTCCAAACCCTGAACGTGACCCTGTTTCACAGAAGATGACGTCAACTCTCGCTCTAGGGCCGTGGTTCTCGATCTGTGGGTCGCAACCCCTTTGGGATTCAGAACGACCCTTTCACAGGAGTCACATATCAGAAGCATATCAGATATTTACACTGAGATTCATAACAACTACAAAATTACAGTTATGAAGTAGCAACAAAAACTGTACTAAAGGGTTAAAGGGTCACAGAATTAAGAAGGTTGAGGATCACTGCTCTAAAGCCTTGACAGCCCTCCACTATCTGGACACCCCCTCCACCCCACCCCCGCCAAGCTACAGAACAATCTGTGCTATAATGTTTCATTGTTTTCCACCAGAGAGTAAAAAAAAAAAAAAAAATGATAGGTAAGTTCAGTCGCTGAAGGAACTGGTTTTAACAAAAAATAATGAATTTTAGTCTTGGTCAGGTTCGGTTTGGGGAAATTGCTCTCATCAACTCGAAGTTTTAGATAGTGGAAACAAAGTGAACCACACCACTCTAATCCTGAGTCCTTACAAGAGTCACTCAGTCACAACCTTCTCATGTTTTCTCTTGCTGTATCTAACAAGTGGTTCTTAAGCAACTACTATGTTTGCAGTTTCTGCCACATGACAAAAGAGTACAAGCAGAAAAAAGACATTGTCCCTAACTCTCCTCTAAAAATAACAGCGTTGATAAATTCCTGTGTAACCCTCTTCTTAAATAAGGAGTCCGCTTCATGTCTGCTCCCTGCTTGGACTCCCTCAGATCCTATCCTATCCTACACCTTCTCTGCCTCCTTTCTAGACCCCAAGTAGTGAGCAGAACAGAAGAGAGACTACGAGGCCAGGGAGCGTGGATAGGTTTACCCTCATCACTCCTCACCCTGGCGCCCTTCCCTCAGTCCCTCCTCCCACAGTCCTGCCTGCCCAGGGCACACTGTTAGGGAATGAATGAGACAGGTCAGATGAAGGAAAAGTTCTAAGTCGTGACCACTACGTCCACCAAAGTTTAAAACGAGAGATTTTTAACAAGGCTTGTTCCTTAAAACAATTCTGCTATAATGTCAAGGTCCTGCATCCCATTCCCAAATAAGAGAAACATCTATCTCTAAACCTCCCTCCCAGCATATCTGAGCCGAGTCTCTTAAGGTAGGACCCTGAGGCTTGAGGAAGAGGTAAGGTCAGGCTCAGGGAAAGGTGAGACTGTTAGGTGAGGCTCTCTGCTGGCTTTACTCGGTGACTGCTGAGAATTTAATAGTTACTTTTTTTAGGCTGCGGTAATATGCCTCCATGGAAAATGTCTAAAGCAAAATGTCAAGCAGAGGACAATACTTGGCACACAGCATTTCTGGCAGTAGTATCCCACCATGCCCTGTGTCCAGGCCCAAGACCTTGGGACTGAAACGAACCCCCACAGTGGCCTCTCCGGTGTGTTTTCTGTAATTCGCAGACAGAATAAGAAGTCTCAGCATACTATTCATGTATTCATGCAACAGCTTACTCACTTATCCATCAAAATCACTCTTTACAGTTGGGAAAGAACAGTAAGCAACTGACATACAAATAAATGGTCCTGTCATTAGGACCATTGGCGTAGCAAGTTTTAATTCAGTGCCCACCTGCAAAGTGACAGCACCTCATCCCAGTTTCAAGAACTCTCTGCTGAGATGCTGCTGAAGTCGAGGCTTAAGGAACCTGCCTCACAGAGGGGGCAGGGGCACCCTGACAAGACAAAAGTGTTGAGTATGTGAGGGACCCAGGAGCTTTAATCCTAACAGGTATGTTTGCCAAACAAAGGAGTTTGGATTTCATTATATGGCCTGGGGAACCACTAGAGAATTTTAATAAGACATATTTCTTCTTGGGCTCACCCAAGGGTGGACTGAGGGAAGCCAGGGCTGAATGTAGACAAACTAGTTAGGAAGCTACTGCTGTAATCTCAGTGTGAGAGGAGAATATATCAACAAGCAGGGTGTCCGAGGAGAGGAAGGATTTGAGAAACAGTCTGCAAATATAAACCATACACTCAACATCGAACATGTGAAAGTGCAAAGCCAAAAGTCTTGGGTTTCTTCCTTCTGGTTTAGGGAAGTATTTGGGTAGGGGTCGTATTGAGTCTGCTAGGGCATACTGTGGAAGCGTACTGATTTCTTTTGAGAGGGAGGCTGGGGAAGACATGAGTTCAGTCTTAACCGTCACATCTGAGACCGACGGGGAATTGAAACCGAGAGATGCATGAGTCAGTTGGCTAACTAGACTGCCTTTCAGTGTCAAGAAATTTACAAGACTATTCCAGAAGCAATGTGTACCTGGCAGCCTCATTTGGAGAGAACAAGTATGCCGATTTGGGAAAAAAAAAAAAAAGACATTTTGCTTGTTGAAAACACTAAAAACGCAGGAATCGAGAGTTAACGGGGGGAAAAAAACCCATTATGCTAAGGGCTACCAAAGTGACACTCTGGAACAATTTATTTTTAACCTCTCACTACAGTGAGGTAAACGCAGGTGCTTCGATGGGGGTTCCTCCCCGCACTTGAAAATGAGCGGAGTACCCGGTATTTAGATCTAGGAATTCCTTTCAGCAGGGTTGAGGAGCAAGAACTTAGAAACGCGCCCTCCAGTGGCAGTGGAATGAGGGGTCCCTAGCACCCCTTTACCACCAAACAAAGCCCTGTGAAGAAATGCAGTCTGCGAGGATCAAAAGGCCACCTCGCTCGTACCGCTTAACCAAAAGAACCAAACGAATCCTCCCAGGGGACAGGACCCCCGACCCCCTTACCTGTCACGTTGGCCAAAGGAAAATTTCACTTTCGACTCAACCAAACAAGCCCTTGAATTTGACAGCTTGCAGTCCGTCCCGCTCGGCGATAAAACACCTACCAGGCGGAGCGCGCAGCCTAATCAGATCCTCCCGAGCCGACTGGGCTGGGCTGCGACCACGTGGGTGACCGGGGCCAGCAGCGGCAAGCGGCGCAGGGCGGAGGAGGAGGCGTGTCCGAGGGCGGGGAGGCCGGCTGGTGGGCGTGGTCTGCGGAGCCGGGCTCCCTCCTCTCCCCTTTTGCCTTCGCCCTCGCAGGCGCCACGTAACGCCACGTCCCCGCGCATGCGCACCGCGGCTGGCGGCGGTGGCTGTTTCCGGGCTCGGGGGGCCCGAGCGGCTTGCTGAGTAGGAGGCGGCGGTGGCTGAGGCCGGGGAGTGCGGAGAGCCGTCTCCGGGGCTAGGCCCTTCGGGGGTCGGAGGGGGGCCCGGTCTTGGTTTCTTTGGCAGAGGGGCCGGTGAAGCCGGCGGCTGAGCGGCGAGATGAATTTCCTCCGCGGGGTGATGGGGGGTCAGAGTGCCGGCCCCCAGCACACAGAAGCCGAGACGGTGAGCGCAGCGCCGGGGCCGGGCTGGGGAGACGGGCTGGGCGAGGACCGGGCGGGTGGGGGACGTCCGCGTCGTTCCCTTCGCCTTAATTCCCCTGCGGGGACCCGCGAGCCCCCCGCGCGGCGGTGCAGCCCGGTCCGGGGTGACAGGAGGGCTTCGGAGACCCGGCTCGGGGCGGACCGCGCGGCCCCTCCCTCCTTCCCTTTAACCTGTCGGCCGGCTTCGGTGCCGGCTGAAACCCGGCTCTGGAGGGTTTGGAAGGAGGTTAAAGCCCAGCTGTTGGCGAGGGCGTGTGGCTAAGAATAAAGCGATATTCTTGGGGCACAAAGCCACCTGTTCCTGCCCCATCAGCTGTGAGGACCGCCGTTTGCTTAGGGTTGGTGGTTCGGACCCTACTTTTCAGGTTCGTCCAAATGTGTCATGTGGCAATACTTCTCTTGGACGCTGTAGTGAGTGATCTGCGCACTAACCACTCCAGGGACTCCTCTGATCTCGTGGTGACACGATTTGTTAATTTTTTTTTTTTTTTTAATTATTAAGACACGGAAAAACCAGTGTTTGATTTTAGGTTTAGGATACACTGACTGTGAAGTTTGCATACAATCAACTGAAAATTGCTCTGGATGGCATTAAAAAAATAAACTTACGTGAGAATAATAAATTTAGATATGCAGAAAAATGACCGCGTGTGACATTTTAAAGATAAACTTTGGATAGTTGTCATAGCTCTATTTTGGGGATCCGGAAGGGTCATAAAGTACTCTTCAGGATAGGATACCGTCTTTACCAATGAAGAGAGAATTAAAGTAACTTGACCAGAGTCTTGGCGCTAGAATTCTACTACGATAGAAACAGCCTTCTACTAAGTCTGGACTTTGTCGCTGATCCGTGTGTTTCACTTCCTACCTGCAGTTTTGGAAATTTACATAATCTTACTACAGAAAGTCTCTGTCAGTACTTCCTCGGGGAGATGGAGGACTTTTGAATCCAGGCCCTTATCACATGTAGGGCAAGCCTTCTGCCACTGACCAGACTCAGCACCAGGTTAGACCTGAGCTGTCAGATGTCATAGCTGTTTGCTGAATTTGAAAATCAGATCTCTTCCACCCTGTTTCTGGCGTCACTTGTCGCTCACCCCTTGGCAGCGAGGCCACTAGAAGACCAGGGACTCTAGATTACCATAGCCACAGCCCATCTCTTTAACTTTTTTGTAATTTGTCTGGTATTTGTGTGTGTAAGACACAAAAATTAAGAGCTTGCTTTGAAGTTAGACCCTGGTTTGAATCTAGGCTTCCACCATTGACTGACTTGGATAATAGTTTTTAGCTGAAAGGACAAAAGCGCTGCTTCCTAGGGATGCAGTGAGTCTTTGAGTGAGAAGTAGAAAGTGTGGCCCTTAGTAGATGCTCAGTAAAGGGTAGTCTTGACTGAGAATACCCTTTGGCCTTGTCCTAGTGACCTCTGTGGGAAAGGTGATAAGTTCTTCAGAGAATAGGAATTTAAAGCTGAGACTGTCTGGAGCAGCGAGGTCAGGCTTCCCCAGTCACCAAAGTAAGTTGTGCGCTATTGCAGAGCTGGGACAGAGACACTTTGGTTCACTGTGTGTGGATCAACAGCATAGTTTTTACATTATTATTTCAGTGTGCCACCGTGATGAACATGTAAACTGGCCTTGTTACTGCTCCACTTCGCATGTACTCAAATTGGAAAAGTAGTTTTTCTTTTGAGAAGAGTGAGTTCACTGAGTTCCAGTATGATCAAAATTAGTCCTGATTCTATCAGGAAGTACAGCAAGGACCCATGGGCCACTAATTTGCATGGATTTATAGAGCATCAGTGGAGTGCATGGTGTAATATTAGGTGCTTTAATTGGCGATTTTTTATTTGGCCTACATGTTTGACTTAGCAGGGCTTTGAACCTTTAACTTCTGCATCGTCACCTACTGCACAGGTTCTTCCATCGCTGCATCTTCTTCAGAACACTTCTACATCTTCCTCACATCTTTTTCCAGTAAAAAGCATCTTTTATTTGAAGTCTACCTGTTCTTCAGACCCGTCATTGATTTTTTTTTCTCTATAGTATGCAGCCCTGACTTCTTTGCCCAAGAAACTGCAAATGATCTCTTTCCTCCCAGAACAATCATTGCTTTATAACTAGGTGAACATGTCTTGTTCTTTGTACCATTTATATGTACCCCAGGCACTGTGTCTTTCTATCGTATATATCATATATATTTATATATGTCATCTTGTAAGTTGTATGGTAGGGTTTTTCCCGTAGTAATATATGCACTGTAAAAACTTTTTCACTGACATTTCAGTGAGCTAAATCTCCAATCCCCCTTCATAAATATTTAAAAAAATTAATTCAAGGTATATATCAAATAAACAAGATACTACACTCAGAGTAACTTACAACTCTTAGGTAGCAAACAGTGCCATTTTATTCCTTTAGGGACAACAGTTGTTAAATAATTGAAGTCTCGATGTCAGACTTTTTACTTAAGAGATTTTTCTTTTTTTTTTTTTAAAGATTTATGTATTTATTATTTATACAGCATTCTACCTGCATTTGTGCCTACACACCAGAGAGGGCACCAGATGTCATTACAGATGGTTCTGAGCCACCATGTAGTTGACTGGGAATTGAACTCAGGACCCTTGGAAGAACAGCCAGTGTTCTTAACTTCTGAGCCATCTCTCCAGCCTGCAGAGTTTTTGTAATGTGCTGATTGCTTTAGCTGATTTCCTACCTTTACTTTTTTCTTCCTTTACTGTGGGTTGTAGGAGGGGCTAGGAGGGTGATGATAGTGGTAGTGTTGCTGCTAGAAATTGACCCTGGCTGAGTAAGCTACACCCCAGGCCATGATTGCTATCGCCTAACCTTTCATAGCCTCTACTGAGGCTGATTTTGGACTTCTGTTCAGATATTCTTCAGAACAGGCCAAGAGGTAAGGACCTGTATTTGTATCACGGGATCATCGGCAAGTCTGTGAAAAGGGGGACATTTTAAATCTAGGATTCCACTCACATTGCCCTTTGTATTTTAAAGTCTAGTATTTTTTAATATGTTTTCTTCTCCTCTCCCCCCACCCCCTTTGAGGTAAAGACACTGGTGTCTGAAGATTGAAACCCCTTTCACCTTGATTTACAGGTGCTCATAAACTCAGTAAAAGTCCACATATACTTGTGAATGCTCACGTGTTCTTAGTTTTACGTCTCCTCTTCAACTGATACTCATTTTAAAAGGTAGTGTCTTGAAAAGTCCATTAAGAAATGTGAATATATCTGATTAGACGTCGTAAGAGGAGTGCCTTCTGTTTCCAGGTTAAATCCTGAGGCACGAAAGTGGCCCACAGGCAGAAAGCCAAAGAATCAGTGTTCTGCTGCAGGCCTCTGTGGGGCTTTATCTGGAGGAACTGGCTCAGGAGGCAGAAAACAGGCTAGCCACAGGTGTGCTTCTTTTACCTAAGACTGCTCAGGGAGGAATGCAATCTGAAATTGGCAGTTTAGGTCTGGCCACTGGCTCAGCAGGTAAGTCACTTGCCTTGCAAGCCTGACAACCTTAAGTCCCAGAACCCACAAAAAAAGTGGAAGAAGAGAACCAGCCTGACAGAGCTGTCCTCTGACCACGCTGCATCCCACCGTGGCAGGAGCAGCCCCACCCATCACACGCACACATTAATAATAAAGAGATTTGCTTTAGTTTACAGTTTAGGTTTGATGAAGCACATTTTATGTGTGTGAGCGAGCACATGGTAGTGTTAGTATAATTGTATGCTCTGAAAGTCCTCTTGGAGTTGCTGCTTCACAGTCTATGCTAGTAACTAGGTCGGTATCTTACTTGGAACATTGTCTCGCTTGGCTTGCAGTGGGAGTGTCAGAGAACAACAGGAAAGTGATTTGCTTCTGATGACTCTTCTGTCTAAGCAAAGATGTCTCCATCACTTTCCATTTTGAAGGTTAATTACTTTGGGCTCCTTTAAAGAAAGAGCCCAGCACTTAGGGAGGCGCAGGCTGGGTACAGTGACCCACATCTGTAATCCCAGCACTCAGGGAGGCAGAGGCAGGCAGTGAGTCCAGGACAGCTAAGGCCACAGAGGATCCCTGAAAACTCAAAAACCAAAGAGCTAGAGTCGCTTAAAATTTACATTCCCTAACATTACCAAGGTGTGTTCCACCTTGTAGATGTAAATAACATTCTTTGGGATGTCCTAGAAAACAGTTTGTTCCCAAGGAATTGTGTTGTGTGGTGGTCACAAACAAAACAGAAAACCTCTTATATAGATGTGTGAAGAGTGCTGTTTTCACAGTTTTCTGTTTTGACCCTTTGTGTGCACACGTGCCTGCTTGTGCCTATGTGTGTTTACTCTTTTGAGAAATGTACATAGGGAAAATTTGTCCTAGCAGGTCTGTTATACTGTGATATAAGTATATAATATTCTTACCTAATTTCTGTTTTTCAAGAGTTCTCTGTGATCAGCAGCAGTGTACCTAAGAGAATAAGCCCTGAACACTTCTGATTCCAGGAGTTATTGCCGTCCTTGCCAACTGGATTGTCTTCTACGATAGAGCATGCCCAGCTCAGTTTTAGAGACTTGTGTTTGTTTGCTTGTTTTTAAGACAAGGTCTCACTTTGTAGCCCAGGCTGTCTTTGAACTCAGAATTCAACTGCCTCGGCCCCAGTTCTGGGATTATAAACTGCCACACGCAGCCCAGAACTTCTCAATGTAAAAATGTTAGGCTGACTCTGTATTTAACTGTTCCAAATATCGTTGAAAATTATTCTTGTGTGAAGTCTTGGTCATCTTTAATTTGAAAACTTCTATAGTGTTAGATTTTTTTTAAAGGATCATTTTCATGTGTGTATTATCTGTGTGTCTGAGAATGGGCGCACTCATACCATGAAGCTGTCTGTCAGTCAGGGGATGGTTCTTCCTTTACACATGGGTGCCAGAGATGACATTCAGGTCATCAGGCTTGGCAGCAAGAACCTTTATCCATGAACCATCTTGCCAGCCCTATAATGTTAAGTTTTTTGTTGTTGTTTTAAATTAATTACTTTTAGGTGTGTGGTGTTTTGTTGAACCATGGGTGTGCCTGCTGCCTTTGGAGGCCAGAGGAGGGCATCAGATCCCCTGGACTGGATTTAGTTAGTTATAAGCTTCATGTGGTTGCTGGGAATTGAACTGGAACCCCCTGGACGAGCCTTCAGTGCTCGTAACCACTGAGGCATCACTCTGGCCCCTGTAGTGTTAGATTTTAAGGTGCAGGTATTTATGAGAGGCTGTTTGGTAGACAGATTTCATGATAGTCTTGTTGAAGGGTTGTTCTTTTTAGAAGTAGTCCATTTCATGGGGAAAGCATGGACAGTGATAAAGCAATGTAGTACCATGGCAGATTCACATAGATACCCAGAAACCCAGAAATGGGCTGGGTAGTAGTTGAGGTCGTCTGAAAGTAAGCCAGACCTTTGCTTTTCTCCTGTCTTCAAAGTTACAGAGCTACATCAGAAACATGGAGACGCAAATGCTCTACTTGATGAGACTTTTATCTGGGGGATTTCATAATGATTCAAATGCTCTATTGATAAGATTTTGATTTTAGCGGGGGCCCAGGCTGCTTTTGACTCGCTGTCCTCCTTCCTCAGCATTCTGAGTAGCTAGGATTACAGATGTGTGCTAAGACACCTTGGTTGTGTGTCTCTCTCTGTGTGCATGTACAACCAATACCAGTAAACATTACATTCTTTTGGCTATCCTCTGCAGTACAGCTCTCTTTCCAGACTTGAACATGGTACTAATTAAGTTTAACTCTTTTTATCTGAGTTAAAGTTTACTCAAAGTGTTTTTCCCTTTAGCGCCTTTTTTTGTGGTAAATTGTCTTTGTATGGTATTTTGTTGTGTAGTGTGAGAGCCATAAAACTTCATTCAGGATGGGAGCATCAGTGAAGCAGCAGGGCAGAGGAGAGCCCAGAAGCCTGAGATGAAGCTATGGCAACCTATCCAGGCTAAAGGATGTCACTGGCACCCAGCAGCAGCTGGAAGTGTCTTGAATGTAGACCCAGTGAGCCAATTTAAGGTAGTGGGAAAGCTTTGCTTTTCTCTGATGCCACCACTCCATGTTCTGTTTCTCAGTTTCTAAAAGGGGGATGTGGAATGGTGACAATGTCATCAGGACTTTATGAAGATTTAATAAATTTTAATATAGAAAGAGCACTTTAGGACCCATCTTTCACGGGATAAGTGCTGCATGTGCCTTTGTTATGGTTTCTGTGGCTTTGGTGAAACACCGTGACCAAAGCAAGCTGGATGGAAAGGGTCATTTGGCTTACAATTCCACATTTAGTCCATCACTAAAGGAAGTCAGAACAGGACCTCATATAGGGCAGGAACCTAGAGGTAGAAGCTGATGCAGAGGTCATGGATAGGTGCTGCTTACTGGCTTGCTCGGCATGGCTTCCTCAGCCCGCTTTTTTATAGGACCCAGGACCGCCAGCCTAGGGATGACCCCACCACAGTGAGCTGTTCCCCACTCCCAGTCAATCACTAAATAAGAAAATGCCCTACAGGCTTGCCTACAGCCCAATCTTATGGAGGCTTTTTTTTTTTTGAGGTGCCCTCCTCTGAAATGACTTTAGTTTGTGTCAAATTGACATAAAACTATCCAACACACAATGTTTTGCCAACACTAAAATACATGTTGGCAATTATACATCTCTGAAGTTGAAATAGAGCTTACAATGTTGGTTAGTATTGTTATCCCACTAATAAAGGGTTTCCTCGTGGTGGAAGGAGGGGACTGACTAACACGCTTGCACTTGCAGTGACAGTATGTAGTTTGTGGGATAACTCAGTGTACTTGCTTCTCTTACAGTGGACCTGGGGTGATTCCAGCACCTCACAGTGCTCACACTTTCTGAGCACCCATTATACATGTAGGCAAAGCACACAAAATACAAATAACTAAATTAAAAAAAAAAAAAAAGCACAGTGAGTGAGTCTTAGAATGTTGTTTCTGGATCAGTGAGATATTTAGTCGGATAAAGAGGTTCATCACTAAGCCTGGTGGTCTGAGTTCAATCCCCAGGACCTGCATGAGGGAGTGATAGAATTAACCTCCCACAAGTTGTCTTCTGATTTCCACAGACACACCATGGCACGTTCATGCACACACACACACACACACACATACACACACTCACACACAATGTAATTTAAGCCAGGCATTGTGCTGCACATCTTTGATCCTAGCACTCAGGAAGCAGAGGCACGTGGATCTCTGTGAGTTCAAAGCCAGCCTCATCTACAAAGTGAGTCCAGGACTCTGTACAAAGAGAAACCCTGTCCCCGGGGTGGAATAAAAGATAGAAATGTGGAGTTTCATATGACAATTTTCAAGAGCTAACTTAAAATTATTTCCAGTACAGTACAATTCAGATAACTTTCACATACTAAGTGTGCTGTTATTCCTTAAGTTGAAATAGAATATTTTTTCATGTATTCAAATTTTAAATATTAAGTAATCCTAAGAGTGCATCTTGTTTAGATCCTTCTATGTCAGAGATAACGAAGTGGACTTAGAACTATACTGTGGGTACATTGCATCCTTATCAGTTTTTATTTGCAGCTTCACTGGAGCGTACTTGCAGCCCTCAAATCAATTGCAGAGCTTTCCTGCTCATTTGAGGACAGTATAGAGCAGTGAAAATGCTCTCCCCGTTTCCACATCTGGCAGAGGTCAAGTGAGACCACCTAACGCTCCTTTCTGCTTTTCAGTGTAAACAGAATCCTTTCAGTGTTTTGTGTGGTATTGCATTTTTTTTTTTGCATGTTTGAATTTGTTGTTGACATTTCTCTGTAACAAATGGCCTCCGAGTTCTGCTGAGTGATTTTCCCAGCAACAGGATGGCTAAAAAGTATTTTACAGAAAACCTAGGTTAAGTAATTCCATTTAGCATGAAGAGCTGTGGGCCTTGAGTTCGATATCCATGAGTAAGGATATGTATTAGATGAGGGATCTTTAAAGCGAAATACACATAAAACAAAGGGGTTATTTTTGATTTGAGAGATATTTGTTTTGATTTTTCTATTAAATAAGGTCTCGCTATGTAGGCCTGGCTGGCATTGAACTCACAGAATTTCACCTCCCTCCTTCTAATCCCTGAGTTCTGGGATTAGAGATGTGTTGCTACACTTGGCTAAAAAAAAACAAAAAAAAAAACAAGGCTTTATATTGATTGGGACCAGCAGCTTGCAGGAAGCTAACCTTATGTTTTCCTTCAGAGGAGTGCTTGAGAATCCACTAATTCTGTGTCCTTGTGAGTTTTAGAGTATAATGACACAACAGAAACGGTTGTACTCACAAAGCAGGTGACTAAAAGCCAACTGGCCTGTGCTAGAACAGACATGCTAGAGAGAAAATGGGATCTAACAGATTTTTTGATGTTTTTTTCTCTTAGGTTATTGAAGAAAAAAAAAACAAATCTTAGAGTAAGTAAATCAATATATAGTCTACAATTGACTTCTTAATGTCATGTCCCATCACTAGGAACAACCTCTCTCTCATATGTACATATGTATATACAAAGTGATACACATACATATGTATGTATATACAAAGGGATATCTTTTCAAAAGTGAAGCGGTTACTGTGAGAGTCACTTTTAAAATATGTAATAGTAGGTATTGAAGTTTTTTTTTCTTAAATCACATCAGTGAAAATGCATTGCCCACAACATTTTGTTTCGAAACCAGGTTGTTCCTGTGTGTGTGTGTGTGTGTGTGTGTGTGTGTGTGTACTAAGGATTGAGTTTGCCTGCTAAGCATGTGCTTTACCAGAGTTTAGGTTTTTGTTACCTGTAAAATGACTTTATTTGAGGGCATTAGTTCAGCTGATGTGAGAAGAGCTAGAAGATAGGTTTGAAGAAGTTTCTCTTTGTCTAGTAAAAGTACAAGTTAGTAGGCGACAGGGCACTCTGCTCCTCAGACCTCTGTGTGGTCCTTGCCCTCACCTATAGGACTACACTAATATAAACCAGAGAGGAGTCATTATCACCATCAAGTTCAAATTGCAGGCTGAGAAGTTCAAAGAGGAATGAAGAACACAAAAGTTTTATTTTTTGAACATGACCTTGAGTTATAATTTGTTGGTCAGAATGTGGTCACACTTGATACCATGTTTTGAGGGATTCTCAGAAAGGATTCTGTGTGGGCAGCTACATACACAGAGTCCAGATGAGCCACAGCACAATTACACAGCAGTGAGAAACGCTGGGAGTGACAATCTTTAAGATTACAAATTCTAGATAGAAATTATGCATAATTAATGCTCTAAAAATGAAAAAATGTAGACCTGTGTTTGAATGATAACATCGCCCAATCTTTGTAGGAATTGGGCATAGGCAATGTATTTTGTTTCATTTGGTTGTAGTTATCTTTAGAGAGTGGCAACGAGACACTTCCTTCTGGGAAGATCACTAAGAAGCCATAGGCACCCTAAATATGAACAGGCAGTGATAAGCTCTCCAACAGCAGAAGTAGGGGTTGTCAGGGCTGTGTTTTCAGATACGAGTTTGCTTTCGTCTCAAATAGAAACAGAAACAGAGCAAACATCCAAATGCTAGCGTTGTAAACTGTCCTGTGTTCACTGTGAACTGACTGTACGTTTCCCACATGCTCAGAAATCAGAGGAAGTCTGAATCTCCAAGGGCTGTACAGGGTGCAGAAAGAGAATTTGAAAAACACTGTATTTAGGTACTATTCAAATATAGAAAGGGTAAGCATTTGAATGATAAACCAAAACGTCATTTATAGAATTGTCGGTAAGGAGTGTATAGCAAGGGTTTTTTGTTTTTGTTTTGTTTTCTTTTGTTTTTGAGAGAGGATCAAACTGTGTAGCCCTGGCTGGCCTAGAACTCTGTGTATACCAACTAGCCTCAAATAACAGAAGTGTTAAGTGTTTTCTTAATATACGTCTGAAGATTCTTTTTTAACATTACAGGGGTTGTCTGTTCTGCCTTCTTCTAACAGTTCTGTAGTTCTACATAGATACTTTGGGGGGGTTGGAATTATGTTTTTAGATGAAATATGTGTCTTTTGGATCTAATTTTTCAGTACAATTTTAAAAATATACATTTGCAGGCAGGCAGGCAGGCAGGATGGTTCCATTAGTAAAGACACTTGCTACCACGCCTAAAGACCTGAGTTCAGCACTCGGGAGGCAGAGGCAGGTAGATCTCTAAGTTCAAGGCCGGCCTGGGCTACAAAGCGAGTCCATGAGCCGTGGCTCTGTTACACAGAAAAACCCTGTCTCGAAAAACCAAAACCAAACAAACAAAAACCCGAGTTCAGTTCTTTAGACTCATGTGGTGAAAGCAGAGAGTAGTTTTCCATAGATTGTGTCCTCTAACTTACACACACACACACACACACACGCAAACGCCTGGACACATGCGCAACTACACTCTACACACATACAAAATAAATAAATACTGGTTTACATACATATGCTCATTTACCTGTACTTTCATGGCTTGTATTTGCTGCACGATGCTCTTTTTATGTCAGTACAGTTAATTCTTTTGAATAGCTACAGGTGTAGCTGGGTGGTGGTGGCCCATGCATTTAATCCCAGCACTCAGGGAGGCAGAAGCAGGTGGATCACTGTGAGATTGAGGCCAACCTGGTCTACAAAGTGAGTCCAGGACAGCCAGGGCTACACAGAGAAACCCTGTCTTGGGGGGGAAAAAAAGAGTGTTTGACTTTCCTCATTTGGTGGACATTGTCCTTTTTTTCTGTTGTATCTAGTGCTCTACTGTTTATTTTTAAGTTTAGTTTGAATTTTAATCATGCAATTGTTTAAATAGAAATATTTTGTTTTTAAGGATTTTGAGGCACTTAGAACTAACTTTAAAATTGGGGTCTAGAGAGATGGTTGGGAGTTAAGAGCATTCACTGCTCTTCTAGAGGATGAAGGTTTGATTCCCAGCACCATATGGTGGCTCACAGCTGTCTCCAGTTACAGGGAATCTGATGCTCACTTCCAATCTTTGTGGGTACCAGGTAAGCAAGTGGTACAGACACATGCAGCAGAACACTCTTACACGTAAAGTAAAAGTTATATAAAAAGAAAATTTAAACTCTTCATACACATTTTGAATTTTCTCAGCTCAGTACGTAGTTGCACTGTGAAGGTAACCCAATGACTGAATATCTGGATTTCTCCCTCTTAGTTGAAATTCCCTGATAAGCACATAGCAGCTCCAATCCTACCAGCAGCTGGTCTAATTTCCCAACTACCTTGACTTACTGAGTTGACTTTTCATTTTCCTCTCACTTTTTTTTTTTTTTTGGTTGGTGGTTTTGTTTTGCTTCTTCAAGGCAGGGTTTCTCTGTGTAGCCTTGGCTGTCCTGGACTCACTTTGTAGACCATCCCCTTGCGCTTAGGGATTAAAGTTTTGCACCACCACACCTGGCTCTCTTCTCACTTTTCAAGTCTCTGTAAGGGAAAAAACATCTCTGCAATTGGATAATACTATCTAAATAAAAAGACTTGTGAAAGATCACTTCCTCAACATCCCATTTGCTGATCTTTCTCCAGAATTAAATGGTATAAATTTGGGACTGCACAACTTGATGGGTTTTTTTTCTTACAATGCTATTTTATTTTTCATTGATAGATTCAGAAGCTCTGCGACCGAGTAGCTTCCTCTACTCTATTGGATGACCGAAGAAATGCTGTGCGTGCTCTTAAATCACTTTCAAAGGTTTGTAGCACTAAATTGCTGTCTAAAAGTTTCTTATTTTACATGTGGGCGTTTTGTCTGCACCACTTGCATGCATAGTGCTCCCAGAGGCCAGGAGAAGGCGGTGGAGTTACAGAAAGTCATGAGCTGCTATGTGGGTGCTGGGATTCAAAGCTAGGTCTTCTGGAAGAGCAGAACCATCTCTCCAGCGAAATTACCATGTTTGTTTGTTTTTTCAGTTGGGCATTAGTTTCTTTAATAACACTTTCCTGTTTTCTGTGCAGAAATATCGCTTGGAAGTAGGAATCCAAGCTATGGAACATCTTATCCATGTTTTACAAACGGATCGGTAAGTTTCATGTATTGATTTGTCTTTCTAATTTTTTTAGAACTTTTAAGTTGTTCTAGAGTAACCATCATTCCAGAAGGTAGTAACATTAAGTCTACACTACATTTTAATTCTTAGTTGTCATTTTAGTAAACATTATTGGATACTGGGTATGAGCCGGTATGCCAAGCATTAGCTTAGACATAAAAGTGGAACAAAACAAGCAGATGTGGAAGTGTACACGTGAAATCAAAGCTCTTGAGGTGGAGGCAGGAAGGACATAGGGTTAAGATTATCTTTGGTGTTGGTTCATTTGTTTGTTTCTTAGGCAGGGTTTCTCTGTGTTGTTCTGGCTATCCTGGACCACTCTCTGTAGACCAGGCTGGCCTCAAACTCACAGAGATCCTCCTGCCTCTCCTTCTTGGCTAAGGTCATCTTTGGCCTCCTAGCAAGTTCTAGGCCAATCTGGGCTACATGTGATCCTGTCTTGAAAAAAAAAAAAAGGGCGATGATGTAAGTTAATCATAATGGCTTTAAGATTTTAATTTGTGGGGGCTGGAGAGATTGCTCAGAAGTTAAGAGCATTGGTTGTTCTTCCAAAGATCTTGAGTTCAATTCTCAGCACCCACATGGTGGCTCACTACCATCTATAGTGAGATCTGGTGCCCTTTTCTGGCGTGCAGGTGTACATGCAGAAAGAACATTGTATATAAAATAAATAAATCTTTTTGAAAAAAGGTTTTGATTTGTATTGGGTAAATGGATGTACTGATACTCATTTACAAAAGAAAAATATGTTATAGTATATATATTAAATAATTTTTTCCCCTTAGGACAGTAAATGCACAAATAAGAGTCCACAAATAAGGTGTGTCTTTAGAGAGAGGTAACTCGGCCTGTTTTTAACTCAGTCTGTTTCTTTTTAGGAGATTTTATCTGTATTTTCTGTGCATAGAGAATTTTTATATCTTGCCTCTGATAAAATATGTCTGTCAAGCTTAAGTTGCTTGTCACATATTTCTACTCCATCGAGATCCCACATAGGATATCAAGTTCAGAATCAGGGCTGTATAAGAGCCTGAGTTCAGATTCCCTAATACCCAGATAAAAGCTTGACAGGGCAGCTTGCTGATGGGAGGACACAGGCAGAGATCCCAGGGGCTCAGGTGGTCTCTGATCCTCCTGCTCCTGTCCTGTCTTTGCCCACTTCAGCTACCTTTGCATCTGAATTTAACCCAGTCAGTATTATCCTTCCCTTGAGTCATAAACTAGAAGATTCCTGCTGAATTCGTCCCTCTGGGCCAAAGAAAAAAGTAATCATGTTTTCAACCTTCTCATCCTTCATTCTGGCACTCAGTATATCCAACACTTAAATCATTTTCCTGGCTTTTGCTATTACAAAATATGAAAAAGTACTTTAAATTTTAGTGACCAAAAACGTAGTTTCTTGCTTCATAGTTGTAGTGCAGTGGTTGAGAGGTGGCTTAGCTAAGGAGCCAAAGCCTCTTAGCAAGCTGCAGCAAAAATACCAGCTGAGGCTGCAGTCAGCTATAAACTTGACTGGTGCTGGAGTGTCTCACTGTGAGATGACTTAGTCACATGGCTGCTGGTAAGAGGCCTCAGCAACCCTCCATGTTGCTTACTTTAATCCTGCTTGAGCACTCTGGAAATAGATGGCCTTTCTAGGATCACTTGGAGCCTATGATCTTGGAGCAAGGAGAAAGCCAGGACGCTCTTAACAGTCTACTCTCAGAAATCACATACATTGCAGTCATCAGAAGTGAGTAAACAGGTTGCCTCCATTTAAGGGGTAGATCACTAGGATCTTCCTTCTGGGAGCTGTATCAGAGAGCTTTAGACATCTAAAACTACCACTACGTTTAAACTGTGGTTTTTGCCTCTGATCTCTTTGGTTGTGTGTTTCACCAGTTCAATGTAGTGTGAAATCGAAAATCAAACTTTTTGTTTGTTTGCTTGCTTGCTTGCTTGCTTGCTTTTTGAGACAGGGTTTCCCTGTGTAGCCCTGGCTGTCCTAGAACTCACTATGTGGATCAGGCAGGCCTCAACTCAGAGATCTGTCAGCCCCTACCTCCTGAGTGCTGGGATTAAAGACATGCACCACACCAAATTCAGATTTCTTATGGCAGAGAGTATAAGTTTTTAAAGATCTGGGTATCACTTGTCCGTTTATAGCCACTTTTGGCTATAGTCTAGCAACACCAAAGTAATTGTCCTTACTTCTTCCCAGACAGTAGAGCCTGCACTGACTTCCTTTCCAAAGCCAGCTAATTCTAGTGCATGTAAATTAGAGTAGGTAGAGTAATGCCCCACCAGGTGCCTGCATCTTTATCAGCCAAACGTGGGAAGGCCACCTTACATAGCAGAAGGGACTTTTCAGGTAGAATTATGGTAAGGGATGAAAGGAAATTATACAGATTGTCCAGGTGGATCCAGTGTGACTACCTAGGTTCTTAAAGACAGGACAGGGAAGTGAAGAAGGAGGCCTGAAAATTGTGATATGAGACATAATTGACCCACTATTGCTGACTTCTAGAAGGCCTGAAAATGATAGGCTGGTGCTATAATTATACAACCTGGCATTATTTTGTGTTTTCCTTCCTTTCTGTTTCTTCTTGTTTGTGTGTGTGTTAGTTTGTTTTTTGAGACAGGGTTTCTCAGTGTATCTCTGCCTGTCCTGGAACTCACTCTGTAGACCAGGCTGGCCTGAAGCTCAGAGATCTGCCTGCCTGTCTCCCAAATGCATCACCACCACCTGGCCGTACTGTATTTTTCAAAGACAAATCTCATATCTTTTTAGGAAATTCTGTTTCGAGTATTTTATTTATTCTTATCATTGGAATTATTTAAATGAAATTGTTTTATTTCCTAATCACTTGATTTTGTAAGTTGAATTTGTATTCTGTGACTGCTCAACTTGCTTACCAGCTCTAGTAGTTTCTTAATGAATTATGTGTCTAAGCTACAATACTGCCTCCCAGGGAAATCAGCCAAACATGGCATAGCAAGATGCAGTAAGACAAAGCACAAACCCTCATATCAAAGCTGCGTGAGGCAAACCAATAGAAGGAAAAGGGTCCTAAGCGCAAAGTGTCAGAGATCCCTGAATTCCCAATGTTAGGAGTCCCACAAGAGTCTACACACCTTTAAGATATATGCAGAGGACCTAGCTCAGACCCATACAGGGTTCATGTTGTTTCATTCTCTGAGAGTCCCTCCTGCTTAGTTGATTCTGTGGGCTGTGTTCTCATGATGTCCTTGACCTCTCTGGTTCCTCCTGTGTGGAGTCAATGAAATGATTCCACACAGCTGTGGGTGCTGGGGACTCAGATTCAGGTCCTCACAATTACACAGGAAGTGCTCCTACCCACTGAGCCATCTCCCCAGCACCAGTTTTCCTGTGTGTTTTTGTAATTGTAGCTTCTATTTCAAGGTTGGATAAAGGTACAAGGGGACGCTGTGGCTGTGTTTCTTACCTGAGGGGGAAAATAATCTCTCCTTCTCCAGTATTTGTAGTTACAGGAGCTTTGTGTCTTGTTGAAACCCTGGGGATTAAGTGCAGGGCCTTACACATGCCACACTGTCTTAACCACTGTGCTGTGACCTTCTTGTGAATGTCTTGATCATATTAAAGATGGTCTCTTATAGTTTGAGTTTCTCAGTCATCTCATCTAAGGTGTGTTTCAAAGCAACGCCGTGAATAATTTGTGTAAAAGCCCATATTGTTCAGTAATCCTGCCTCTAATAGCCCTTCTGTTTATCATCTTTGTTTCCATTGTCCCTCTTCATGTGTACGGACTCTGGGACCATTGTGACATTCTTGTTTCTCTGGGTGTTGCTGTCATCTTCCATGAGGAACAAACTAAATGATCCTGAAATCTGTCAGCAAGTACAAAAGCTGTGTTTCTTGATTTTATAAATTGGACATATTATTGCAAGAATTTCTTGAGAAGTTTAAATATAGAGAAGGTAGATGACCTACAGATAATGCTGTTTTACATATGTGAGAATGGACATGAACATAAAATTCACTGGCTCTTCTGTTTGCTAGTTTTAAAGTTTGGTTTATTTTATAAATATGTTTTGATGAACATACATGCATACATACACATAAACATGTTTTGCTAATAGAATTATTGTCTTTTTTTTTTTAATTACTGTATTATTTATGCATGTGGATGTTTTGCCTGCATCTATTCTGTACACGTGCCCATGGAGGTCAGAAGAGGGCATCAGGTTCCCTGGGACTGGAGTTAGAGACAGTTGAGAGCTACGATATGGGTGCTGGGAATAGAACAGCCAGTGATCTTACTACTGAGCCATCTCTGCAGCCCCTTATCTATCCATTTTTAAATTTAGTTCTTTCCTACTTGATACTGTATGTGGATTTGTTTAATTACCATGCTATTATATATTCTTTTAAGATACATTTTCATTGCTGTCTTATGTATGCTACTTTTTAATTAGACAATCAAGTTATTCTCAGTTTTTACAATTCTAAATATATCTTTATGTATTCTCTTATTTTAACTTTTTATTGTTGTTGGGGGGTGGTGACAGTGGTGATGATGAAGATGAAGAAAGGCTTTACTCTGTAGCCCAGCCTGATATAGAACTCACTGTGTAGTCCAGGTTATTCTGTAGCCACTCTCCTTCCTCTGCCTCCTGAGAACTGAGATTAGAGGTGTGAGCCACTGCCTGGCTTTATATACGCCTTTTACTAATACTTTCTTAGATTAGGTTTGTAGGAAAGCAATGAGTACTTTATTGGTCTTCTGAAAGAACTGCCTAAAAATGGCTGTAACAGTTTAAACTCCAGCCAGCAGTATATAAGTATAATAATTTCTTTTTTCCAGTTCGGATTCTGAAATAATAGCTTATGCTTTGGACACACTCTATAATATAATATCTAATGATGAAGAGGAAGAAGTAGGTAAGTTTCCAGTTATTTTACTGTGTTTCTGTATATAAATTAACTAGGTTATGCCAGTTTTGCTTTGAAGTTGAGTTTATCTTACAAACTTGTTAGTTGTGTGATGCTCTTTTTTTTTAAGTTGCTCTTTGAATCAACACAATAAAGATTTAACCTTAGTCCTGAATAGTGTCTCTAGGATGGCTCAGTGTGTGTGCTGAGCCATTATGACCAGGTAGAAGGGGTTTCTGTCTTTATATCAGGACTCACTCTAATCTAATCACCTGTCAGTTTCCAGAGCGTTAGGATTATAGGCACACACCACCATGCCTCACCTGTTTCCTTGAAGTTTTTATTTTTCAGTGACATACAAGGTATTAGATATTGTAACATTTTCAAATGAAGTGTTTTAGTAGATTCTTTGTCACCCTCACCTACCAACCCCAGATCCTCTGTCTATATCTCAGTCTCTCTTCTCTCTTCCTCTTCTCTCTCTTGTTTTTTATTTTTCTTATGAAGCTCTGGCTGTCCTAGAACTCAGTATGTAGGCTAGCTTCACAGAAAGCCACCTGCCTCTGCCTCCCATGTGCTGTGCTTTAGAGGTGTGCCCCCCTACACCCAGCAGATCCTCCTTTCTTAATTTTTCCCCCTTTGGACTGTAATTAGGTACTGTACATATAGTCAATGCTTAGTTAAGTAACCCCTCTGGTTGTTGTTTGTTCTCTTATGCATTATTATCCTTGTGCCTGAGCACAAAGTTGGGGGCTGTTTCTCCTAATACTTAGGCCTTTTTTTTTCAACACTTTGTTAATATAAAAAGAGTAACAATATTAAACTCGGATATTTTAAAAAATTTTATGTGATCTATTTGATATGAAATAATATAGATATGTTTGAAATTCACTCTTTCTTTGGTATGTCCTCCTTTTCCTTTATTTCAACATACTTGGAAACCTTTAAGTATCCTTTGCTTTGTTACTTGGCAAAAGGCTTAGCTGAATGCCTGTGCCTTGCGGATCTGTAAAAAGATGCTCAGTGAGTAGTGCTGCAGTGTTCTTGGATGCATTCCACTTAGCCAGCTGCTGGTTACAGTAAGGCATTAGTGGGGTTTTCATTATTTTAGAAAAGAGAGCAGACTCATTCATGTGTTCTGTATCTCTAATTCATACCAAAATACGACACAAAATGTCAACTAAGTATTGGTTGGCCTTGTACATATTAACAGTTCAGCAGAAAAGCTTGTGCGTGCTAACCCCACTGAGTGTGATACTGGTGATGGGAATATTTGAAGTGGAGTGTGAATAGTCAGGGTCCCACAGAATTAAATACGCTTGTTTAAGATTTTCTTTCTCTGTGATATCTCACTTAGAAGTTGATTAATTTCTAAGGTATAAATATATTTAGTAAACATAACCTTGTCCGCAGAAGAAGAAGTTGATCATGTAGCCCCTTCAATATAGACACAGGAATATGCTTTCAAGAGAAAGTTGCCTACTTCGAGTTGCTTTTCAGATTAGAAAATTAAACACAACACGCCTTTGCTATTGTTTGAGTAATGGTCTCACTGTGCAGTGCTAGCTGTCCTGGGATTTGCATTCTAGACCGAGTTGATCTTGAACTCAGGTAGACCGCCCGCCTCTGCCCTCCAGGTGCCGGAGTTAGAGGTGTGCCAAGCCGTGCAGCCGTGCGGCACAGTCATTTCAAAATAGTTTAAGACGCCTGTTTCTTAGACCTTTGGCATTGGGAGAGGGTGGTTCCTGTATTGGGACTTTCCTGTTTTATTTACTTGCAGTTTTTAGACAGGGTTTTACTGTGGAGCTTTGTCGTGAACTCTCCACATAACCCAGGCTGGCCTTGCAGCCCAGTCTTTGTCTTTTGGCTTCCTGGATACTAGGATTACAGGCAGGTGCCACGGTGCTTGCTTCTGTGCTCTTTATTTTTAATTCATCATTCAAAGGCCTTTTTGATAACATAGGTAAAACAACTTTTGAATAAAGGGGAGCAGAATAATTTTTCTAGGGACCTTTTTTTCTGAAACTTCAGTTATGTGAGTAAACTTTTAAAATTAGATATTAAGAAATGTGTTATTGCCAGGCACAGTGGCGCTGCCTGTAATCCCAGCACTCAGGGAGGCAGGAACAAGTAGATCTCTGTGAGTTTGTGGCCAGCTTAGTCTACAAAGCAAATCCAGAACAGCCAAGGCTACACAGAGAAACCCTGTCTCGAAAAAAAAAGAAGAAGAAGAAAGAAAGAAAGAAATATGTTTCAGCTGGGTATAGTGGCACATGCCTATAATCCCAGCACTCAGGGAGGAAGAGGCAAGCAGATCTGCTTAAGTCTGAATCCAGCCTGGTCTACAAAGCAAGCAAGTCCAGGACAGCCAAGGCTACATGGAGGAACCCTGTCTCCAAAAAACCAAAACCAAAACAAAACAAAAAAAAATGTGTTCTTAAGTTGTATAATCAGTACCTTCTGTTTAATGCTTCATGAGGTAATTCTCTAGTCCAAAAACTACTTTAGAGTTCTTTACCTTGGGAATATTTTATAACCCTTTAGTGATAATTCTACTCATAGTCTTAAATATATACTATATTGTGTGTGTGTATTGAACAATCCTCAGCAGTTTGACTTAAATGAGGAAATCTCGTCTTCCCACGAGTGCTGTTTCTTGGCCTGTTCCCATGCTTACACAGATAGAGATCACTTTCTTTGTCACCAACTTCTTATTTATTTATTTAATTATTTATTTATTTATTTATTTATTTTGTCTACCTTTTCAGATGATGTTGAAGGTAAAAGTTTGCATTTTCATATGCATGACGCTTTAGACATAAAACCTGGTAATATAAAAGGACACTGTCAAGTGCTGTTTCTTCTGGCTGCTAAAAATTCTGACATGGGTTTCAGGGTGTCAGAATCTGTAATTAAAGGGGAATATTTAATAATCTGCTGTCCATACCATGAAATGATTCTAGAGTATCTTTAATAAAATCAAAATTTCCCCTGGCTTTATTCAAATTTGTGTATACTTCCTGGAAAAGATTGTTTATTTGGAAGCAGTATTTGAATATGTGCACACATGTACGCATACAAATCTGTCTCCTTATTATGAGTAAGCTGGAATTACCCAGTGCAGAGAATACATGTATATTGATGTTGTCCCTTTAAATGCCACATGCACAGCTGTGCCTCAGTGACTGCCCTCTTAATTTCTGGAGTTCACTGATAATTATCCTCTGGTGATCTGTTGTTTCCAGTAACTTTTAACAGTATTTTTTTTCTTCATAATTAAAATAACCGAGTTTCCTTCTTATTTTGTTTAACTAATATTCCTAAATACTTTTTAGAATTAATGAAATGTTATGTAAAGTAGACTTAAAATAACAGTTGCTGATACTAACAGAACACTAACTTACCAAGCCACTGTTATCACCTTTTGTGGCATTTGACTGCCTTGCTTGAAATCAGAAAATGCCACAGTACTGTCTTTCCTTTTGTTGGCTGTTTCTTTGGGATGTTACAGATCAGGAACTGTTGTTTCTATTATTGTTTTCTCATATTTGTGTAGAGCCTTAAAGAGTGCAGAGTCCTTTCATGTCCAATATCTTACTTAATCCTCATAGCAGCTTTTGAGGTAGGTGTTGCTTCTCTTTTCTCAGATTAAAAAACCAAGAGGCTGGACATTGTCACTCATACACTGTGACACAGTTAACAGAACAGTGTCTTCTCTCTCACTGCCCTGTCGTGTTTTTAAATACTCCATAGATTTTTCAGTTGAATTAAGTGCCAGTTTTACTTTCTAACTAGAACTTATGAATTATGTAATTTACATAACTGGTTGATAGAAAGTTCAGATAAGCATTTAAAATAGAGAGAGCTGCTTAACTGCCTGGCCACAGTTGTAAAGATTACTTAGTAGTCTAACTGTGTTAGTTAGAACATCTCCTTCTCTTCTCTTTTTTGGGGTGGAGAACTTGGTTTTTTGCGATAGGGTCTTGTAATGTGGTCCTTGCTGGAACTCATTTTATAGACCAGCCTGGCCTAGAATTTGGAGTGATCCTTCAGCCTTCTGAGTGCTAAGATTACAGGCATATGCCACCATGCTCTGCTTTAGACTGTCTCTTTTTATACAGCAATTTTGTTCTCTAGAGTATAGATTGTGAACTTGATGAGGAGTTGCTTTAAAAGGTCCTGTGGTGTTTTTAAACAGTTTATACCTCTGGAAGACATACATCTATAAATACATTTTAAGAACAAATATGTACCCATATGTGTTTAGTTAGAAGCTAGTTCTTTAAATAGATCTGGAAAGTGGTAGGATATATAATATATATATATATATACATGTATCTGTGTGTGATATGCATATATAGAGATATCTATGTTTGTGATATATACATATATAGGGTATGTGTATATATTCAAATAAAAATTTATGTACATATACATGCATACATACACACACATACATAAAGTCATTAAGAACTAGTCTTTGATTTTACTTTTCTATTTTAGGTTTATCTTTGTAATAACAATTGTCTCAGTTTTTTTCCCACTTACATTAAGGGATCACTTACTTTACAGGTTAGAGAAAGTTTCATGTAAAATATAAACTACGATTAAAGAGATAAACTCAGCTGTGATATAAGTATACCAATGTGACCGGATGGTTTGTCTCATATTTTTGCCTATTTGTATAATAGATATAATTTCACTTTGTTTTGTTTGGTTTCTTTTATTGAGACAGAGTCTTCTAAATAGCTGGCTATTCTGAAACTTACTATGTAGATCAGGCTGGCCCAGAACTCACAGAGATCTGCCTTTCTGTCTCCCAGAGTTCTGTGATCAAAGGCATGCGCCACCACACTTGGCTAGATAAAATTTCTTATGGCTGTGGTTTTGATGTATAACTTTTAGATATGATTTTTTTATCAATCTTAACTTTACTGTACAACTAAAAGCTTTTGTACTATTCCTTAGCTAATGGGGGCCCTGCATTAAAGTTTAGAAGTGCTGGGGCTGGAGAGATTGCTAAGTGGTTAAGAACATTGGTTGCTCTTCCACAGGAGCCCAGGCTCTGCTCTCACCCCCCAAATGGTGGTTCACAACCTTCTGTAGCTCCAGTCCAAGGGATCTTACACACTTTTCTGGCCTCTACAGGCATTGCACACATGTGGTGCTCAGGCATACATGCAGGGAAAACACCCCTGCACATAAAATAAAAATAAATAGATCTTTAAAGTTTGGAAGTACTGTCTTAGGGCTGACTTCTGAAAATTGATGGTTGTCTTGGTTGGTTTTATCAATCTTAAACGTAGCTGAGAAGAGGGAGCTGAACTGAGAGCATGGCTCCATAGGACTGGCCTGTAGACAAGAATGCAGGTGGTTGGTATGGGAAGGCCCAGCCACTGTGGGTGGTGCTGCCCCTGGGCAGGTGTCCTGGGTGTCTAAGAAAGCAGGCGGAGCAAGCCAAGAAGCAGTGTTCTTTCATGGACTCTGTTTCAGTTCCTGCTTCCAGGTTCCTGCCGTGGCTTACATTCATGCCGTACTACAATTTTAAGCTGAAATAAACCCTTTCCTCCTCAAGTTACTTTTGGTCCTAGTGTTTTATCATGGCAATAGAAACCCTAGATAAGGCAGTGATCTTAGATTATATCAAAGGAGCTCAATTCAGAATATAGAGCCAAATTAATAATAAGCTACAGTATTTTATATACTACAGTTACAGAAAACATGGAGGAGTAAACTACTGGGTTTTACATATTTATTTATTTATTATATATACAGTGTTCTGCTTGCATGCATGCCTGCACTCCAGAAGAGGGCAGCAAGTCTCATAGATTGTTGTGAGCCACCATGTGGTTGCTGAGAATTGAACTCAGGACCTCTGGAAAAGTGGCCAATGCTCTTAATCTCTGAGCCATCTCTCCAGCCCTATAAACTGTTTCTTTTCTTTTGGTTTAATTCTTTTGTTTGTTTGTTTTAGAGACAGGGTTCCTCTGTATAGCTTTGGCTGTCTTAGACTTGCTTCGTAGACCAGGCTAGCCTCGAACTTGCAGAGAGCCGCCTACCTCTGCCTCCCTGAGTGCTGGGATCACAGGCACTCACCACTGTGCCCGGCCTAAACTATTTCTTGATAGGTTATTCTCCTATGTTTGGCGCAAGCATTGAATTAACCCTTTTATTTGGCCTGCATCCCTGAGTGTGCCAAGGATCCTAAGACATGTCTTGTATTTTTATACAGTCCAAAGTCAGATAAATGCAACATGCAGTCTTCCCCCTGAGGCCCCACACAGTTCTCACATGGATAGTAAGCAGTGAGAAGCCTGCGGGGAGAAGCTGCTTGCTTTCCCAGACATGCCTGTCCCAGGCTCTGCTTCACCAGATGCATGCCGCCGTTCCCCAGTCATGCCCCACTGCACTATATTTTGCAGAGCTTACCAAGACTGAAGCCATAGCTTAGTTGTTTGTAATTACCTCCATAAAAATATTTCAGCACCGAAAATATGATTTAGGGGCTAGAGAACATAGACGCTCAGGGATGAAAAGCATTTGTTACTTTTGTAGAGGACTCAGATGTGGTTCCCAGTACTCACATGGTGGTTCACAACCGACCATTACTCAACACACACGGTGCACTAACGTACATATAGGCAAACACTCAGACATGTAAATTAAAAGATAAATAAATGTTTTTAAATTAACGAAGCCTCATTATAGGATAATTCAATGAGATCTATTTTCCTTCTTCTTTGACTAGTTTACTCTGGGTTTTTTGTTGTTGTTGTTGTTTGTTTTTTTATGTGTATGGGTGTTTTGCCTGAATATATGTCTATATGCTACTTGCATGTCTGGTGCCTACGGAGGCCAGAAGAGGGCATAGGAGGCTCTGGAACTGGAGCTACAGACAGTTATAAGCCAACATGTGGGTCCTGGGAATTGAATTCAGGTTTTGCTTTTAACCACTGAACCATCTCTACAGCCCCAGAATGCAACACTTTAAATCTGTTCTCTTAGTGGGCATTGAGTTGCTTCTAGTTCAGGACTACTGAAATTTGATAACATCCACCCACTTCTATCAACTCTTTAATAATTTGGGTTTTGTATATGTTTTATTCTGTTACAATAACAAACACCATGATCATAAGCAACTTAGGGGAGGAAAGGGTTCATTTGGCTATCACTTCCAAGGCATAGTCCATCATTGAAGGAAGTCAGAGTAGGAAGTGGAAGCAGAAACCACGCTGGTTCACTTGCAGGTTCATGCGTGGCTGGCTTTTTAAATACAGCCCAGGACCGTGTGCTCAGGGGAGAGTGCCAACCACAGTGGGCTGAGCTCCACTGTAACTAAGGCCACACCTTCAGCAGTGATCTCGTCCTCTTTTCAGGGATTCCACTCTGCCACACAGTACCAGGCCTCAGCTGCTCTCTGTGACACTCCCTCCACCCCCACTGCCACCTTTCACCTCTCCTACCTTCAAAGCCAGTACCATGAAGGGACTCTTAACACCATGTTAAGTTCTAGTTGTCAGCTGGAGATACAGGCTTGGCCCCTTTGGGCCTCAGCTTCTGTGCACTGACCCTAGGGAAATACTTCCCTGTTGTCCCAGTAAAGTACAGAGAGTTCACCTCAGTGAAGCCAGTCTCTTACCAATCATGGCGGCTTTTCAGCCCTAGCAGACCAGCATACCGCTGCCCCAGTGAAGCACAGATGTCCTGATTTCTTGTTAATCTTAGCTCATTCTTCAGCCCCAGCTGATCAGTACACACAGATTCCCTTTTGTTTGGGAAAGTATTATATGTCAATGAATGTTTGCTGGCATGTTTGTATGCCCAACATTTGTATGCCTGATGCTCGAAGAGGTGAGAAGAGGACATCAGATCCCTCAAACTTTGGATCTGGAGGTATGGATAGTTGTAAGCCACCACGTGGGTATGGGAAGCCAAACCCAGGTCCTCCACAGCAGCACCATATACTCTTGACTGCTAAGCATCTCTTGCCCCATATAGATTCTTAACCCAAAATGTCACATACTACCTTAATAGAATGTTTGATCCTGTTGGGTCATTGTCTGTGTTTTTTTCACATTCTTACCTTTAAGATCCCACAAGAATGAACAGCTGTTAAGTGTTAGACAGCTTTTCTAACCCACGGTTCCAAAGTCCTCCACAGTCCTCTAACAACCAGTCCAAGGCGTAAAAGCCACATGGTTAGATTCATTACAACACCCCACTCCTAGTACTAATTTTTGTTCCAGTTTCAGTCCGTTGCTGTGACAAACTTAAGGCCTCAGCCCCATGAATGCTAGAATTATAGGCATGCACTACCACTCAGGGCTATACATTTTTAATCATCTTGATACTAAATATTGTAAAGAAATTCAGTGTTTAAGTCTGCTTTTATTACCAAATACATCTCTAAGTTCTATATGAAAACAATACTGGATGATCTGAAGATGGTTTACTTTTATAATTAAATTACACTAATAAGTAAAAAATCAGTAATGAATACCATTTTGAAGTGTACTGATTTAGAGATATACTTAATGTAAAATAAAACTTGCTCATAGAAGTTTTACAGTCTTATAAGTTTAAAGGAAAGAATTGAGTAGTGGTTGACGGGATGTGGCACTGTGGTTAAGTGCTTGCCTGCCATAAACAAAGAGCTGCGTCCAAGCCCTAGCACTGAAAACAAAGATAGTATAACCACTACCACATTCAATACAGAATATTTCTATTACCCTTACCCTAATAAAAGTTTAATCTGATGTCTTTGAGGAAATGTGATATTTAACTAGCCTTGAAAGTGAGTTTACAAATACCGTTTTCAATCTTAATTGCATTACTGACACCAGCCATACTGTTGAATTGTTTACATTCCAGAAAAAATACCATTTCTGTTTAACTCTTTGGTGAAAGGATACTTTAATATAGCATCATGTTGAAGTACTTTGTTCTTTGAATATTACAGAAGAAAATTCTACAAGACAGAGTGAGGATTTGGGAAGCCAGTTTACAGAAATTTTCATTAAGCAGCCAGAAAATGTCACTCTCCTGTTATCTTTGTTGGAGGTAAATAGGGAACCTTGACATTCTGTCATGTTAATAAGCTGTCTTTGCTGCCTTTGTGGGAGTTACTGAGGAAGTAACATGTACGTACTTCAATATGTACGTAGTGAAGTTTGCTGGATCCTGCTCGTGAATGCATTGAGGGATCCACATGCATGCTGTAGAAACTATGTGATCTATTGAATGATATCTGCATCTTATTTCTAGTTTTACAAAGTATTATTTTATCATCATTATTAACATTTTAGTCAGTTTAATCAATTAATATTAACTTTTTATTTCTTAAAATTAGTTTTTAAAGTTCACTGAAATTCTATTTTTCACTTGTAGTTTCTTATTGCACTATTAATTGAAAACAGTGTTTCCTAGAAAATACCAATTATAGTTGCTAAACAGTTGAAATTCTTCCATTTCAGGAGTTTGATTTCCATGTCCGCTGGCCTGGCGTGAGACTCCTGACTTCTCTCTTAAAACAGCTAGGGCCTCCAGTGCAGCAAATCATCTTAGTCAGCCCCATGGGTGAGTGACTCCTCCTGTGTAACAGTGAGCACAAAATAAAGGTTATTTCCTAGAAGTGCCTGGCATAGTGCCTTCATAATTATAACTGAAGTCACTGTTTGTGTTTTCAGACTGCTTGTATTTTTCTCATGGTTGTATATTTTAGGTGTTTCAAGACTAATGGACTTACTGGCAGATTCCAGAGAAATTATACGTAATGATGTAAGTTTAATTTGGAAAGAGAAAAAGAACATGATGCTTATTTTCTCTCTTTGCAAATAAAATCTTTTTTTTTTAACCCTTATGAGTTCAGAAAAGTTAGTTTTGGAAAGGTGGGGTGATAGCCACTCATTTAGACCTTTTAAACTGAAATGTAAATTACTTGTCTTCTACCTCGCAAGTATTCAGAGTTATATGCACCATTTTGCTGTTCAAATTCACTACTTCCATATGTTTAGGCTTTCTTCCATGGTCTTCTGAAATGCTGGCATAGAGCTCCACCTCAGAAACTGTCTTTTCTCCTACAGAGTAAAGAAAACATTCTGAGACATTAACTAGTGTAAGTTTACAATACATTGCACTTGGCTCCTTCATTCTTATTTCATTGAATATGTGTCCAAAGGATTTCCATTGATAATAATCTCTTTACCTGCAGAGTCTGACTGTTCGGTAGTCATTTTCCATTCTGATATTCACTTTGGTATTTGCATATGATTTTGAACTTTGTAACAGGTTAACAAAAAGCAGAAACAGGATCAAACGAAACCCTTGGCTTGTGATCTGTGTGATATATATTTTAAACTTCACATTTAACATTTTGTTGTAGTGGGGATAGAGGGTGGCTCTGCAATTAAGAGCGCTTGCTGCCCTTGGATTCAGGCTCAGCTCGTAGCACCTCATGGCAGCTGACACCATCCCTGACACCATTTCTAGGGCATTCAACGCTCCTTCTGCCGGTCATGTGCATGGTGCACGTACATAGTCAGCCCAGCATTCATGTCCACACATTAAATTATCCTAAACCTTTCAAATGCTGTAGTGTGGATGGCCAAGCGAGGTATAGACAGTAAAATGATATAATAATGTAACTTACAAGAAATAAATTTGTGTTCAACATTCAAATGCTTTTACAGATTGTTTGTTTGGAGACCGAATCTGAATCTACAGCCTATGCTGGCCCATATTCGAGCCTTGCTCCTGAGTGTCTGTGTTGCAGACATAGGTCTCTGTACCTACTTCATAGGATACCGTTTTGAACTGTCTTGTTTAGATGGACATCCATCTACGAGGAATAATTTGGGATGTTTTTCCATAATTAAAATATGACTCTAGGAGGTAGAGATATGGCTCAACAATTATGATTATTTCTTACAGAGGACCAGGGTATGGTTTCCAGCCACCACATCAAAAGGTTCACTATGCCTGTAATTTTTTTTCTTTATTTTTTATTTCTCATTCTGCATCCCCCCATAAGCCCTTCCCTTCTTCCCTCCCAATCCCACTCTCCCTCCTCCCTCTGCATGCATGCCACTCCCCAAGTCCACTGATAGGGGAGGTTCTCCTCTCCTTTCTGATCTTAGTCTGTCAGTTCACATTAAAAGTGGCTGCATTGTCCTCTACTATGGCCTGGTAAGGCTGCTCCCCCCCAGAGGGAGGTGATCAAAGAGCAGGCCAATCAGATTATGTCAGAGGCAGTCCCTCTTCACATTACTATGTAACCCACTTGGACTCTGAACTGCCCTGGGCTACATCAATATATTTCTTAATTAAAGAAAATATGACTATACCTTAAACTCGCGCTTTCTGTTCGACCCTCAGTTTAAATAAGAGGCTATTAAGCCATCAGATGAGGAAATTCTGTTTCCTTCAGTCTTTGTTCATGTCATCAGAATTTGTTTTAATTTTCAGATATAAAATTGCCCTGTCTTACAGATGCCTACTTTGATTCTTTCATTCCTTCCTCAAAGCAAATAGTCATTGTCCAAAATAAAATTCCTACATTTTCATGCAGCTTATCAGGTATCTGCTCCATGTTGTCCCACCCCACCATGATTTAAGTCTATTTTGTTTTAACTCTTGACCCTTTTTTTTTCTTTCTTCCTCAATTTTTATTTGAGACATATCATGTTGGCTTTTGTTAATTTTACAAATCGAGATTAAGTTTGTTGTAACATCTCACGTCTTAGTTTTAGTAAGTAGGGCATTTGGCTCTGTCCACTTTATCAGACTCAGTTTGTCTGTCTTGCATGTACTATTTTTCTTCTTTATAGTTAAATTCAGATTGGCAGTATTAAGTTGGCAGGACAACTTGACATCTATAAATTCTGTTTTACCTTTCTCATGTTAGTATGGAAATTTAAAAATCAGGGGAAGGAGTAGAATGAGCCCAGTGAGTTGCAAGTTTCTTAAACTTGTGCAGAAGCTGAGCTGCCACCAATAACAGCCAGGTGTCTGTCATCTGCCACCATGGGACTCAATCCCTCTAGCTCCCTACTTGCTAAACCTCTTCCTCTGAAGTAGCAGCTATGCTTTCCCCTTACTGTATTTCTTTTTTCTTTCACTGTGTGGTCACCTTGGGGTTCATAAGCACTTGCTGTGTGGCACTGAAATAGGAAATGGGTAATAGGGATGGAGAGATGGCTCAGCAATTCAGAACACTGGCTGTTCTTCCAGAGGACCTGGATTCAATTCTCAGTTCCTACATGTGAGCTCATAACTGTCTAATTCCAGTTTCAGGGGCTCTTATGCCCTCTTATGGCCTCTGCAGGCACTGGGTGTGCAAGTGGCGTACAGTGTGCATGCAGGCAAAACACCATACACATAAACAGAAATGCACAATAAGCAGCATTGTAAAGTTTTTTTAATGATAAATGACAAAATAGGTCAACGTTTACAGCTTAATGAGGTGAAAATACTAAGAGGGCAAAGATTTATATAAATTTTTTTAAAAAACTTGAGTGGAATTTTGTTTTTCTTTTGAAAGATTCATCCATCCAGGTATTTTATGTATATGAGTGCTCTGTTTTTACACACTCAGAGAAGGGAATCAGATTCCAGTACAGATGATTTTGAGCCACCATGTGGTTGCTGGGAATTGGATGCAGGATCTGTGGAAGAGCAGCCAGTAGTGCTCTTCCCCACTGAGGCATCTCTCTAGCCCCTGACTTTGTTGTTTGTCTGTCAGTTCTGTAGCTTTACTTAATATTCAGCACTTAGGTCTCATGCACATTGACTATAGATTTTGAAATGTGTTAACAGGGCCATAAGTTACCATGATACACTATAGAACATTTCTTATTCCTTTGACCCAGACAACTTTGCTGAGCCCTTATCAGTGCACACATCTAGAGTCCCCATGTGCACCAGGAGTCCCTATACATACACACCTGGAGCCCCATCTCCTCCATGACAAATTCTAGATTTCCAGTGCCCGGGGGCACACTTCTGGAAGCATGACTGTGCTTGTGAATGGTGATGGTGCCTTTGGCAGACAGCTGATCTCGCCATCCTTCTTTGTGGAAGCCATTCTGCCAGTCCCAAGTCAGAAAGGGCAGGCATGAGGAACTGTAGGACGGAAACTATGCCACAAGTATCTTCTGTAAACTTTCTGTGCAGTCATGAGGCATAAATTTTCACTTGTTTTCTCTTGGTTTAAAATCAAATTGTAGAAATTTGGAGACCAGGCATTTGCAAGAACTCTGTAGAAGTTCTGATGGTTTTGATGATTTATATCATCATTTTGAGAAGAGCAAATCTGAGAAAGGTCTAATAACTCTCAGCTCATGGAAACTACACCATGATGGATGAGTATGAAATAATTGTGTTTTTACTGAATACAGTAAAACAAACAAACAACCAAACAAAGCCTGTTAGGTGTGAACTTTTGCTAAGGCCCCATTCCTATGTATGAGTTTCAGGAGAGCAAATTGCTGAACTGTCTATGCCTCTGTGTCCTTCTGTATATAGAACACAAAGTAGTTGGATTTGTAAAAATCCAGTTTATTGTAGGATTCTGTGATTCTAAAGTAATTTTTAGAATAAATGTCCAATAAATTTCGGCCTCAACTGATGGCACCTTTCTTCTCTGCAAGGGTGTCTTACTGCTGCAGGCACTAACGAGGAGCAATGGAGCAATACAGAAAATTGTTGCTTTTGAAAATGCTTTTGAGAGACTGTTGGACATTATTACAGAGGAGGGAAACAGTGATGGAGGTAAGAATCAGAGACTGTGTGGAGAGTGCTTTGTATTCACTCACCTTGAGGACATTCACCATGGTTTACAGCAATGCATATGCTTGCTTTCGTGATTTTTCCCTTCTTTCTGGTTTTGTTAACTCCCAGAATCAAAGGTCACTGTAAAACATCAGGTTTTCACAGATTCCAGCCTTTTCCAGGGAGGGGACCTGAAAGTCAGGGCAGTCTTTAGCAAATTATCTCTCAAGTACAGGAAATGAAGCTCTATAAACATCTAAGCTAGGGAGGGAAGAGAGGAAGGAGTCTGTCTGCATCATGAATGTGCCATGTCTAAAACATAGATGAGCTCATTCATGTCTTCTTCAGTGTCAGAATTCATTGAATAATAATCCCAAGGCATTGTGATTTCAGGGGCAGCAACTTTGCCAACACGGGTTTTTGTATTGAAGTCCTAGTTACTAATACTAACTCACAGATCATACACTACCCGTCACTCACTAAATTTATGTGTGTGTGCAGATGTAGACTGCACAGAGCTCAGGGCTGCAGCAGCGGTCAGAGCTTCCAGAAGCCAGGGAAGCTGATAGAGCATAGAGTCTGTGTGAATATGATACATAGAGCTCAGGGCTGCAGCAGAGGTCAGAGCTTCCAGAAGCCAGGGAAGCTGATAGAGCATAGAGTCTGTATGAGTATGATAATCTGTATTTTTGCATACAGACTGAACTGAAAAAAACTGGAAAAGTTGTAGCTGCTGCTGTTGACTTTAGAGTCAAGCTTACAGGGTCAGAGTTGAGCTGCAGGAGCAAGGTGAAGGGGAGAACAGAAGAATGGACAGAAGTTTCAGACAGAACAGGATAAGCAAATGACAATTACAGTGGACTATGCCACAGAAGGGACCAAGTAGGCTTGAAGCCCATGGGACAATTGGATCTATTCATCCTTTAGTAACTACTGAGTGAGCAGATGAGAAATGAGTGGATTCTCACTGTCCCAGTGCTGAGTATCCACTGCTTTATGGGGATCAAGTGAGGGAGTTACCTTTTCCTTGGTCTGGTGTATCTGACGAGTTCTTAAAAAAAAAAAAAAAGTCTGTGTTCAGGGAGCAGTGGTGGTGCATTGGGCTGCATTTGCATTTGTGTATGAAGTTCAGAAGACAACTTTGTGGAGTGGGTTGCAGGGACCAACCTCAGGTTCCAGGCCTGCACAGCAAACACTGGTACCCACAGAGCCATCTCACTGGCCCCTGATAAATTCTTGGACTTTGTTTTCCTGATATGATCTTAATATACCCAGGTGTCCCCAATTAGTGTGTGGGGCGCCCTCGCTACTCCCAGGAGCAGTCTGTGCCTCATGGGTGGAGCTTGTCTTCCCGGGTACAGAGTCTTCCTCCAGCCTCAAGACTGGGTCAGATAGGGCCAAGATAAAGTCTTGGTGCCCGAAACAGCATGGGGGAACTTAAGGCAGGAGCAAACTCCCTCTCACACATGCTTAGCAATCAGTACCTTAACAGCAGCTCAAGTTAGCCTTCAGTTGAGATAATTTCCTCTTGGCCTCCAGGTGCTGGGATTATCAGTGTGTGTCCTGAATAAGAAAGTCAATCTCTGAAAAGGGAGAAAGTTACTTGGTTGAAGGATTGAAAGCCTCAACAAGGAATAAAACAGAAAGTTGAACATTTTAGAGCCAGATTTGCTTTCTTTTGAGTTTAAATATTTTAATTGAGCCAGTTGTGGTGCTGCACACCTTTGATCCCAGCACTCTTGCGGTAGAGGCAGGTGGATCTCTGAGTTTGAGGCCAGCCTGAACTAAATACAAAATTGCAGGACAGCTAAAAATTTTTCATAAACATACCTACGTTTTCATACTTTTATTTTGTCAGTTTAAATGCTTAGTAAGTAACCATTACAAATAGCATGGTAAAATGGGGAAAAAATTTAAATTAATTAATTAATTTAAAAAAAAAAAAACTAGTAAAAGGCCTAAGTACAGTGGGAAATCTTATGGAAGAAGAGGGAGATAGAAAGACCTGGAGAGGACAGAAGCTCCCCAACAGAGAAAAAATCTGGGCCCAGTGGGTCCTGCAGAGACTGATGAATCAACCAAGTACCATGAAGATAACCTAGACCCCTGGTTCACCTGTAGCACATGGACAGTTCAGTTTCCAAGTGGGTTCCCTAGTAAGGGGAGCAGGGGTGTTTCTGACATGGACATAGTGGCAAGATTTTTGATCACCTTCCCCATTGAGGTAACCTTACTGGCCACAGAGAAAGAGGATCCCGATATTCCTGATGAGACCTGATAGGCTAGGGTCAAATATAAGGGGAGGAGGACCTCCCTTATCAGGGGATTAAGGGAAAGCATGGGAGCACAGAGAAGAACTGGAAGGAGAAAAGGCAGGGGGCTAAAGCTGGGATACAAAGTGAATAAATTATAACAAATAATAATAAAAATAAAAGAAATAAAATAAAAAAACAAATAGCATGGTAAATTTTCAGACAAAGCAACGGGTTCTTAGATACAGTACTAAAAGCATGGTCTTTGAGAAGAAAAAAACTAATGAATGTGACTTTATTAAAACTGAAAAGTTGTACCTGGTGCATGCCTTTAATCTCAGAACTTGGGAGGCGAGGCAGGCAGATCTCTGTGAGTTAAAGGCCAGCCTGGTCTACAAAATGAGTCCAGGACAGCCAAAGCTACACAGGGAAACCCTGTGTCTGGGGGGAAAAATTGAAAAGTTGTGTTCTACAAAAGACACTATTAAGAGAATGTGGTACAAGGCATGGACTGAGAGAAAATATTAGTAAAACATATCTAAAAATAGGCAAAAGGTCTGAACAGAGTCTTCATTAAAGAAGATACTACAGCTTGCAAGTAAGCATTCAAATAAATGCTCAGCATCTCGTCATTAGGTAATTGTGGTAACAAGTAAAAGAAACAATAAGATACCTCAGAAAACTCAGAACACTAACTCTGCTAGACGCCAATGAGGATATGGAGAAACAGACATGCATTGCTGTTAAGAATACAAAGGGATGCAACCAGTGTGCAAGACACTGTTTCTTACAAAGCTAACCACAATCTTGCTGTGTGATCTAATAGTAATACTGCTCATATTTATCCAAATTACATTAAAATTAATATCCACACAGAAAATTACACATTCAAATGTCCACAGGTGCTTTATTCACATTGCTAAAACTTGGAAGCAACCAGGATGTCCTTGAGTAGATGAATGGATCAAGGTATATAGGTTCATAAAATGGGATATTACTCAGCAATGAAAGGAGTTGTCAAGCTGCAGAAAGGCGACAGGGAATCTTAAGTCCTTGCTGCCGAGTGATTCCATACATCTTCCTGCAAAAGACTGTAGAGGGAGTATTTGCGGTTTTGGGGAGAGGGGAAAGGGAGATAAATAGGGTAGTTTTGGAGTGATGAAACAATTTTGTTTGGTTAACTGTTCAGAGTCTCCATTTCTCAAGACTCAGGGAGTTTGGCAGCATGAAGAGTGAGTGAACTGTGATCCTCAGTAATGTGTGCCAGCATGTAAACATCCCTGTAACAAGTGCACCACACTAATGCATGACGATAATGAGGGGACTACAGGGAGAGGAGTAGGCAGGAGCTCGTATTGTCCTGTTTTTCTATAAGCCTGCTCTAAGAAGCAGTTATTTAGATTGTTTTTCACATTTGTTTAGTATGTTGTGTGCCACAGCACGTGTGGGGACCAGAAGACAGTTTGCAGGAGTTGTCCCTCTCCTTCTACCATGTTGGTCCTGTGGTTTGAACTCAGGTCATCAGGCTTGTCAGCAAATGTATTTACCCCACTGAACATACATCTATAGGACCAAAGGTATATGTGTGCTAGGGGGTGGAGAGCTGTAGCACTGTGAACATGCTGCTCACAGAGGAAACAGGAACCCTTGGTTGTTCTAGCGCTTAGTAGAGGCCAATGGGGAAGTGATTATCACATAATTTGTAGTGTGGATGAAACAGCCTAGGACAGAGAATGAAACAGTGGAGGGTGTGAAAATGGCCTGAGGAGTGGCCAGATTGAGAAACCAAGAGGGAGAGGGGTGTTGAAGAAGAAGCAGAGACAAGTGTCAGATAAGTCTCAGAGATCACGTAAGTAGGATGGAGTCAGTCAACAAATATTTAATAGTTTGCTATTTTGCACATATCTGAAGTCTTGTTTCTTATCTCTGCTAGGAATGCAGAGTTAAGTAGGACATTGACAAATTCCTATGTTCATGAATTACAATTTAGTGGAGAGAACAAGCTTCTAGAAGGCCATGTATGGCAATCTTAACCTAGTCACTGGGACTTGACCATCCGTATTGAAAACCGTATATTTAAGTTTATTTGTGAATATGAGAGATGGCTTGCTGTGCTGAGTTGGACACAGAAATCAAGATGTCGCAGGGGGACTGAGAGAGCACACAGACACCAGGCGTGGGATATCAGGGGTCAGAACAGGCTGCCTGCCGTGCCATGCTGACCATGAAGACACACATTTTAGGACACCAGATGAGTTCTTTCACATATCACCAGCCTTAATGCCTCCATTTCACATTTTTCCCCAGGTATAGTAGTGGAAGACTGCTTGATTTTGCTCCAAAACTTATTAAAAAACAACAATTCCAATCAGAACTTTTTTAAAGAAGGCTCATATATTCAACGTATGAAACCTTGGTTTGAAGTTGGAGATGAAAATTCTGGTTGGTCAGCACAGAAAGTAACCAATCTACACTTAATGCTACAGGTATGTGGCCCTTAGTATGGGGATAGGATTTTATCAGGGATTCTTTCAATGAAGAGAAAATTGCTTCCATTTGGGAAACCCAGGATTTTCAGTTGGTATTGGGGGATATAGAAAACCTTTTTTAAAAAGGATTTAAAAAAAAAATGCTCATTGTGCATAGCACTGTGCTACATAAGGGCATTTTCATTATGGTTTATTATTAGTGTACTATGCTTGAGCGTGTACACATCATGTATTACATGATGCATTACATCATGTATATGGAGGTCAGAGGACAGCTTGAGGAAGTCGGTCTTTTTCCAGCAGGTAGGTCTATGTAGGGTAGTTTTATTTAACAGACTCAGGTTACCAGGCGACATTTCCAGCTGCCCGCCTTTAAGACACTTGGAAAAGTGTATATTACATACTGATCTGATCACATGGTAGCCCTATACTCCCCTGCTCTCTCGTCACTCTCACTCTCCCCTACCATTATTCCCCTCAGTTCTATAGATGGTCTCACTTCTACTTCTGTGCCATTCATATTTACATGGTTCTCTGTATTTATGGAAAATCTAAAAACCACAAATGGCAAAAAAGTGTGACAACTGTCTTCTGTGACTGGCCCGTTCGTGTAGTATGATTGTCTCTAGTTGCATTCACTCTTCCTGCAGAGGCTTAACGTTGGGTTTTGTTTGTTTGTTTGTTAGACCAGACTCTTGGCTGACTTTGTTGTTTTTAAGGGTTATTTTCTCTTTCATTTCTATCTGTGTGTGTCTGAGTAAATGTGTGCTGCTTGTGCGTGGGCGCCCGTGGAGGCCAGAATAGAGTATTGGAGACCCTGGAGCTGGAGTTGCAGGGAGTTCTGAGTCACCGTGCACTCGGACTGAGAACCAGGCTGCGTCCTCTGCAAGAGCAGGAAGTGCTCTTGACCACTGAGCCATCTCTCGACCCCCATAACTCCGTACTTTATAGTTGGAAAAAATAATGTTTTGTACATATACCAAATTTTCATTCCTTTGTTGTTGGACACCTATGTTGGTTCCCTAACTTAGCTGCTGTGACTGGTGCTGCAGTAATGACTTAAGCACAAGTATTTCTATGGGAGGCCTGGCAAAGACCTTTGGGCCTGGACTAGTGTGGCTGTGTTATGACTTAGAGCACCATGTAAAGAATTTCTTTTGAGGGCCTGAGAAATAGCTCAGTAGTTAAAAACACTTGCTGCTCTTCTGGAGGAACTAGGCTTAGTTCCAGTGTTTATATTAAGAGGTACATCTGCGTATTACTCCAGTTTCAAGGGGTCTGATGTACATCTGGAGAGATGGTTCAGCAGTTACGAGCACTGTCTGCTCTTCCAAAGGTCCTGAATTCAGTTCCCAGCAACCTCATGGTGGCTCACAACCATCTTTATTTTGACCTGTTGCCTCTTTTTGGAGTGCGGGTATAGGTGCACATAGAACACTCATATATGTAAAATAAAGAAATCTTTGAAAAAAAAAAGAAAAGATCTGATGCCTCTTCGCACACGAACACACACACATGACCTATTCATTCACATAACCCACTCGCCCTCTCCCTTCTCCTCCACACATAATAAAAATTTAAAAATAGGGTTTGGGGATCTAGCTCAAAGGTAGAGAACCTTAGGAAGCACAGGTTCTAGGTTGGGTCCCCAGCACCAATTTTAAGAAATATATTTTTTAAAAGGCTGTAGAGATGGAAAGCACTACCTGCGCTTCCAGAGGACCTGGGTTCAATTTCCAGCACCAATATGGCGGCTCACCACTGTCTGTAACTCTAAGATCCAGTATCCTCACACAGACATACATGCAGACAAACGTCATTGTACATAAATTTTTTTTAACTTGAAAAAAAAAAAATAAAGCTAGCTCTTTCTTGAAAGACTTTTCATCTTAGCACCCTTTCTCTGTAACCTTCAGTCCTAGTCTTCCCAATTTACTTAACACCAAAAAAAAAAAAAAAGAAAGAAAAAGAAAGTTTTAGAATTATTTTGAAAAAAGTGTCAGTTTAAAAAGTATATTACTAGCCAGGTGGTGTGGTGTATGCTTCTAATCCCAGTACTTGGGAGGCAGAGGTAGACGGATCCCTGAGTTCAAGGTCAGCCTGACCTATAGAATGAGTTCCAGGACAGCTAGGGTCACACAGAGAAATCCTGTCTCAAAAAACCCACAAAGTATACTACTGTCTAAAAAAAAATACAGTACATCATGTAAACAGAAAAATGCAGTATCATTTACTACACATATGTATATTGTGTACTGTGTATTATATATTACATATGTAAGTAGGTTCATTGCAGTTTTGTTTTTTGGTTTTTTGTTTTTTTACTTTAAAAAAGTGGCTCACCCTGCCTTGCCTCCCTCACTGAAAAGACCCTTTCCTCTGCTTAGTGAAGACCATGAAGTCCACAGCAAAGGTACTGAGATTCATTCAACTGTTTTCTCCATCACAGACATGGAGCAGTGAGTTCCTGACTTTGAAGCCACAGTGATCTTGTTAGAATGCCTATAAAGTATCTCCTCCAGTTTTATTTAGGTTTGCTTATCTTTCAAGTTCTCCATTAGACACTGAATGAAAGTGCATCTTTGTTTCCTTGAATAGATGTACCCTAATGAAACTGTTACTTATATTCATTGTTACAGTTATAATCACCGATTGTAAGCCACTGAAAACTGAAATTAATCTACTTGGCAGGAAAAGGTTAGAGCTTTTTCTCTAAGTTGGGTCATACTTTTTTCTTTCTTTAGCAGTAGAGTCTCACTCTGTGACCCTGGCCTGACTGCCTCCTGAGTGCTAGGATTAAAGGTGTGCCACCACATCTAACAAAACATCACTTTCAAATCTTTTATTTTCATGTATTTTCTGTGGTCTCTCTGCCCCTCTCCAAAAAGTCCTCTTTATCAGGAAAGCAAAACCTGTGATACGTCCTGCCTATAGTGATATAACTGTTTTAGTTAATTATTTCAGCATCTCTACCATAAAGTCATGAATGACATTTTCTGGCACTTTAGTTAACTAAGTGTTGTTATTATTATGTTAGGTACACACAATTTTTGCATATAAAAACATGGCTAGTTTGGAAAATGTAAGCCATGTGTTAACATTATTCTGAAGCTGGAATGGGGCTTAAATAGTTGTTTCTGAAATTTCATGTTCAGGTTCAGAATCCTAGGGATTCAGTTAATGAGACCAGCTCCCGCCCAGTGCAGGAGTTTTCTGTCAGGCCTCCAGCTGTTAGCTTTAGCCTCTCTACCTCCAGCGTTACAGGAATTCATAGTAACTCAGGCCAGTCTGCTTTTGGACCTCATCCGTTTTTAGATCATACTTTCTAAGAAGCCTGCTATCCTGTACCATAATTCGATTTTGTATTGAATATGTTTATTTTGCAAATACCGCTTGTTATTTGAGTGCAGAAATGACTGAGGCAGATGCGACTCTGTGGGAGTTCTCATCACCTAAGAGGAACCACATTAAGTAGATAGCAAAGTGTGTTATGTGCTAACACTGTTTCAGTAGAAGGCAGAAGGGCACAGCACTCAGGTCTGGGAGCACAGAAGGGAATGCTCCACACATGTGACTTTGTCTGCATGGCTGGCTCTGTCTCAAGCCCTTCCAGGTGATGTCTGAGCTAGGGCCTCATCCAAGTAGACTAGTCTTGGAGTCCTGGCCCTCCTCCCTCACCTCCCACGTGCTAGGATTACAGGTATGCACCACCATGACCTGCTACAAGTCTTTAAAAGACAAATCTTATTCTCTTCCACAGCTTGTGCGGGTACTAGTATCTCCCACCAACCCACCTGGGGCTACCAGCAGCTGCCAGAAGGCCATGTTCCAGTGTGGATTACTACAGCAACTTTGCACTATCCTGATGGCTACTGGAATTCCTGCTGATATCCTGACTGAGGTAAATGAGAGGACAGAGGCCACTCTATAGAAGTTGAAATTGGGATATGTGTTTGTTTGTTTGTTTGTTTGTTTGTTTGTTTGTTTTCTGAGACAGGGTTTCCTGTGTATAGCCCTGGATGTCCTTCAACTCACTTTTTCTTTTTTTTTAAACTTATTTATTAATAATATTTATTCACTTTGTATCCCAGATGTAGCCTTCTCCCTCATGCCCTCCCAATGCCCACCCTTTCTCCCTCATCTCCTTCCATGCCCCTCTCCAAATCCACTGATAGGGAAGGTCCTCCTCCCCTTCCCTCTGATCCTAAGGTATCAGGTCTCATCAGGACTGGCTGCATTATCTTTCTCTGTGGCCTAGTAAATCTGCTCCCCCTTCAGGGAGATTCAACTCACTTTTTAGACCAGGCTGGAACTCACAGAGATCCACCTGTGTTTGCCTCCCAAGTGCTGAGATGTGCTAAGTGCCATCACATCCAGTTAGAAGTTGAAATTGGGAATCCTAGGAATTAGACACTAACTGAAGGAAAAAAATAGTAGTAGCTAACCATTTTTATGGTAGCTTCCTCACTTACGCATGATAGAGGCAGGTGGATCTCTGAGTTCAAGGCCAACCTGGTCTACAGAGGAGTTCTAGGACAGCCAGGACTACACAGAGAAATCCTGTCTCTCCAATGAATGAATGAATTGAATAAATAAGAACAAAAAGCAAGATGTAACATTTTCTTCTTTGGAAAGGAGATCCTCCCTCTTAACTTAATTTCTGTGGGTTCCCTTGTTTTTCCCTCTTGACAGACAATAAACACTGTATCAGAAGTTATCCGAGGCTACCAAGTAAACCAAGGCTACTTTGCTTCTGTGAATGCACCTTCAAATCCCCCAAGGTAGGAAGCAGGACATGCCGGCGCCCTGGGAGGAAGTAGGCGCTTAGTTTCAGGTGTAGTGGGTCTCATATGCACATCTTACTCTTCTTTAAGGGTAGTGTGTACTGTGAATAGTCCAATGGTAAAGGTGCTGGTATCTAAGATTGTGTGCTTCTGGAACCTAATATTTGGTTCAGTCACCAGCATTTCAGTTGACAGATAAGTCACGCTACTCACCTTTCCCCAACTCCCTTCTTTGTGAAATGCAGGTGGAAATACTTGTTCCTGGGTCAGGCCACAAAATGACTGGTAGTTTATGTATGTGTTTGGGTTGTACTTCATTTCCTTCTTTTCTCTGTATTCTGACAGACCGGCAATTGTTGTACTTCTCATGTCCATGGTTAACGAAAGGCAGCCTTTTGTACTGCGCTGTGCCGTTCTCTACTGTTTCCAGTGCTTCTTGTATAAAAACCAGAAGGGACAAGGGGAGATTGTGGCAACACTTCTTCCTTCCACTATTGACGGCAAGTACTGTAGTTCTGATACTTAGTAACATTGTTTTCAAGCCTGTGGGTCTTTGCTTAGGTTTCAGCCTATGGTAGTCTGTCACTCAGAGGAGAGCCTTCCTTGGGCTGCAGAAGAGCCAAGTCAGACCACACCTGCATCTGCACCTTCTGCTTGTCTTGCTTTATTAAGGTGGGGCTGGTGTTGCTCTGTGGGGGTGATGTCCTTAGAGAAGTGCAGATTACACGTGTGCGGTTACATGGGTAGAGCTGTGACCTAGGTCCTGGTGTGTAATAAACACCAGGGAATTGGGCTGCCGGGGACAGTGATTAGCATCTGGAGGTAAAGCCTACCACTTAGTCACGCTCAACATTTCGGTCTATGATTCTGTGACCGGGTACAGCCATTACTCACAGATTCTCCAGTATTCTGTTTACTTGAGATGTATTTAAAAGGCTATTTTCATAACTTTACAAACAATTTGACACAAATGATTAGAAGCATCAGTGAGTTCATTTTAATTACATAAATGTTGGAGGTTGACAAAAATTTAGTCTATTTAATTGCATTTTACTAAAATTATTTTTGTAAGAGATAGCATAAAGACATATTTTCTATAAGTGAAAATAAGATGATGGAGGTAGTGAAACAATGTGCCAGTTGTTTTAGAAATGCCATTTTCCATGAAGATAGTTTTCTGAATTGTTACCATCAGTTTGATGCCTACAGTGTTCTGGTATTTCTTTGGATAGCTACCTTTCTTGGGAGATGCCTTTTTGTCGTCTATTTTCCTTTTGTTTTGAAAGTTTTAGATAGTATGTAATTGTGTTTGTGTGTTGAAAACCATTCTTTCAAAACTCATGAGTTTGGGGTAATTCCATGGGGTCAGTGCCCAACATTTCCGTCTGCTTACAGCAACTGGTAACTCCGTGTCCGCGGGTCAACTGCTCTGTGGAGGTTTGTTCTCAACCGACTCCCTTTCAAACTGGTGTGCGGCTGTGGCCCTCGCCCATGCACTGCAGGGGAACAGCACCCAGAAGGAACAGCTGCTCCGGGTTCAGCTGGCCACAAGCATCGGCAACCCTCCTGTGTCCCTGCTGCAGCAGTGCACCAACATCCTTTCCCAGGTGAGGGGCTCCGGGAGGGTGCGGGCAGAGAAGGAAAGGAAGCCCTCGATGACTTACTGCCTCATTGCCGTCAGAATGTGTTAAAGAGAGGACACGGCAACTTCTTAGAGGAGTTCTGCCAGATAGTCATAAGGACCTCAGTATGAGAAAGATGCCAGTTCTCCGCACAGCCAGGTTTTGCGTCTTTCTTCTGAGATTAGCTAGGGCTCTTCCCTGTCCTTTTTCTCATCCCAGTAACGGGATTTGGGTCATTTGAGGAGAGAAAGTAAAATATGCAATTCATAGTTATGTGCCTCCCTCTTTTCTCCTGAAGCAGTTGGTCATTGCAGAACAAACAATAGCAATCTATTAAATATTCAGTGTGTACAGATAGAACTTCTGTGAGTTCTATCGTGCCTAGCCAGGTAAACACGAAAGTAACTAGAAGTGAGTGTGTTCCTTCCGCTGCTTACTGAGAACAAGTGCAGCATGGTTGCCCAGCACTTGGGCACGCATCTTCCTCCACGGTTTGCCCGCAGGCACTTAGCCCTTCTCAACGCCTGAAGCCATGCTTGGGCACGCTTTAGGGTCACAGTCCTGAGGGAAACCTAGTTCTGGACAAAGCCGTGGTTCTGTCTACTTGCTGTAGCAGTGGAGGCTGCGGCCTGAGCCCCGCAGTGCTCACTGTTTTTTCACCACATGTTGCATCTTCTTTGTTTTGAACTTTTGCTGTCGATGTTGTTGCTGCTGAGCATTAGACTCAGTACTTACTAAACAACTTCCACTACTGAGCTGTATCTCCAGTTTTCAGTTTTGAGCTTTTTTATTAAAATAATAACTTCTATTACTCATAGAAGTTGTAAGTGAACTCTATAAAAATAACTATAATGGGAAATTGAAGGATATTTAAATTGGTTTACTTCTGTTGCCAGTTTATCACTTGTCTCTTAGTGGCTTAAAAAAGAAAAAACTATACTAAACATTTCAAATATTTGCTTCCTGACACTGTTGAAAACAAATCTTTCAAGCCAGTGGTGAAAACTCTCTGCCCACCATTGCCATAGACACATGTTACATTTGTACCTGTAACGATTCTATAATGTGAAGGCCTACGGTGGTGGTGGTTAAGCTTCTGTAAGTAAGCAAGGGTTATAAAATTAGCCCTTATGAGCCATTTTAGATAGAAGAGTAGAGCCTCACTATCACTAAGTGTTGGCTTGGATTTGCATATTTAAGGGTATCTTTCTGGACTTAGATGATGCAAAGCAACGTTTGTGAATAATGTATGATGTATAATTTACAGGGTGATAAGATCGACAGACGGGTATGTACACCTGATAAGCTGAGGCCTTTTCTTCTGACAGCCTTCTTCCTTGTCTTGGGCTTTGCAGTTGGTTCTTAACAGCTTGTTTGAAGTTCCATCCTACTCACATGTGTCGGCAAGTTTGTCTGTCACAGGTGGCTCTCCAGGTTCCTCCATTCACTCTGGACTGGTTGCTGAGGACTATGGGAACAACTAAACCTGTGCCTGGTCTCCTCCAGGGATGCTTGCACTGTCCTCATACTCCTCAGTTCTGGCTCTTTGTGTTGTTCCCTTAAGCTTGTTTCTTTATTTCCTATAAAAACAACTTAAAGAAAATAAATGTGTCTTAAATAAAATAATCAGTATGTGAAGGAGGAATGTGTGACTTTCTATTACTTACATTATTTTAAATGTACCATAGTAAAATTTTTGTAATTATAATATTAAATGAGGTATTGTGGATTATTCTGGGTGTAATCTGTCTGCCACAACTACCGTGCTTTTTCTATGTTTTAGGGGAGAGTGTTATTTAGGTTCTGTTTTAGTTTTTCTTTTGACAAAGTGTTTAACTAGTCATGCATTTCAGTTGTTCAGTGCATGTGGGTAGTAATAAGTGAGGTTCAGTCAGTAATTACACTTTCATGTGTGATATGACTTAGCATGCACTTATAACTCACACACACACACATATTTGGCAACTTCTGCCAGCAGTTTTTATTTCTCTGTTTTCCTTTATGGTTCTGGGGATCAAACTCAGGGCTTCGTGTGTGCTAGGCAAGTGCTCTATCAGTGAGCCACAACCTCCGGCCCTGGAAGTTTTGATACTAGGATGTGTTTTTATAAGTATAAATACCATTCACTTAAAAGACACATGTTTTCAGTTGATTGGCTTTTTTAAAACTGCTCATCACAAATTATAGAATATTTTTGTAATTTCAAGAATTTCATCAGTACTCTTATTCTTTTTTTTTTTTTTTTTTTTATTGGTTTTGAAACAGGGTCTCATGTAAGCCAAGCTGGCCTTGAACTCACTTTGTGGCTAAGGTTGGCCTTAAACGCCTGACCTTCTTGCGTCTACCTCCCCAGTGCTATGATTATATGTAGATCTATTATGTCCAACTTGTGGAACCTTATTTTCATGCAAAAAACCTTAAAGTTTTAAGTGCCAGCATTTTATTTACATAAACAAAATGCTCAACTTGAATGAACATGGTAGGGATGAGAAGGATCTTTTGTTTATAAAATGTAGTCGAAGAGCGTACTCGCTGACATTAAAGATTATTTGAGTTAACTTCAAATGCTTTATTTATACGTGAGCGTGGTGGTACACATCTGTAACCCCTGCACTTTGGAGGCAGACTCAGGAGGATCACTGTGTGTGTGAGGCCAGTCTGGTATAAAGAGTGAGGTCAGACAAGCCAGAGATGCACATTTAGACCCTGGCTCAGACAGACAGAAAAACAAAAAGGGCTGGTGAGATGGCGCAGTGAATAAAGTGCCTGCCACACAAGCGTGGGTCCTATGCTTTGATCCCCTAGAACCCACATAAAAGCTGAGTATGGTGGTGTGCGCGTGTGACCCCAGCACTGAGAGAGTGGAGAAGGTGGGGCCCAGGGACCTGCTCACCGACCAGGCTAGCCAAAAAATGAGCTAGGTCCAGGTCCAGTGAGAGACTCACTTGACTCAAACAAACAAACAAACAAACAAATAAATAAGGTGGAGAAAGAGGGAAGCTACTTAACATCACGTATATACACATATAGCACAAGTGTACACGGGTGCTCCCTCAGTTTCTCCACTCTCCCTCCCTCCTCTTTCCTTCCTTCCCTTCCTCTCATAAGAAATAAACAGTTTAAATGTGTATCTGTATTTATGGCTTTTCTTTCATCCTTTCAACTCTATGATTTTTAATGAAGGAATCCTCAGAATGCAGTGAGTGGTAATTCAGTCTCCTTTTGTCTTTAAGTCTCCTCCATGGTTCACATGGTTGTGGAGCTGTGTGCTCGCTCTGTGCTTACTAATCTCTGCTCACACTGAGGAGCTTAACTGGTGTGCTAAATATGGCTTACAGCTATGTATTTTCTTTTTTTCTTGCATGCCCTTTTTCTTTCAACAAGTGTTCTTAATCACTGAGCCATTTCTCCTGCCCATGTTGTGGATTTTAAAAAAAAATCACTCTTTTATGATTTCTGCTTTATAAGTCATTCTGTAAAAGGCCATATTGAAGGGATCTAGGGTCCTTCACCATAAGTTCCAGTCATCATTTCTAGAGTGTTTTCACTCTCACTTTGGTTTTTTGTTGTTGTTTTGATTTGGTTTTTGGTTTGTTTGTTTGTTTCTGGTTGGTTGGTTTTTTTGAGATAGGATTTCTCTTTTAGTCTTGGCGGTCTTGGAGTTGCTTTGTACACTAGAATGGCCTTGAATGCACCTGCCTCTGCCTCTCCTTTAATCTGTTGGGATTAAAGGTGTGTGCTGTCACACCTGGCTCTCTCCCATATTTCTTAATGAACTATATGTGATACAGATCCACTGATTTAAGTTTTATCTTACCATCCTCATGGTCTGTGTGGGCATGCATGCATGCATGTGTGTCTGCCTCCCTACTTTATTTAGGACACGTGCCATAGTATGGGTATAGAGGTCAGAGGAGAGCTTTTGGGGATCAGTTCTCTCTGCCGTGGATTTGGGGGTTTGAACTTAAGTTACCAGACAAGGCAGCATACACTTTCACCTGCTGAACTATCTTGGCAGCCCCTTCTGATTTTTTTCTAGGCAGCTATCTAGTTGTCCCAGTGTTTTAAAGTTTATCTGCAACACACTGGTGGTTGTTTGGTACCTTTTCCACACACTAAAATTCTCATTTGTACGAGTCCATTTCTAGACTTTGACTCTGTTGATTTCTCCATGATGTGGTATCACCTTATTACTGTTTTTCACAGTATCCTTAAAATTATTTCCACTAGTTTATTTTTCCATATGATGTTAAAAATCAGATTATTTCTACAAAAGTAAAACTCTTTGAAACTTATGGTCTAGCTCAGTATTATAGCCCATGCTTATCAAGGGTAAGCCCATGCTATAATCAAGGAGATCAGCAAGATGATGCATGTATTCAATTGAGAATGAGTTGTCAGCTTGCCATTTTCTGTAACAGAAAGCTATACTGTGAAAACAAGGAAAAAGGTAATCATGTAAAAACTAATTCTTGTTGATACCTACTTGGAAGATCATTTAAAGTAGTTTGAAATTAATCAGTATTAAATACACCTGAGAATAGGTTATAAGTAAACTAAGACCTCAAGGATTATGAAATTAGAACAATCTTGGTGAATTTGAACAGGGACCAGAAAGATAACTCAGTGGTTGCAGTCCCTTGCCACCAAGCCTGAGGACCTGCGTTCAAACACTGGGACCCACATGATGGAAGAAGAGAGCCAACTTCAGCAAACTATCCTCTGACCTACACAACGTCTGTGCAAGCACACACACATATATGATGGAAGAGAGCCAACTCTAGCAAACTATCCTCTGACCTACAGGCATGAGCACATACATACACACATATACATGCTCACACACCCTGTGACACTTGTCCCACATCATATTAATAAGTATATATATTTTAAATCTAAGAAGAACACTTGAAAAGCATAGTAGTAATTAAGTTTATTTCCTGTTTCATTTCACTGAATAATTATAACTTGGATACTTTCAGAAAATTCCCCCCAAATGATGCATTACTACGCTGATTTTGATTATTTTATTTCAGATTTTGTTCTTAAAAAGAAAACTGAAGTGGGCAGTGGCAATGTTAGAAATAACATTATACACAGAAATCTAAATGAATTAAATTTTATACAGATATCTAAATGTATTAAAACTTCAAAACTCATAACCTTTTGGACACGTGATTTTTTACTTGCTTACCTGGTCTTGGCAACAGCACAGTGTATGTTCAGGGCATTTCTTTCTCTTTTTTTCAAGATTTATTTATTTATTATGTATTCAATGTTCTGTCTGCTTGTACACCTGCACAACAGAAGAGGGCACAGATCTAGATGGTTGTGAGCCACCGTGTGGTTGCTGGGAATTGAACTCAGGACTTCTGAAAGAACAGCCAGAGTGCCTTACCACTGAGCTGCCTCTCCAGCCCTCAAGGCATTTTTTTGATGCCAGTGAACCGAGCTACCTTAGGTATATACGCCTGGGAGAATTACCTGGCGTGCTGTCGCTAGGTTTGCACATGTTTCTTCATTCTCTTACTTGAAAATAATATGTTCTCATGGAATTTGACTAAATAATTTAGGAGATTCTTTTTGTGAGTTGCTGGTATGTGTGTATGCGTGTGTGTGTGTGTGTGTGTGTGTGTGTGTGTGTGTGTGTGTGTGATGTTTTTTGAAGAAGGGACAATCTTTTTCTTTTATCAAGATCTTGTTTTTAAAATTCTGTTTGAGGTTCCCTTGCAGTATATCTACCTTTTCACTTCTCAATAAAATCTCTTGTTGTTTTCCTAATTAAAAAAGAAATATGCTCTCTTGCCCTCACTGTTTCAGTCTCTCTCCCCTTTCTCTGCCGGGGCACCCCGTCCCCATCTCTGTCTCTCTGCCCTCATGGTATTATACAGGCCCTGACTCTCTTCTACTTCCCTTTCCCCCAATAAAACCTCTTTCATTTAAAAAGGAAGAAAGAAAGGAGGACAGGAAGGAACGAAGGAAGGAGACTAATTTGCTTAGAACTTTTTGGGTTTTTTGTTTGTTTGTTTGTTTTTTGGGGTTTTGGAGACAAGGTTTCTCTATGTAGCCTTGGCTGACCTGGGCTCCCTTTGTAGACCAGGCTGGCCTCAAACTCACAGAGATCCACCTGCCTCTGCCTCCCTGAGTGCTGGATCACAGGCGTGCACCACTGTACCTGGTAGCTGTTTTTATTTTTTAATTACATTTTTATAGAGCATATTTTGATCATGTTTTTCCTTCCCCAGCTTCTCCCAGATCCTCCCCACCTCCCAGCCCACACAGCTTTATATGGGTCCTTTATGTTTAATAATATGACCTGGGATTTGTCTTTTAAAGCTTCCACACTATAGTTTTATTCTTAGTGTCTTTTTCTACCACTGTTTATTTATATAGGTTCTCCTCTAGCTCAGGCTGCCTTTGAACCCACTGCATGGTCCAGAATGACTTTAAACTTCTGACCTTCATATCTCCCAAGTACTATGATTACAGGTGTACACCACCACACCTGGTTTTGTTCAATGCTGAGGATGGAACCCAGGACTTCCTTCATGTTAGACAAGCACTATATCAATGAACTATGTTGCCATCCCAGCCACCACTGCTATTTTAAGTAACCGCTTGTACTGGTGCCTATGAATCAGTCTTAATTTCTGCACTGTGTTCATTTGGGAAAGTGCAGCTTGTGGTAGACACAAAATGTATTCTTTAGTTCGGTTTTTAAAATCTGGCTTTCTTACACATCTCATGATGCTTAAGTTCTTTTAACACAAAAGTGAAGGGATTGTAGGCTAACTTTGATTTTTAAAAAATAGTAAATATAAAGTGGTTTCTGTCAACTTCTCTATTGCAGGGAAGCAAAATACAGACAAGAGTCGGGTTGTTAATGTTGCTTTGTACCTGGCTAAGCAACTGTCCCATTGCAGTGACACATTTTCTTCACAATTCAGCCAATGTTCCATTTGTATCCTTTATGTTTTGGTATCATACATGTAAGTAATGTAAGTCTTTCAACTTTGGTTGAAAATGTTATGGGTATGTAATTCTGTATGCTTAAACTGTGTGTGTGTGTGTGTGTGTGTGTGGTGTATGTGTAGGTTTTTATAGTATGCTGGTTTGGAATAGACAGAATATCCTACAGAAAATCTTATGTAAGATTTATGTTAAATTCAGATTACAAAATAAAATATTCTATATATTATAAAGTATTCAACTCCTTAACAAATATGTCAGCTTACAGGACAAATTGCAGAAAATCTCGGAGAAGAAGAGCAGTTGGTCCAAGGCTTATGTGCCCTCCTTTTGGGCATTTCAATTTATTTCAACGATAATTCACTAGAAAACTACACAAAGTAAGGGCAAAATGGTTCTGTAGTCATCCAGAGAGAATGGTAGATTTTTTTTGCTAAACTATAAGTAAGCCAAATTTATGACTTTGTAATTTTTTAAGCATGCCATATGTTTATTTATGTAGAGAGAAACTAAAGCAACTAATAGAGAAGAGGATTGGCAAAGAGAATTTCATAGAGAAACTAGGATTTATTAGCAAACATGAGCTGTATTCCAGAGCATCTCAGAAACCCCAGCCAAACTTTCCGAGTCCGGAGTACATGATATTTGATCATGAGTTTACAAAGCTGGTGAAAGAACTTGAAGGTAAGATCCAAAGTCATTTGTGTGTGTATGTGTTTCTGAGTGCAGATGAGTGATAAGCCAAGAAGTTCATCTGTAGCATGTGGGAAGACTTTGGATTCTAAGATTAGGAAGAGTAGTACATGACTGTCATGAGTTAGGTTATTTTTATAAAGACTTACTTAAAAATTGTCAGGTTTATAATGCTGAAAGTCAAGCTAAGGACATAATAGGTGATTGGTGGAGCATGTACTTAGCACATGTAGCACATGTTGTAAGGGAATTTTCATTTAGCAACATGGCTACTCTGACAAAGGATCACATCCCTTGTGGTCTGTGGTCTGTGTGATTCTTCTGGAATACAGACATGCCTTTAGTACACACCTTTAATCCCAAACAGTGATATCTAATTGAGGGGCAGAGAAAGCGATGAACCAGAGAAAAATTTGACAGAATGAGTCAGAGATAGGACATGCCCAACTCTCCCAAGAGTAGACAGGAAGAGAGGCTACTTACGAGCAATGCAGGGAGAGAGAGTTCAGCTAAATTTGGTCACTTCAGTTGAATACAGTTGAATTTCTTCAGTTCCATTCAGTTGGTTCCATGCAGTCAGTGCAGTGCAGTTTAGTTTGTAGACTTCAGAGGCACCTTTTTGAAACAGAGCAATTCAGTGAGAAGCCACATTGAATCAATCATCATAGAGAAGAGTTTTGAGCCAGAACAGCTGAGTTGAACTAGCCAGCCAGAGTTCAGAAAGAATTAGAAAGGGTGAGCTTATTTAGCAGTAAATCTCAGAAGCTGAAAACATTCTAGGCCTAGGTTGACAGATGGAGGCTGGAAGCTGATACCGTCGAGGTCCAGGCTTGCAGAAGATTAGATTGTACAGAGGCTAGAAGCTTCCAGGCCTGGGCCTAGATAGAAAAGAGAAAGAACGCTCTGGGCCCAGCCCAAGCTGTGTATTCGCTTGGATATGGCTCTCATTTCACCCCTCAGCTAAGGAAATAAAAACAACATTTGCACCCTGTAGTCAGTCTTCAGAGCCTCAAGAAAACCATTCAGTGCGGAGTTAAAGTACATTTTCTCTTACAGGGGTTATTACCAAGGCCATTTATAAGTCCAGTGAAGAAGATAAGAAAGAGGAAGAGGTAAAGAAAACCTTAGAACAGCACGATAACATTGTGACTCACTATAAGAATATGATCCGTGAACAAGTAAGTACCAGTTGTCCTCTGCTGACTGGCAGCAACTCTACTTGAGGGGATGCTGCTGCTTGGCATCTCAAGTGGAAGAGGGATACAGAAAGTAAACCTCATTATCTTCCAAAGCATCTCTTTACTAGATTGAATGCGTACTATGTGCTGGGCACTGTGTAGGATGTTATAGATCAAAACATGGAGCAGTTTCAGAGTGAGACAAACATCTAAATTATTGTGGCATGTATGTTATAGCATATTAAGCCTTGTGCTAGCGCTAAGAGTTAATCTAAGGTGCAGCAGCCCTCGGACTGAGCTCTGAGAGAACCTAAGAACACACTGTCCATAAGAGAGCTAATGGCAGGAGATGGCATACAGCATAGTAAGTCTTCTGTGGCTGACATACACCAGAGCAGCTTCCTGGCTGGGAAAAGGAGACATTTGAGTGGGGAACATGGAGGGAGGGAGGCCAGGAAAAAGGTTATTGTGGTCAGCTAGGGGAGGATCTTGATAACAGTGATGGTGATAGTGACTACCTGACAAGTTTGCTGGGTTCTCTGAACTCAGTGTCTTTTAAATACTGTTGTATTTCTTCACAGCATCTCTACAAGTAGTAACTATATTCAGTTTGGGATAGATGGGGAATCTGTGACGTAGTGAGTTCTCCCAGCACCTCTCAGTAATTGTTAGAATAGAATTCAAGTACATGTGTGTTAGTGACAGTGTACAGCTCATACTGTGTAGTGTGGCAGGGACAGTGAGAAGTGTGGAAACTGAAGCGGAAACTTGGCAGTGTTTCTCTGCAGGTGGTAAGGTGCAGAAGGATAAGGTGTGATCCCCACTTTCTGTCATGGTCGTTAGACAGGCAGTTCTGGAGAGTTGGTGATGAGTTAGATGTTGCCAGAGTCTCCAGTTGACGCTCTCCTTTCACAGTGCTGGCCACTGTCCCTCACTCACATTGTGTAGCACACCTTCAGCCCTGTTGTAGCCTTTCCAGTGTCATTCAGTTTCTTTCTTATACACTCTGATAGAATTTTGTAAAGGATCATAGTATTGTCTGGAAAATTAAATTGCTGATGTCATTAAAATTCTAATGTCATAAAAGAAATGTAACAGCCAATGTGGGATAGGTTTATCTTCTTACCTATATGGTATTTTTTTTTCTTCCTCACAATATATATGATTGAGATTGAAAATGTAATTGAATTCTTAGTGTTTGCTCTCAGCTTTTCAATGTTCAGCCAAATCAGTAAACCACAATCAATCTTTGCTCAAAATTTAAGTCCTCAAACTTTCCCAATTATGGATTTTTAATATGTCTTGATTTAAATACACGAATTTTTAGTTTATAAATGTAGCGTTTTTGAAATGTGGTATGTAGCTTCCATCTGGGCTTGATAAGTACAGTTGATTTAGAAAGAGTAAAGTGTTCTAACAAATTTTTTTGTTTTGTTTTTCAAGACAGGGTTTCTCTGTGTAGCCCTGGTTGTCCTGGACTCACTCTGTAGACCAGGCTGGCCTTGAACTCACAGAGATCTACCTGCCTCTCCCTCCTAGTGTGCTGGGATTATAGGCACTTGCCACCACACCTAGACTGAAATGTTAATTTTATATATTTTCACCACTTAAATCCTGTCAGACAGTAAACATTTAGAACTGTAAAATGTTTATTTCCCTTGAATGACATCCTAAGGAAATTCTCCAAAATTCAAGAAAAATGTTAACTGAACAAATATACTTACATAATAACATCATTTTGAAAGGTAAAAATTAATTTTAGTGTTGAAAACATTTAATATAATTTATACCTGCTTGATCAGATATTAAATGAGAATTAGAAATTATGGCTGAAAAGATAACTCATGAAGACTGAGTTGAGATCTTAGGACCCATACAGCAGACTAGGTGCCCAGTGCTCCGTAACGCCAGCTTGGAGCAGAACAAAAACAGGATACTGGGACTTGCTGGCTTTTTTTCCCCCCTCAGACAGTAGGACACTAGGGGGGAAAAAAAGAGAATTCACATTTCTGTCTCTTACTAGGCAAGAGAACATGAGCCATATGTTTAGAGAAAGATTCTGCCTCAAAAGAATAGGCAAAGTGTGATAGAAGAGAACACTCAGGGCGTACACACACCCAGAAATAAATAAAATACTTTTTAAAATTATGACTGTGAAAACTGTATAGTAGTGTGGACAATTAGTAAGCTATCTAAATGTTCTAAGTTTATATATGAACTGACTATGCCAAGTGTAGAAAAATGGGGTCCGCTTGTGTCCCCATTTCTTTCTTTCTTTTTTTAATTTACTTGCCTTACTTTTAATTACATATATCTGTGTATGGTTCTATGCACATGAGTGCAGTTGTTTATAGAGGCCAGAGGTGTTGGTCTTTCTGACATGCTCAAAGGACAGAACCAAAGACAGAAAAACAGAACTCCTACAAATTTTCCTCTGACTTTCACACATGTGCCTTTGCACATAGGCTCACACACATATAAACAAGTAAATGTAATAAATTTAAATAAATCATACAGATGCATATGTGTATCTTCATTTACTAAGTTTCTTAAGTAGGTTGGTATACTTCCTTAAGTGGTTTCATGGCCCCAAAATGAATAAGATTGCAGGCTGTGCCATGGTGTTCACCAGCAGAGTGCCTTGAAACCTCGGCATGATGACTGGCTTTGCACATAGAGTCAGGTCCTAGTGCTGTTGTGTGTAAATGTTGAGCGTCGTAACATACGATCTTGAGCAAGCCTGTGTGTTTTATTTGTGTGCCTAGCGTATGAAATGAGAACATCTGAATGATGTGTGTTTCACAGGACCTACAGCTGGAGGAACTGAAGCAGCAAGTTTCCACGCTGAAATGTCAGAATGAGCAGCTGCAGACGGCAGTCACCCAGCAAGCATCTCAGATTCAGCAGCACAAGGATCAGTACAATCTTCTCAAGGTTCAGCTTGGTGAGTGTCCAGGTCACTGTGTCCTCAGAGTGCACAGATGGAGTCTCTGGGGACTGCATGTTCTCCAGCCATGATCACAGAACTTAGTGCAGGATGGCTTGTAATTAAAAGAGTAGCTAAGACCAGATCATTCCAGTATGATGTCCAGTCTCCACGCTTCCTGCTTGATGCCTGACTAAGGGATTGTTGACGCTGGAGACACACTGTGCCTTGACTCATCGTTATAGTCTCCCCAGGTGATATAACCCACAGGCTATTTGAGATTGACTGATACAGTGTTCCAGTTGCTTCAGTTCCAAAATTAAAATAATAGCACTCATGTCATCTGGAAATTAAATGAAATAGTAGATATAAAATTCTACTTCAGTCCTAGGCAGATAGGTATTCCCAGTCTTCCTTTCGAAAGAATGTTTTTCTCAGAAGTTGTGTGTGGGCATTTGGGTGCTTCAGGGATCTGGGCCTAACCTTGTATCCTCACCTATTCTTGGTGGGGCCCAGGCCTATGGTCCCACTCCTCATTATGTACAGGATTAGAAGAAAAGGGCTCTGAACCTCTTGGCATCATGTCTTTGGTGCCTGTGGCCTCCCGTCCACCAGTTATAACCTCAGACAGTAGGACACTAGGGGGGGAAAAAAGAGAATTCACATTTCTGTCTCTTACTCTCTTGGTGGTGCTAAGGCTCCAGCGGTGGTCTCTGTGCATGTGAGGGTGATGCTGTACAGTGAGCCACACCGCCAGACCTCACATGTTTGTACAGAGCATCGTCTTGCAGGGCCTTGTGATGAGAATGCTAGGTACTTGAAAGTAACAAGTTTATTTCTGTGAGGTGAATGACATTTCTAGAGATTTGTCTTTCCTTATAATTTTTTTTTTGTCTTAGTTCAATGCAAGTGGGTAGCTATTCCTCTGAGAAGATTTGACCTCTCTTATGTTTATTGTCAGAATTGGAATTTAAGCTAGTGTAATTCTTAGTCATAATTCACCAAACTATACCGTTTAATCAAGAACCCCCCTGAAACAGATCAGTGCCCTCTGCCAGGGGAAGCACCATTGTGATCTCCCTGCCAGTCTCCCCACTAAGGAGACATTCACTGGAGTCATGTGATCTCATACTGTAGTCTTCTGGTCTCGAAGATGGCAAGCTTGATTCGTGCCAGCTTTTCTCATTGTCGTGCATGTTTAATAGGAAAAGACAATCACCATCAGAGTTCTCACGGTGATGGGGCTCAGGTGAATGGCATTCAGCCAGAAGAAATCAGCCGGCTGAGAGAAGAGATACAAGGCTTAAAAAGTCATCAGGAGCTCTTACAAAGCCAGCTAGCCGAAAAGGATTCTTTGATCGAAAACTTGGTAAGTAAATGTTAAAAAAAATATATAAATAAGTGATCAAGAGTAACTCTCATCATATTGCTTGTTTGTTTTTCTGGGTTTGTTTATTTGTTTTGTTTAAGGCAGGATCTCACTGTATAGCTCTGGTTTGGAACTCCTTATGTAGACCAGGCGGGCCTTGAACTCACAGAGATTTTGAGAGCTGGATTGAAGGATGTGTACCAAAGCTATGCGTGGTGGCACATGCCTCTAATCCCAGCACTCGGGGAGGCAGAGGCAGGTGGATGTCTGTGAGTTTGAGGCCAGCCTGCTCTACAAATCAAGTCTAAGACAGCTAAGGCTACACAGAGAAACCCTATTCAAAAAACAAAACAAATTTTATGTACCACTATACCCAGCCCTGGTTTTGTTTTTTTTGGTTTTGTTTTTGACAGTTTCAGCCAACTCAGTGATCATAAATTCTTGATCCTCCTGCCTTCGCCTTCCAACTGCTGGGATTACAGGTGTGCACCCCCATGCCTGGCCTGGCGCTTCTAAACTCACTATGTAGACCATGCTAGTTTTGAACTCAAGAAATCTGCCTCCTGAATGCTGGGATTAAAAATGAGTGCCACTGCCACCAGCTCATGTCCTTTTTTTATTTTTTTGTCTTGAGACAGGGTTTCTCTGTGGAGCCCTGATTTTCTTAGAACTTGCTGTGTAGACCAGACTGGACCTGCTATTTCTGCTGGGATTAGACTCTTGAGCCACTACACTCAGCTTGTTTTTTTTAATTTTTTATTTTTTCTTAAGTGATAGAGATTATTTCTTTAAAAAAATAGTGACCGTGTGGTTTAGAGATTTTATTTTGCACTTTGTGTGTGTGTGTGTGTGTGTGTGTGTGTGTGTGTGTGTGTTGTGCAGGCACAGTCCATCCACAGAGTGGAGGCCAAAGGAGAGTTTCAGAAGTTGATTCTCTTCTTTGACCCTGTGGGTCTCAGGAATCAAAATCTTATTGCCAGGCTTGATCATATGACATAACATACAAATCATATTATACACTGAGCCATCCCATTGGCTCCTCACACTTAAAATGAGATCGAGTTTTAATGTGGAAGTAGTTGAGTGAATGTCTGGTTTTAAGCTCTTGGGCCTTACAAGTTCAGGTATGTGTTTAGATCCATGAGTGTAGCTCCTGAACTGTGTCAGCGCCGTGCTGGAGTAGACCCTACTTGTAAACCGTAGTCTCTGAGATCTTGGGGAGCCTCTGCAGGACCTGCCTGGAGGTGTACTCTGCTTTGGCTCCCTTTCTTCCCAGGCTTAAGTTGTTTCATCGTTATTTCTGTGCTAATTGTAGAAATCTTCGCAAGCATCTGGCATGAACAAACAGACTTCAGCATCAGCTTCACCCTCAGATCCTGAGCAGGTTGCAGAGTTAAAGCAGGTAATATTGCGGCGTGAGCCCAGTTCTGTCTTGTCTTGGGTCAGTCCCAGTGGAGTAACACCCTGCAGTTGCCTTGTTCCAGAACTCCATTGTCAGGAACAACAAAATTTGGTGATTAACACAAGCTTTGAAAATCCTGAAGCTCTATTTACCTTGACACTAATGTTTTGTCTATTACTGGTTTGTCTTAAACTTTTTACATTTAGTTGTTACATTTTACATTTAGTCATTGTGCTATAAATGTGTGCATGTGTGTACAGCTTATGTTGTAAAGTGCACATCTGGAAGTCAGAGGGCAGCTCCAGGGAATTGGTTCTCCCCTGCTATGTGGATCATAGGACTGAATTCAGGTAGTCACTCACTGAGCCATCTTGCTGGCCTAGCTTCTTGTTTCTAAGTTTCTTTCTTTCTATCTCTCTCCTCTGTCCATCCTTCCTTCTTTCTGTGTTATAAAGGAATGTGTAGATATTTTGCAAAGAAAAATGATCAGAAACCAAGCTGTGCTGCTGTGCTAACTGCTGTCTCCTCTGGTAGTCAGCAGCCTCACTCACAGACTGAGACATGGCCACACCGTGCCTTCTCTTGCCTTTGCCTCCCAAATGCTGGCATTCAAGGTATACACCACTATGTCTGGCCAATAGACATTTTTTTAAGTGATAGCTTTATCTAGCAACTTAGGGTTTTATGTTTTATATTACAAATTATAAGATGCTGTATAGGGACAGGGTGTGTAGCTCAGTAGGTAAAATGCTTGCTACACAAGCATGAGAACTTAAATTTGAATCCCTAGCACCCATATGAGAGAAAGGTAGATGTGTTGTCACATGCCTTTAGACAGCTCAGTCCTGGGAGATGGCTCTCCAGCCAGTCTAGCCAAAACAGCCCCAGGCTCAGTGAGAAACTGCCTCAAAATAAAGTGGAGACCAAGTAGAGGACACCCAGAGCCAACCTCTGGCCTTCATACAGGCCCCCAATGCCATGTCATCACACACACACACACACACACACACACACACACACACACACATATACACATATACACACCATACATACACAAAAATGAGAATAAATACAAGAACAAAAATTATTCATAATATTGTCAGCATACTTTTTTTAAATTAGCAGTAGAAAGTAATTAAAGAAAAGACGTATGTATACACAATAGATATTTGAAGCATCATTTACATGCCTGTATCTTATCACCAGTCAAGTCTCCCAAACATTGCCAGATGTCCTGAGGGGCAGCGAGCATCACTGGGTGGGAGCTACCATTTAAATGGCTTCTCTGTCGTTGCAGTTGTGTGGGGGGAGGGCAATAACCATCAGAAAGTTTAACAATATAAACTAGCAATTTCTTGCCTCATTTTCACAGTAGCATTGCCACTGTCATGTGTGATGGCCCCAAAGCTGTTCTGCTTTGAGTTGCAAACACTAAGGGTGTAGGCTTCAGCCAGGAATAGTGAGGCATGAGATTTGGCAGGGATCTGATGGCTGTCTCATAAATAGACTTTGAACCAATCCTCAGGACTTACACCCCATTTTTACAAAACTTTTCTAAAGAGAGTAAGGGTACCAGGAAGTTAGATTCCTTGTAAATCAACTGCTGGCTTTAACTTTCTCTATGGTCAGCCTAGCCTTCAGGTTTCTGTTTTCAGTTGCCTGTGCACTTCCTTCTCAGGTTCTCCAGACTCATTTTCCCGATTTACTTGTCTCTATGCGTACCTGTCTGCCTGGCTTCCTTTCTTCCCTGTTCCTCCCTTTGTGTTTTTTTGGTGGGAGGGGGAGGACATATGGACATAAGCATGCACACGTGTGGTTGCTTACTAAAGATGATGCAGATTCCTCATGTTTTTCCCAGAGCACACTTCCTCATATTTTGTAATCTGGGAAAGCTGAAAATGTCAAAATCTTTATTCTTATGAACTCACTTGTAAATTTTTCTCTCTCTTCTTACAGAGATAAATAAAAGCGTTTCATTTTCCATCTTGAACCAACATCAAGAGTAATTCTCAACAATTAAATTTTAAAACTTGAAAGTTATGATTTTTGAAGATAGGGTCAAAAAAAGATTTTTCCTCCTGTAAACGGACATTCCCTTAGAAACCAATGCTGTGTGCACCACAACTCTGCTGTTCTTGTTTTCAGGAAGTGGCAACATTAAAGTCCCACTTAAGCTCACAGTCTCTTGAGATTACCAGACTCCAGGCAGAAAACCATGAGCTGCTACAGAGAGCCGAAGTCTTGGTGAGTCATCCTTGTCTTCCCTTCCATCTGCTCTCAGCCACCGTCTTCATTGCTCATTATTAGCTAGAGTTATAGGGACGGGCTTCTTGGCAGCCTTTTCTTCTTCTGTTTTTATTTGTTTGTTTTTTTTTAAATTACTGTATGGATTCATTTATTTAGTTATGAATGGTTTGTTTCACTGATGTAACATTCCATTTCCATCCCTGTACATCCAAACTGACAGCTTCTTTGCTGCTACAAAGTTACCAAAGTCCCATATACATCCAAACTGTCACACAAGAAAGCCCTCCACATACCTCATCTCTGGCCTGTGCCTAGAGGGTTGACTGCATCCACGCATGTGGCTGCTTACTAAAGGTGATGCAGACCCCTCGTGTTTTTCCCAGAGTACACTTCCTCATATTTTGCAATCTGGGAAAGGTGAAAATGTCAAAATCTTTATTTTTATGAACTTACTTGTAAATTTCTCTCTCTCGCTCTCTTCTTACAGTTTACTATAAACAGCAGAGAGAAATGAGACTGCACTATAGTTCTTTGTTTATTAATATCAGTTATATAGGTGATTTGGGTTACCCACTTACCATGCCAGGTGTAGTGATAACTGAGTTAGACAGCTTGCACAACTTTACAGGCACATTTTAACAGATACATGGAGCAGCAGGCTGACTGATCAATTGATCTGTGTTCTTTCCAAATACCAGGCCACAACTCTGCCATGCTCTTTGCTGCTCTATAACAAAGATTGTCTTTCCTTCAATTCCCAATCACATGCTTTCCATTTCCCTCTGTGACCTCACCAGAAATGTGTTTAGCTTTAATACTTCTACCAACATTCTCTTCATGTATGTGCACAAAACTAAAAATTTTCTCTATAACCCGTCTTTTTCTCTTTATGAATCCTTTTCAGAATTCCCTTTGATGTTCATATTCTTATCAGTAGTTTCTTTGAAGTGTCGTAAGCCTTGTCTAATATAAACTCAAAAGTCCATTGCCCTGTTGCAAAGCCACTTTCACATTCTGACCTATTTGTTCTACCAGTACCCCACTCTCTGGTATTCTATAGAGAAAGGGTGGGTGCTGACATTTTTTTGATTCATAGAACACTTAAAATACATCACCAAGTGATGACATTAGGTTGGACTAATGTCTGATGTGACTGTTGTGTTCTTAGCTTCAGGAGTGTAGAAGGCATAAAGTTGAGTCTCTGCTCATGAGATGCCACACTAGAGCTGCTGGAATGATGCCTGCTTTTCTGCACTGGTCTTCGTCTTGAGCCTTCCTTGTCTGCTGAGGAGGGTTAACACTGCTCCACCAGGGGACAGCTAGTCTGTCAGAGCAGGCTGCTGCTGTCACTGAAATACATGAAGACTCTTATTTTCTCTCATTTGGAATAAAACTCCAAAACGGCAAGAAGATATACACACAGAGTTTGTATCATTTATAACTTTAAACAGACTTTTTTTTTTTTTCAAATTTCTATTTTCAGACAAAATCAGTTCCTATACAAGGAGAATGTGAGAATGTGGCAGCTGCTAAAACTACTGATGTAGAAGGGAGACTATCTGCCTTGCTGCAGGAGACGAAAGAGTTAAAGGTTGGTTTTGGTAAAACTACTATTCATTATACATAATATGAGGTAACTGCAGAAAATTTGACTTTGTTTCATTTAATCTTTGAGCCCTTTAGGCTTATAAAGAAAATGGGAAGGTGGTTTGTTTGTGTGTTTGTTTGTTTGTTTGTTTCTGAGACAGGATTTCTCTGTATAGCCCTGGCTGTTCTGGAACTGGCTCTGTAGACCAGGCTGGCCTGGAACTCACAGAGATCCACCTGCCTCTGCCTCCTGAGTGCTGGGATTAAGGGTGTGTGTCACCACACCCAGCAAGTTTTCTTAACAGTATCATATTTAATCAAAACAAAATAAGGGCAACAAATTTGGCTAATACAGAAACCACAAATGGCCAGGCACAGTGGCACATACCTTTAATCCTAGCACTGAGGCAGAGGTGAGACAGGTGGCTATGAGTTGCAGGCCAGCCGGTGATGTGGAGTGGGACAGTCTCCAGAAACAAAACGGCATATGACTTCATAGGGTGAGGAATACTGTGACAGACATGTCAGAGTAACTGAAGAGGAGAATTGGGTGGCATTCATAAATAAGTCATGAAGAGAAGTTTGAAAAGGGAGATGATACATAGTTATACTTTTTGGATTGTGTTTAAATTATTAATGTTGTGGTTTTACTTGAAACTATTCTCTCCAGTTAATTCTCAGACTGAAAAGGAATTTTTTCCTTTTAGTCTTGAGTTCTGATTCTGATGTTTACCATCTTCTGTCTGATGTCATCTCTCAGGATTTGAGTGAAAGGAAGGTTTGCGCCTCTGCTATGTTCTTCAGTGTAGCTTTATTTGCCGACAGATGCTCATGTCCTGGGTGCATGTTTTATAACTCACCAGTGTCCACCGAAAGTACCTCAGATTGAACACTTGTCATATATTAGTTACCTAAACATTCCTATGACCAAAAACTCTGACAGAGGTAACTTTAAGGAGCAGACATTTATTTTTGGTCACAGGTCAAGTGACACAGTCCATATGGCTGGGAGTGCACAGTGTCAGAAGTCACTCACAGCTGTGGTAGCGGGAATATAAGGTGGCCAAATGTGGGCAGATCAGGAAGTGACAGCTCTGGCCAGACCAGATATCACCTATCAAGACCCCCTGCTAGTGACTTACACCTGCCACCCAGGGAGCCAGAGGCTGACATCTCACACCTAAACCATGACATACACTGATTTGTCATCAACAGAAGCTGTTCGGAGCTCTAGGAAGTGAGTACTGATTTAGGTCACTTGTTCTTGTCACCGTTTTCTAGAATGAAATTAAAGCATTGTCTGAGGAGAAAACTGCCATTAAAAAGCAGCTGGATTCATCTAACAGCACCATCGCCATCCTACAAACCGAGAAGGACAAGTTAGACTTGGAAGTTACGGATTCTAAGAAAGAACAAGATGATCTTTTGGTGCTCCTGGCCGATCAAGATCAGAAAATCCTGTCGTTGAAGAGTAAACTCAAGGATCTCGGTCACCCAGTAAGACTGAAATACCAGCACAAGTGATCTGTATTTGTAAAGCATGTTGCTAAGTTTAATGTTGCATGGGAAAGTCATTCCTGTGTTAGCAGTGGAAACATGGGGTCATGGACATGGTATTAGTAGTTGTATTTCTCACTATTCAGTGAGCTGATCACAAATAAGTCAAATTCTCTTTGCAATATTTGAAGACCTGGAGCCTAGAACAAAACTGGTTTCCCTGCTCCTAGGTGATAAGAGCCCCATCAGGGTGAGTTGGGTGCTCACTGTTTTTATCACAGTGGGTTCAGATTTGTTGGTAGAAAAGTATGACCATTTATCATTAAAGTTAACTGAGTAACATAACCCATTCATGCTAAAAATGAACATTATGAAGTCAAGGAAATCTGATTCTACTACAATGACAGACTATTACTATTTATTATCATGTGTTTTACATGTATATGTTTATCATGTGTATTGTCTTGTGCATATATGAACAAATCTGTATTTTCCCCTTAGGTTGAAGAAGAATATGAATCTGGAGACCAAGATGATGATGATGAAGAAATTGATGATGGTGACAAGGACCAGGATATCTAGCTTTAAACCCTAGGAGTGATAGCAATTATGTCATTGTGTTGAAGAAGTCTTAAGATAGTGCTTTGGTTTGCCTCCACAGAAAATAAAGACAGAACAGGTGGAAAGCATTCACTAATAAAACTATTGATGTATGTTTTTTTTTTTTAATATTGCCACTCATGTGGAGAACTCTAACTTCATGTGGAAGTTCTATTTATGTTCATCTGAACTCTCCCAAAATACAATTTGCAAAGAGCATCAGGCTTCAGAAATACACCACTTGAAGGCGTGTGCTGGCAATGCAGTTTGCCTTACTGGCTCACTGGTTGTTTGCTTTTCAGAATCTGTGAGTTCAGCACTGACATATTTGATTTAATGTGTATTGAATGGGAATCATTATTTCTAAATCAGCATTTGCGTTCTCAGCTGATTACTTCCTTGTAAAGACTCTACATAAAGACAGGATAGCCTTGGCTCAGGGGTCCTGTGTGTTATCACCCCTTCCCCACTGTGCCTCCCAGAGAGCAGAATGGGACAGTTTGGCGTGAGTGTTTGCCATCAACAGAGCCACACTCTGCCTTCTGAAAGGAAAGACTGCAGGAGTGTGGAGGGCAGTCTGGGAAACTGCAGCAATCTAGTAATGTGGCTGCTTTTCTCTGTTTAAGCTAAAGATGGAAAACAAATTGTAGTCAGCAGTTCACACAGCTGGGATTTAGTATTGTTTGATTATCATAAAACATGTTCTTAGTTTTAAAAAGACCCAAAACTATGATTTATATAATTTATTGGCATTTTTGCTGAATAGGTGTAAGTCAGAAAATAGATTTTTAAAAAGCAAATGAAGCATTGTGTCAAAGTCTAATGTTTTCATAATAAAAATAGATATTATGTTCACTTAATCTCTGTCATGGTTCCCTTTGTTTAGGTTTTAACAAAGTATTTAGTTCATCCTAAGACGTAAGGCAAGTGGAAATGCTACAGAGACTTCTTATTTTAGTGTTCTCTTGCTGTGAAGATCCATCATGACCAAAGCAACTTTTGTAAAGCAAAACATGTAATAGGGGACTTGGTTACAGGGGTTTAGTCCATCATCATCATGGCAGAGAGCACACAGGGTTCTGGAGCAGTGGATAGGATCCACAAGTCAAGAGAGAAACCCTGGGCCTTCACAGCCTTTTGAAACCTCAATGACACATTTCCTCCAACAAGACAAGGTCTCCTAATCTTTCTAATCCTGATCCTATCAGAATCTCTCCCTGGTAACAAAGCATTCAAATGTGGGCTATTTGGAGCTGCTCTTATTCAAACCAGCTGGCTTCTCTTCGTTCTCTTTGTAAACTGGATGTTAGGAGCACTCTTACCATTAAAGCCAGTGGCCAGGATTCTGTAAGACTGAAGGGACTAATTGGAGCGGTTGCCAGAGTGGAAGAGGTTATTTAAAGTGAGATTTGGGTTTTTTGTTTGTTTGTTTGTTTTCTTCTCCCTCATTTTTTAATAGTTCCTTGATAATTCTGTACAATGTGTTTTGGTCATTTACCTACCTCCCCCATCTCCTACTAGATCCATAGCCCCTTCCCTACCCACCCAACATTTTCTTCCCCAAGTCCAGTATATATGGCCTTTCACTAGATCACTGTCAGCCTACCTTTCAGGGGCTATATGTGAAGAAAATTGACTCTCCCTCTCTCAGCAGCTCTCAGCTGCCAGTAGCTCCTCACCTAGGGGTAGGACTTAGTGCTCACCTCTCTTCTCCACTCTGGGGTCATGTGTGCCATGAGCTTGTACCCACCCTGTGCATGCTGTACAGTTGCTCTGAGTTCCTCTGTTCAGTACTGGACTCTGTGTAAAACACTGTTTATCAGTAGTCTCGACTTTTGCACTCTTTCCACTCCCTCCTGTGTGATGATCCCTGAGCCTTGGGGAGTGTGTGTGTGTGTGTGTATGTGTGATACAGCCGCCCCACTGAGGGCTGAGCATTGCAGAGCCTCTTACTTGGCGCTGTGAACCACTTGTGTCTCTCTGTATTGAATGATAGGAATAGAAGCCTTTCTGCTGTGGGTTGAGGGATGTACTGTCTGGGGGTATAATGATAAATCGTTGGGAGTCAATTTAAAGGAGCAGATCCTCTCTTAAGGCCTGTGACCCATCTAGCCACAGGTTCTTGGCCCAGTAACACTTCTAGATATGGGTTTCATCTTCTGCAGCCTTAAGTCCAATTTAAAAAAAAGTGTTTGGTTGTTCTGTGATATTTGTGCCACTTCTGTACCAGTGGGCATGTTTTTATTACAGCTTGCAGAGTTCACAGCTGGGTAAGATTGATGCATACATCTCTTCTCCAGGAACATCTCTTCTCCAGGAATGTGTGTGGCACATTCCAGTACATGGTTTCTTCAGCAATAGGGTTTTTGCTGTCAAGTTCTGGAGGGTGCTTTTGATATTTTTACATTCACATTGGAATTCTTAGCAGGTTTTAAAGAAGTAGTAATTGATTTAGCAGGCTGTGGTAGCTTATAGCCATAACTTAAGAGGCTGAAGCAAGGAGGATTGCCACAAGTTCTAAGCCAGATGTGGTACATAGTTCTAGGACTATGTAACTAAGAATATCAAAAAGGGGGCTGGGCAGGGGCAGTAGGAGAGCTGGTTCGATGGTTAAGAGCACCTGCTGCTCTTCCAGAGGACTCAAGTTCAATTCATAGCACCCACATGGCAGCTCACAACTGTCTAAGTCTAGTTCGAGGCTAATAAACATTCTCCTCTGGCCTTCACAGACACCAGGCCTGCATGTGGCACGCAGATGTGAGTGCAGGCAGAACACCCATAACACAAAATGAATAGAAGGCTGAGGGGCCACTTAAAGACGGCAACAAAGGAAGGCTGGCGCTAATTTCTGTCATTTGTCCTGAGTACAGGGATGGCTGTGTAGTTCAGTTATGGGCACAAACTTCCGAAAGAGAGCGAAGTGTTGTTATAATGAAAGAAAATACCAAATGTTCAAATTTGACCAATAAAATCTCAGAAGCCAGATGCAGGAGTGAAAGCAACTAGCTTGGAGAGGCAGAGAAAGCACCCAGCTGCTCTCCTCAGCTGATGTCCCAGAAGGAGAAAACTGCTTCTACTCAGCTCACACCCTGAAAGGAAAAAGCCCTTCCTACTCTGTTCACAGCCCAGAAGGAAAAGCCCTTCCTACTCAGCTCATGCCCCAGAAGGAAAAATGCCACGGACCGGCCCAGTCGGGCTCCCGTCGTTTGCGGGAGAACAAGGCTTTAGACAGGAAGACACGGTTTCGGCGAAGAATTGACAGAGACACCTTGATGGTTTTGACTCTGCTGCAACTTTACTGAAATCAAGCTAGTATTTTTATAATGATTTCACAAAAGGCACCTTAAAATTGGCATACTTCCCAGAACATTCAGACTTTTACCAAGAATACGAAGTTTACATTTTAACTCAAAATGCAGTCAAACATAAAGCAGTACCCACGAATAATCTTGGCCTAAAAACTTTTTGATCAGAGCAAACAAAGGAAAAGAAACCTCAAATATAGTTTTATTATTGCTAACCAATGAAGAGGAAAGTCAGGAGCTAAGTCAGATGCCTGCCAAAGTCCCTCTCTATATCAAAATCTAACTACACCTTTGTTAACCCTCCTCCCATATGTCCTGCCCAAGATTTATGATCTTCTCTAGGAACAAGGCACTGAAGGGAGGGGGAAACTCCCGCCAGCTGCACCTCTCATGCTATTATTTCTTAGGCTCTAAATAATAGGCTCTAAAAGGAGCCTATTATTATTTTACTATTCTTAATGCCTATTAATACTAAATTTAATTCATTACTTTCCTTAAACTTATTTTTATTAAAGCCTTTAACAATCTACTAATAATAAATTTCTTTATAAAGTTAGTTGTGCTGTTTCAGGTGTCACAGAGAAAGATCATAGAATTCATTATTCCAGCCCCAGAGCCACAACTGAAGAAGCGTAGAAGTCTCAGAACACGTCTCTTTTCCAAGTGGGATGAGTTTGCCAGGGACCTTCCAGGGGGCATTATTTCCGGGGAAATCATATCCCCCGCCCTGTAGCTTATGCTACTATGGTGACACTGGCGTGGGTGTGGCAGAAAAAGCCAAAAGCTCCCATCTCCATGCTGCCTTAAATACCCTTCAACTCAATGTCCCTCCTTTCTGTTTACTTGGTGTCAGCTGGTTCTTGTTTCCCCTCTTGACCTAGGTTTAACTTTAATCCTGTGTACAGAAAGCTCTTGGATTAAAGGTGTGTTATAGGGATGAGCCACACCAAACAAGAAACAGGTTTTTACAGTTAATCTCAGGGTTCACAATGGGATCAAATATCCTGCAACAAGTAAGTAGTCCTGTGTCTTTAAGAAAAAGAATGGCAGTATGTAGCAGAGCACCCCTGAAGACTTCACCATGCCCCTGCCTACCACTGTCCCACTGCTGCCATGCATCCTGACTCCAGCATGATCAAGCTCTGTATATGACTACAGATTGCACAAAGTAGCCAGTTCCTAACTGCCACCCCAGAGCCTTGTTCTTTCTGAGGAGAATGATTTCTATACTGATGTGATGAAAGCCCCTCAAGTGAGAACCCTACCAAGCCCTTTACAATAACTGACTCTTCAGAGTGATGGTCACACTTTCTGGAATGTTGACAGTCTAATTGCTTCTCAAAGTAGGTGCTGTCTAGAGTCCCAGCTCACAAGTTAACAGTTTTGTTATCTGGAATTATGATGACAGGAATCAGATATGTACATTTCATTATTTTTGTTGCAGCTATCTTAGGTCCTTATGGTTTGAATAGGAATGACTCCCGTAAGTTCATATGTTTAGCTGCTTGGTCATTAGGAACTGGCACTACTTGAGAGCGATTAGTGGGTGTGGCATTATTAGAGGGAGTGTGTCATTGGAGGTGGGCTTTGGTTTTCAAAAGCCTAAAGCAGGCCCATTGGCTCACACTCCCTGCTGCCTTCAGATCCAGATGTAGAACTCTCAGCTCCCTCTACAGCACACATGTCTGCATGTGTGCCATGCTTCCCCACCATGAGGATAATGGCTAAACCTCTGAAACTAAGCCAGCTCCAATTAAATGCTTTCCTTATTAAGAGTTGTCATGGGGGTGGAGAGATGGCTCAGAGGTTAAGAGCACTGAGTACTCTTCCAGAGGTCCTGAGTTCAATTCCCAGCAACCACATTACATGCAGGCAGAACACTTTATACTAAGTAAATAGATAAGTAAGTAAATGAATAAATGACTTTTTTAAAAACGTCACAGTCATGGTGCCTTTTCACGGCAATAGAACACTTAGACAGGCTTTATTCTGCTCCTCAGGAATAAGCTTCATTGGCAGAGCAAAACTCATTTGTTTAGTCAGCCCTAAGCACTGCAGATATAGCAGAGGGAAAGACAAAAGCCCTGTGTTTACATCCTAGAGTAGTAACAATAAATATACAAGAAGCCTGCATATTGTTCAGAGCTTGACGAGGAGACAGAAGAGTGAGTGATTAGATACACTACTGTCCACAGATTACATTTCTGCTATGTTGAGAACTGTCTGGGGCAGAGGTCATGAAGGAAGTCAAGAGACCACGCTAGAAGCTGTTGCCATCGTTCTGACTATATTGTAGGGGTAACAGTGTCTAAAGCGGCGGAATGGAGATAAATTCTGCAGGTAGAGCTAAGAGGACTCAAACAGCAAATATCTAGGGAATAGAGGAGGGAAAAAAAATCAGGAGCAGTTCCTGAAAAGGGCAGCTAGGTTTGCTGAGTTCAAGATGAGATGAGCAAGTGATCAAGGGTTATGTTTCCTGTGGACTTGCTGAGCTTTCATTTCCATGCAGCAGCACAGTCCTAGCATGAGAAGGGGAATGCAGTACTTGATTATCCTCGGGGAAAAGAACTCCAAGGTATGGAGTAAGGAGGTATGGGAAAAGATCATTGGTTGAAAGCTAAGGTACTAAGACATCTCATTAGCATGGGGAGGTGTATTTCTAGGAATCCCCAGGTGCACGCTTAATGGGTCTCTTATCAGAAAAGGCTTGGCCCTGTAATCTCCCAGAAGGCTATGTGACATTCCTTACAGGACCTGGGGTTTCCTCAGATCAGGTAGAGAGGAGGGAACCCACCTAAGGAAAGGAGTCCATCATTTAGCATCAAGCTCAGGGGCTTTCTGGTACTGCCAGACTTTGACATTAATAGCGGGGTCCAACAAGCCCCAGGTTCCAAACCAATGACAAAAGTTGTTTCAGTACACTGCAGAGTGCTGTTCGAATTAGAAGTTGATGAATGAATAAGGTTGAGACTACATGTTGGAATACTGAGCTGAAATTCATTGAGTGATAAACCCCAGAAAAAAATATCTCTTGAGAAAGGCAGCGGTTGCGCACACCTTTGATCCTAGCACGTGGTAGGCAGAGGCAGGCAGATCTCTGAGTTCAAGGCCAGCCTTGTTTACAGAACAGCCAGGGCTACACAGAGAGAAAACCTGTCTTGAAAAACCAAATGAGCAAACCCCACCAAAGCAAAACAAACAAGCAAGCAAACAAACAAACAAACAAAAAAAAAAATCTCTTCTGCTGGCCTTTAATCCCAACACTCAGGAGGCAGAGGCAGGGGTATCTATCTATGCGAGTTCCAGGCCTGCCAGACACATAGCGAGACCCTGTCTCCAAACAAACCGAAATATCTTCTGAGTGAGCCGTGAAGGGGCAAATCTGTAATCCTAGCACCTGGGAGGTCAGAGGAACATGTACTGGAAGCTAGCCTGAACTATAGAACACAAATCATTTCTCAAAAACAAACAGAAAAGAAATAAATAAAGTTCCCAAGTGAGGATGCTGAGCTGAGTCTAATCACACAACAGATAGCAGAGGCAATGTCCTTTTCTGAAATCCAAGGGAACAGACAGAAGAGATCAGATACATTTCCAAAGGACATGAAAACAACTTAGCAGTTACCTAAAAATAGTTACAATCCTAGATCATAATAGAAAGAATGTGAGATACAGAACACAACTGCCCTGTTTTCTGTCACTTTCCCTTCCCTAACCACATCTGTGATATTATGTGCCATTCTGGAGCTGTCTTTGGGAGGGGATGTTGAGAAGACTCTAGTCTTAGGAGAAATAAACGTCCCACAGAGAGAGTGGCTGCAGGAATGGAAGTTTCAGCTGGGAGAGATGTTTTCATCTGAAGGATCATTGAGGAGGTGAGAGGACCAGGGTACTCAGTATGACCAGAGAGTCTGACTTGTAACCCTCTTTTAGTTTCCTGTCAAAATAATCTTTGCAGCTGGCTGTGGTGGCTCAGGCCTGGAATCCCAGTGCTCAGGAGGCAGAGACAGGAGCATCTCTGTGGGTTAAAGGCCAGTTTGGGCTTTATATAAACAACAAAACATGCTTAAAAACAAACAAACAAAACAAACAAACTTTTCAGTGTGAAAGCTACTCCCATACTTGGGGAATGGGCTGCTATGCCTGCAGTGCCCTAGAGTAAAGATGTGGTTCTGGTGCTCTGTGGCCGAGGAGTGTAGGGTTCTGGCACTCCTGCATCTTCCCAGAGGTCTGCTGGAGAGTATAGATTCCTCTGCGTTTCCAACAAGCTCCCTGGTGCGGTGACATGGTGCTACATAAGCTCTGTCTCCTACGCTGACTCCATCCTCTTTGCCATTTAGGCATGACCCCGTTACTGCCAGCTGTAAAGATAGACACTTCCCAGCAAGCCTGTAAAGCCCTTATGAACAGCATGTAGGGACCTTCCACCCAGAGGGATGGATGGACAAATAGCCTGTGACCATCATTCACAGCCGATGAGCCATGGCTGCTGCTGCTGCTGTTCTCTTCCTGAAAGATAGACTCCCCGTTTTTTTTTGTTTGTTTGCTTGCTTGCTTGCTCGCTTGCTTTCTAGAGCTCTGTGGACAGATAGGGAGAGACTTACAGCCTTCCCTCCCAACTGAGGAGAATGTAAATGCATACATAGCCTTGCAGCTTTATGTGTTTAAACCACAATCCAAAGAGTCAAAATGCCCCTCTGTTTGCTAGACACACCCCAAGTAGTCTGCTCAAGGGGTGGGACAGACCCTTCCTTCACCCACCATCATCCTACAGCAGAGAATGCAGGTTGCATTCTTCTGTGTGAGGGAATCCCTGGCTCCAAGCCAGACTTTTGACATTTTCCTGATTCCTCCTTAAAGAGCTGGTAATGGGGCTGGAGAGATGGCTCCGTGGGTAAGAGCACTGGCTGGTCTTTCAGAGGTCCTGAGTTCATTTCCCAGCAACCACACTGTGGCTCACAACCATCTGTAATGGGATCTGATGCCCTCTTCTGTCAGGCAGGCATACACGCAAACAGAATATTCATATGTAAAAATAAATAAATCTTAAAAATGTTTTAAAGCTGGTAATGGTGGGTGAGATGATTAATAAATATTACTGTTCTAGTTTGCTTTTTGTGCTGTGGTAAAACACTGAACAACAAAACAAACTTGGGGGAAGAAAATCTGTATTTAGTTTAGAGATTAACATCCATCAATAAGGGAAGCCAAAGCAGGAGCCTCAAGGCAGGAACTGAGGCAGAGACCGTGCAGAAAGCTTCTTCCTGGCTTGCTCCCCCAGCTTGCTCAGCTAGTTTTGTTTGTTTGTTGTTAATATATAGCCAGGTGCATCTGCTAGATCTCCACTGCATCACCCACAGTCCTTGGGCTCTTCTACATCATTTAGAATCAAGAAAATATCCCCACAGGCATTTCCATAGGTCAATTTGATGGACGTAATTACTCAGCTGAGATTCCTTCTTCCTGGGGCTGGAGAAATGGCTCAGCAATTAAGGGCACTGGCTGCTCTTCCAGATGGACCCAGGTTGAAATTTCAAATGTGGCAACTCACAACTGTCTGTAACTCCAAAATCTGACGCTCTCCTAGAGACATACATCCAGGCAAAACACCAGTGCACATAAAATGAAGGGAAATAAAAAGAGAGATGCCCTCTTCCCGTGTACGTGTATGTTTGTCTCATGTTGACAAACACTGTCCAGCACAATCACATAATAAGCAGTGTGACGTAAGCTTTTTGTTGAGGCACCATACAGGAAGGGACACGGTGGTACAGGAGCCGCGAGCTGGTAGTGTGATCTGACTGGGGAAAGAGGCTTGTCTGGGCTGTGAGGAGCTGTCCTATATGGAATCTCCCCGCCTAGCGGGGGTAGTAGGAGCAGGAGGACTCCAAGTCAGGGAAAGGTCAGCTTCTGTTGTGGGTGGAAATGATGGGACCATGGTGGTTCTTCTGTTCATCGGTGGTTTCCTCTGATAAAAACAGAAATCAAGAAAAACTTGCTTATAAAAAAATTGATACATAAAAATGGCATAGCTGGTATTCAGACATAAAAAGCACCTAGCTATTTTGTGTAATAAGGCAGTGATATATGTAGGGCAGGAAGGATTTCTAAACAAGACCTTTATTTATTTATTTATTTATTTATTTTTTTTCCTTTTTTTGTTCCCGTCTATCACCTCTACTTCTTCTTCAAATGTGCATGGTAATTTAATTTTTTTTTTCATTCTTAGGGTGTGTGCATGTTGTAGAAGCCACTAGGTGTCCTCCTCTCTCTCTGCTTCTGTCCTTTTCAGCTGGGGATCTTTCCCTGAACACAGGGCATGTGTGTGTGTGTGTGTGTGTGTGTGTGTGTGTGTGTGTGTGTGTGTATGTGTGTGTGTGAGTTTTGGTCAAAAAGGGCATCTGATCCCTTGGAACTGGAGTTATAGATGGTCATGAACCACCCTGTGGGAACTGAACCTGGTCCTCACTCTGCAAGGGTAACAAGTGTTCTTAACCATGGAGCCAATTCTCCAGGTCCGAAAGAAGAACTTTTCAAAAGTAGTTCTAAAGTAGTTCTGTTTTAAATTATAATTATGTGATTTTAAATAAGTGTTCTCTTTCTTTTAAAAAAAATTATTCTCAGATATTTTGATAGATAACACAATTGAAAACTGCCTTTAGCATTTTCAATGAAAACTGCCTTTAGCATTTTCAAAGAATGGTACATAACTGTAATTTTTTTCTTATGGGTTGGGTATTTTAGATCCTAAATGATGACTTAGGCTTTTATTCAAAAGAAGGCATGAGTTGGGAGTGTATCCAAAGCTGTCAAACACTTCTCCTCCCTGCTTTTCCCTCTTTCACTCTCTCTGAGCATTATCATAGTGGAAAACCAAGAATGAAAACTTACACAGATATTTAAGCGTTCACACAGCCTCTGGCATGACTGCAAGGAAAGGAAAGAGAGCAATTACACCTCGGTTGCTTGTTATTTGTTTATGTTTTTTAGTATGTTTTTCTTTTTGTTGTTGTCGTTTTGTTTTTTGAGGCAGGGTTTCTCTTTGTGCAGCTGTGGCTGTCCTGGAACTCACTCTGCACACCAGAGATCCCCCTGCCTCTTCCTGCAGAGTGCTGGGATTAAGGGGTGTGCCACCATCGCCTGGCTAAGATTATTTTTCAATGTTCTGGAGAAAAGTTCTTTTAAGAAAACAATTATACAAATTGCTCCAGGGCCATCGTATAGAAGCTCTGATCCAGGCTGACCTTGAACTTGCTATCCTCCTGCCTCATCCTCCCTGAGTGCTGGAATTGTGGGCGTGTGCATTTCACTTGTTTCCTGTCTTCTCCTCAAACTATGAACGAAGAAGCCATTTGGCAGCCATCTCTGAGCATAAGCCTGAGCTTATCAAGATATTCTAAGCATCTTCAGGAAGATTCAGAGCAACAGGAGAATACCAAAAGGCCGCAGTTGAAGAGTAAAATCTGAGTCAAATACAGTGGCTAAAAATAAAAACAAAGTTGCCTGCCAGCTTTCTTGACCAAAAGAAAAAAGTTTACCAATGGGCAGAAAGTCCTCTAAGGGAACATGTTACATGTAAGTTGAAGAGAGATTTGCATATCATAATTGCTGTGTCTGGCAAAACTAGACTATGAGACATGAATAGCTGAGAGGAGAGCACTCTGGCAGGAGATGAAAAAGGTGAAAGAAAATGTTTTATTACTCTCTGACTAATTAGCAACTTGATCGTATTAACTTAGTAACTTAATTAGTAAGTAATTAGTAGCTTCTGTTTATTTTGTGCCTGTGTGACTGTGTTTTATGACTATGTGTGTGTGTGAGACAAGGTATGTGAGACAGTGTGTTGGTGATAGTCTGTGTTACAGTGTGTTGTGACAGTGTGTGTGTTTGTCTGTGTGTGTGTTTGGTGGGTGCATATTTGTGTGGAGCCTGGGGCACAACCTCAGTGGTCATTCCCCCACCTGCCTCATTTTGAGACACACTCTTTCCCTGGCTTGGAGCTCTCTAAGCAGCTAGACCAGCTGAGCAGGCAGCCCCAGGGACGCACGTGTTTCGGTTTCCCCAGCACCAGAATACCAAGTGCATGCCAACACACCAAGCCTTTTTATGTTTTCTGGGGTTGAACTCAGGTCCTCACCCAGCAAGCACTTTGTCGGCTGAGCCATCAACCCTCCAGCCCCATTCATTTATTCCTGACGCATGAGAGCTGAGCTTGTTTATGGACTGGAGTATAACAAAACTGGACGCATAAACATATCGTGGGATGCTTAATAGCAACATCTCCTCGGCCTTAAACTACACTCCTCTTCTACGTTAAGACCCTTCAGCTCCTTGAGTTCTTCGCTAAATGTGTAAGTGGAATTTCATGGCTTCTGTTATCCTCTTGTTTCCAGAAGGAGGTGAGGAGGAGACAAGCTGACTGCTGAGAGGGCTTGCTCACCTGGAGCAGGTGAACAGGGCTGCGGCCCTGAGGAGAGCTCCCTGCTGCGGCTTCACAGCCTTCAGACAGGGCCCGTCCCTGGCTATCCTGCCCCAGTGCTCGCCTGACTTTACCTTGGAAAAAAAGTCTAGTTATACTTAATATGACATCTTTGAAAATGCCATCTGTTTTCTCTCTATATCATCTTTCTAAAGATGGAGGGAAGGAGTGAGGGAGGGAAAGGGAGGAGGAGAGTTTACCTTCCATCTTAAGAAAGGATAGCAGAATATAATCCTGCCAGGGAATCTTGAGACCTGTGAAAACAGAGAGGCAGAAGGCATGGTGACGGAGGACATCCATTGTCGCGACAGTCACAGTGGAGAACTGGGAAATTCGATTTGAATCCCTTGAAGGAGGGATCCTTCTATGTCTTTGTTAAGGAAGCCATCCTGGCACCAGGCAAGATCAACCTGTCTTCCGTATTTATATTCCAGAGACAGCTGCTGACAGAATGGGTGGCCAGATCTGACACGTTAATCTCAGTCAGAAGCCTTCCTGAGACCGCAGTGTCGCAGAAGAAGTCAAGAAGGAGCCATATCCTCTCAAGATGGCCAGCCCTTAAACATGGCAGCCCTTTGGCCTAGTCATCGGCAAAGTGCTGGGCTGTGTCTCAGAGCTGCCCTGAGATACACCTGGTCTGCAGGCCTCCAACCCACCTGTGAGCCTGACAGTCACTCTCTTCTTTATCTGCAGTGACAACCTGGGCTGTTTGGTCTCGACCGGCCTTACTCAGGCTCTCTGCAGGGCAAGCTTCTCACTGAATGTGCCTCTTCCTCCATCACTGCTCCTCAGCCCAGCTGATGGTGGAGAAACCCCAGAAGCTTTTGAGCCTCCTGACACTTGGCACAAACCGCAGACCAGTTAGGCCAGATTTGGGGGAGTGGCACCCACATGTCAGGACTTTTTGAGTTTTCCCAAAGGAGTCCAAAGAACAGATAAGATTGTGAGCCATTCCTGTGCTCTGAGGCCAGGAGAGCTTCCTGCTCCCATGGGCTACATCTGGTTTTTTGTAGCAAGGTCTTTCAAAGCAGCTTGAAGAGCCACTTCCTTATAAGCCCAGAGGAACCCCTAGAATGGAGGCGCTGCTTTGCTCTCAGGGTGACCTATTTGTCCTTTTTTTCAGGACTGAGTATAACTGAAAATTCAGAATGTATACACTGAAGCTCGTTTGCAGGACATTAAGGGGCTACTTACAGGTACACAGTGGGCTGTGAGCACAAGGAAAGCCATCAGAACCACCACTTTCATTTTCAACTCTATCTGTAAGTAAAGCAAATGTTGTACTGTAGTTAGTTGAGACTAAGTCACACTGTGTAGCTAGCAAGGACTCACGATCCTCCCCCACCCCCTTCGGCCTCCTGCCTCCTGGTGTGCACACCAAACTCAAAAATATTATTAAACATAAATGTGGAAGGGCTGGGAACATGGCTCTGTGTTAAGAGCATTGGCTGCTCTTGCCAAGGACCAAGGTTTGATTCCCAGCACCTGCATATGAGCTCGCAACACACTATCACCAAGCTCTGTGGTGGGTGTTCGGCCTTCCTGCTCCTCTATATAATGGTGTTGACTGTTTGTTTCATAGATCAACAAACACATAAAAAATGGGGCCAGTTTTCCATTTTCTACTGTATTATAACAAATATTATTCCGATGTTTTGACTTTTGTACAAATTTAAAATGCTGTTATAACTTGATGTGCCATGTTTGGTTATGATATCCCTGGAAGGGCTGCTCATTTCTGAAGACAAAGGAGAAGAGTGGATCTGGGGGAGAAAGAGGGGGGAAGGAGAAGGCTGGGAGGAGGGCACGTATGTAATTTATGACAGAAGAATAAAGAAAAAAGAAGAAAAACAAAGTCCAAGTAGGGGCCGATGACATAGCTCAGGGGTTAAGAGCCTTTGCTGATCTTGTTAGAAGACCCAGATTTAATTCCCAGCACCCACAGAGGGGCTCACTACTATCTATAAATCTAGTTCCAGAGGGTCTGAAATCCTCTTCTGGACATCAAGCATACATGTGGTACAAAGACATACATGTAAACAGACCACTCTCACATAAGTAGTAAAAATAAATACATCTTTTTTAAAAAAAAAATCTATGTTGTCTATAGAGTTTTTGTGACTGTTCTACAATTTATTTTTAGTCATTAACTACTTTAAAGTCCTACTATAACCTAGAGTATTTCTCAGAGCAACATACCAAAATACACGGCAAAATAAGTAAAATGAAAACATATTATAAATACATGAGAACATTTAAGACAATACTTAAAGAACAAAATGAATACTTAAACTGCTAAAGTGAGCTAGAATGTTACTGGGTAAATTCTTAAATGCTTTATAAGACAAAGCTAATTATGATTGGAAAAAAAAAATGTTACCAGTATGACCAGGAAGGGTGTGACGTCTGATAATCTTGAGTTCCTTTGAAGCTGGTTTTCAGACCGTCTGGATATGAACAGGTATTTATATGTGTAAGATCAGCGCATCAAAAACAGTTCTGATGACCCTTATTTACATATGATGAGACGGGCTTCCCCACCTCATTCTTTAAGGGGCTAAGACACCTCTTCCTGTTTGGTTAGCACAATTTTGTGGTTATTTGTGACACACGAATAATTGTTTCAGTACACCGGGGGTTTTGTTAATGAATAATTAGAATTGCAACAACCAGAAAATTACTGTAACGCTTGAGTAGTTTAGCTAGGGGTTATGATGCCTTGAGAATTTCAACCAAAAAATCATAAGATGAATGTCCTGAAGTGTGTGCAGACTGCATCTGCAGGAGGGCTTGCCCTGGATTTCAGCGGGTGGGAGACAGAGCGCGGGGTAAACATTCCAAACAAACATTGCACAATGGCTGGCCTGTCCAGTCCAACCTCAACTCGAGGGACGGATGGTGCTGCCTTCAGCTATCGGAGGGATCCCATCCCTGCAAAGATCTCTGCAGAGCTCTCCCACGGCTAGGCCCCAGCTGACTCCAGGCCACAAGACTAAGGCAATTCACCCTCTTTCAGGAAAAAAACTCATTCTCTGTAGAACTGAAAAAATAGTCATTTCCTTTTGTCACAGATCTAGAGGCAGGGGAGAGTGGTGCCTACAAGTGAGGTGGACTTTATTTCTGCCTCACGCGATAGTTAACTTTATTCAGAACATCAGACAACTTACACTCTGAAGGCTAAGCAGGGGCAGAGGAGCAAAGTTCACTGACTTCAAACTGTGTACAAACTTGAGGACAGGCCACGTCTGGAAACATTTTGGAAGAACAAATGTAAGACAATTGGCAATCGGAAGTAAACCCATGACAGCGGGGAGGGGCATGCACGCACATTCCAAGCACAAACCCATGTTTAGAAAGAACAGTCGAAAGACGCGTAGTGTCTAGGAGTTTGCTCCCAAGCGCTCAGAATTCTCACACAGCTCCATTCCTGGATGGTGTTCCCACCCCTTGCCTTGAAGCCTTCCACGCTCCACCCTGCAGATACCCCTTCGAAGGTCCCTGCGGGAGGGTCCAGTCTCTCCCACACTTTCATCAAAGTTTAGTAGAGTCACAGCAGACTCAGTACCTGTCAAGCCTGACTCCTCTTCAGGGCATTTTCTTCAGAGGAAGCTAACGTGCCCTTAACTGTGTACAACTAGATTTTGAGGTTCTGGCAACCAAGCAGGAAAGCTTTCCTTGTGTCCCCTCTAAGAGGCAGGTGTGGTGTGCTGACTGAATTTCTCGGTTTGGGGGAAACTGAACGATCCAGTCTACTCGAGTCACCGAGTCACCGTTAGTCTTCTCTGTGTCTGTGAATGAAAATGAGGGTGTGCCTGCTCCTAGGTATGGTTTCGGAGAAGGTTTTATTGTAGATATGAGGGAGAGAACAAACGGCCAGAGACTTCTGAAGGAGACCAGACTCAACCGGACCTTGAGAGGAGGAGGCCAGAGAGGGGGTGTTTAGCCAAAGGTCCAAGAGAGTGCATGGGAACCAGAAGAACAAAGCCAAAATGGCTGAGTCATATAGGGATCAGGCTGGGGGAAGGAAGAGAGGCCCAGATCCTGGAAGGAAAAGGTTTGGGGTAAGGGATGGGGTGAGAAGTGCTGGGAGAAGCCACAGGGACTGAGGGATGCTGGAAGAACTGGCCAATGTCTGCCTTGGTATGTGTTAATAGGTGTCTCAATTAGCCATTTGTTTGGGGTTTCTTTAAGATGGAACAGATTGTTTGTTTCTTTGATTCATAGTTTCTTTGATACAGGGTCTCACCATGTAACTCTGGCAGGCCTGAAACTTGCTATGCAGAGCAGGCTTACACTATGAAGTAGTGGGATTACCCGCTTGAGACACCATGGCCCTCTCTGTGTTTTGTTCTGTTTTGTTTTGGATTCCGATTGTGTCAGAGCTACTGGGTGCTTCTTGTAGGGACTTGGCAGGGAAGCTAGTTTTCTTGAAGCTTATTAGATATGGCAAAGTCTATGTTACTGATGTACATTACCTAAGAGATAAAAGAAAGTAGCACATTTAACTTTTGAACAGAATCCACGAAATGATATTTATTGAATTTGTAAGTGTGTGTATACATGTGTGTGTGTACATGCGTGTGTGTCATGTACATATGAGTGCAGGCGCCCTTAAAGACCAAGAGGATGTCAGATCCCTGGAACTGAAGTTACAGGCAGTTGTGACTGGATAAGTAAATGTGACCTGTGCACACAAAAGAATATTTACTATTCCCTCAGGAAAAGGAGCAAAGTGTCAGCACATGCCACAGCATGATTGTTCCTTAAAACCATCGTGCACATAATAAAAGCTACCAGACATGAAATCTCACATAGCCCATGGTTCTTTCTCTATGAAATATTCAGAATAAGTGAATCAGAAAAGGAAGAAAGTAGAGAAAATAGTGACCAGGAACTGGGGAGATGAGAATGGAGAATGGCTGATGAGTCTGGGATTTCTTTTTGGGTGGTGGAAATATTTCTGGATTAGTGGTAAAGGGCGTGTGGCCCAGCGTATGAACATTAAAAAAAAAACATTAAAATTAAATAAATACAAATTTTCACTAAACAATACATAGATGCTTTGTAAACACTAATTTTAATAGACGTTAAACAGTTTATTGGTTGATGGGGGGCAGGGGAGGAGCTGGCACACACTTGTGTCCCCAGCACTCTGGGGGCTGAGGCAGGAGGATTATGAGTTCAGTGCCAGCAAGCCAAACATGGTGGCCCACTCCTACAATCCCAGCACTCGGGAATTCAAAATCATCTTTGGCTACACAGTGTGAGTCAATCTGGACTCTACGACACATTATCAAAACAAATAACAAAACTTGAGTTCAGTGCGAACCTGGGCTACACAGTGACTTTTGAGCTGTCTCTAAAAACAAACAACAGAAAAGCAGAAAGGCTGACAGTCAAGAATGAGAAAAGGGGAGAAAGTGTTAGAATACAGCAGACAAAGGACAATGAGCAATCACTATGCAGGCTACCAGACTTTACTTGCTGGACCGTTATCCGTGGGACACATATGGTCCTTATGTGTGTGTGTGTGTGGGGGGGGTGACCAGTAGCAAGAGAAAGAGGCCTCAGGCATTCCCAGAGCTGTAAAGCTTAAACAGATGCAAGTGCCATACTGTGGGGTTTCAAAACCCACTCTGAAAACAGCCATAGAGTTCAAATTAGATTTTCATTAGGCTGTGTGGAGGCAGAATGGGCCAGGAGAAAGAGCACTGGATTCTGGGTAGTTAGGTACACGCCACTAGTTTCCCCAATTTTCCCCAAACCTGGGAGAGATGGGGCTCCATCGACAGGTCCAGTTACCTCTCAGGCTTGTGTGAAGACTGACTAAAAGCAACACAAAAACAACTTAAAACGTGTAAAATGTGACGTAAGAGCTGGCGACACGGCGCCATATCCCATCCAAAGTATAAGCAAGCTGCAGGAAAACAAACTCCTCACTCAGTGGGCTTCCTGGTGGAGAAGATGATTTCAACGACCCTGAAGGGACCAGCATCGTCTACCTTGGTTTGTAGGAAGGATGGAAAGGCACAGCCAGCAGAGGTGTGAGTAGACACACAGAGAAATCACACAACGGGCTGTGCACCCAGAAGGAGTTCAGTCCTCTGAACTCGGGCTGATGACAAAGTGGGAAGCTTCAGCCAGGTCTGTACAGGCTTTGAGGTCCTAGGACAAATCACGTGACTCTGCAAAAACATCCAAGACAATGATTGTCACCTCTCAATTATAGTTGAGATGACACTGGCAACTCAGAAAAAAAATCAAGACGTCAAAGATTGGAGGATCTCCCTTAACAATCCGTCACATGACTACATTTCCCTCCCACAGAAAGCGTTCTGGACAGGAAGACTGTCAGAGTGTGAGGATAGGGAGAAGGCTGCAAAGTGTTGCCCTGTGGGCGGGAGGCAGCCAGCACCATCATGATCTCACAGCAGCCTTGGCTGCTGGAAACCAGCCTGTCATCAGTCAGTCATGTCAGGGAATGGTCCATGTAGCTCCCCCGCTCCCCGCTGAACTGAGCGATGTGGATGGCTTCTGAGTGAGAGGCAGGCACTGTCTTCAGTCATGTGTCTGCTATGCGCTAATGTGCAGTTCCAGGATCACAAACAGCCATAGTTAAACTCAGCGGGTCACAAAAGAAAGGAAAAGAGGAACGTGAGGAATGGACTGGTAGAGAGGGTAATCGTAGGGATGAGAGGGAAGTAAGAGTGAGGGTGATTGATGTGAATTAAGTACATGTTTTCATGCGTGTGTGTGTGTGTGTGTGTGTATGTGTGTGTGTGTGTGTGTGTGTGTGTGAGAGAGAGAGAGAGAGAGAGAGATTGTCAAAAGCACAAAACTCATTAAAAATGAAAAAAGTTTCTAAAAAAGTGTGAACAACTCTATTTTAAAATAGATTAAGGGGCCTGGAGACATGACCCGGTGGTTAATAGCACCGGCTGCTCTGGCAGAGGACCCAGGTTCAGTTCTCAGATGGCACACAGTGGCTCTGTAGCCTCTGATCTGACGCCCCCCCCCTTCTGGATTCTGCAGGCACTCGACACAGGTGAAGTACATATATATACACGCAGGCAAAACACTCACACAGACAAAATCGAAAGGCACAAATCTTGAAAAGAAACAGACTGAGAGCATGAATAAGAAGTTTCCAGAAGAAATACCAATGCAAGTGAAAGGTTGACCAAGTAGAAAATGCACCTACGCTTTGGCCCAGCAATTCTTTTGCTTAACATTTATTTTTGTGTGTGTATGTATGCTACATGTATGTGGCGCCCCCAAAGGTCAAAATAGAGCATCACCCCTTGGAGCTAGAGCTGCGCAAATTTGTGAGCCACCAAGTGGATGCTGGGAATAGAACCTGGGTCCTCTGCAAGAGCAACGACCGTCTGTCTTCTGTGCGCACCAATGAGCATGTGCAGAGAGGTGGGAGGGCAGCATGTGGGAGTCGCTCTCTCCTGCCACCACGTGGGTTCCAGGAACTGAAGTCAGGTGGTCAGGCTTGGTGGCAAAGACCTCAAAACTGGCCTTGAATTTCCGATCCCCCTGCCCCCACCTCCTGGGTTTGGGCTGCAGGTGTGTACCACCCAGTTTATGTGGCGTTGGGGACGAAACCCAGGACTTTGTACGTACGAGGCGGGTGTCAACTGAGCGACATCTCCATGCTTCTCCTGAATTTTATTAAGGGAACAGACCGCTTTAGGGTAAAGCTCATTATATTCTGTTGCTCATGGCCCACAGAGGCCTTTGGATGCCCAAATAGGCCCCTTCTCCCCAGTTCTAAGGTGAATGATGCCAAGCTACTACAGCTGCGGCTCTTCAGTCCCACCTCATAGGCTTCTATCTTTCTGGGAAATCTCCCTCACTTTAAGAGCACTGGCTGTTCTTCCAGAGGTCCAGAGTTCAATTCCCAGCACCCACATGGTGCCTCACAGCTATCTATAATGAGATCTGCCACCCTCTTCTGGCCTGCAGGCAGAACACTGTATACATATTAAATAAATAAATCTTAAAACAAACAAACAAACAAACAAAAAAAACCCCACCTCCCTCTTTGAAGTGAAGAGCAGTTATTTCTTTTCACTTAGGACTTAAGTTTAAGCCCCTCCACACACACACACAATTTAACTTGACAGTTTAACATTCTTCTTCTACTGATATGATTTCCTCAATGCATAATTGAGTTGCAAACTAAATCATCTCTTATAGATCAAAAAGAGATCATTGTTCTCCAAGCACAACAAGGAAAGTAAAAACGTACATTCCATAAGTATCATCGGTGAGACCACAATTGAAATCACCTTGAGGTCTCGATGTTTACGGAGGGGCACAGTGAGCTTGGCGACACGCCTGCGAGGATGCCATGAGGAAGGAGAATGGGCTGAGACTGAGACGTGGGACCGGACATGAAATCTCACATAGCCCATGGTTCTTTCTCTATGAAATATTCAGAATAAGTGAATCAGAAAAGGAAGAAAGTAGAGAAAATAGTGACCAGGAACTGGGGAGATGAGAATGGAGAATGGCTGATGAGTCTGGGATTTCTTTTTGGGTGGTGGAAATATTTCTGGATTAGTGGTAAAGGGCGTGTGGCCCAGCGTATGAACATTAAAAAAAAAACATTAAAATTAAATAAATACAAATTTTCACTAAACAATACATAGATGCTTTGTAAACACTAATTTTAATAGACGTTAAACAGTTTATTGGTTGATGGGGGGCAGGGGAGGAGCTGGCACACACTTGTGTCCCCAGCACTCTGGGGGCTGAGGCAGGAGGATTATGAGTTCAGTGCCAGCAAGCCAAACATGGTGGCCCACTCCTACAATCCCAGCACTCGGGAATTCAAAATCATCTTTGGCTACACAGTGTGAGTCAATCTGGACTCTACGACACATTATCAAAACAAATAACAAAACTTGAGTTCAGTGCGAACCTGGGCTACACAGTGACTTTTGAGCTGTCTCTAAAAACAAACAACAGAAAAGCAGAAAGGCTGACAGTCAAGAATGAGAAAAGGGGAGAAAGTGTTAGAATACAGCAGACAAAGGACAATGAGCAATCACTATGCAGGCTACCAGACTTTACTTGCTGGACCGTTATCCGTGGGACACATATGGTCCTTATGTGTGTGTGTGTGTGGGGGGGGTGACCAGTAGCAAGAGAAAGAGGCCTCAGGCATTCCCAGAGCTGTAAAGCTTAAACAGATGCAAGTGCCATACTGTGGGGTTTCAAAACCCACTCTGAAAACAGCCATAGAGTTCAAATTAGATTTTCATTAGGCTGTGTGGAGGCAGAATGGGCCAGGAGAAAGAGCACTGGATTCTGGGTAGTTAGGTACACGCCACTAGTTTCCCCAATTTTCCCCAAACCTGGGAGAGATGGGGCTCCATCGACAGGTCCAGTTACCTCTCAGGCTTGTGTGAAGACTGACTAAAAGCAACACAAAAACAACTTAAAACGTGTAAAATGTGACGTAAGAGCTGGCGACACGGCGCCATATCCCATCCAAAGTATAAGCAAGCTGCAGGAAAACAAACTCCTCACTCAGTGGGCTTCCTGGTGGAGAAGATGATTTCAACGACCCTGAAGGGACCAGCATCGTCTACCTTGGTTTGTAGGAAGGATGGAAAGGCACAGCCAGCAGAGGTGTGAGTAGACACACAGAGAAATCACACAACGGGCTGTGCACCCAGAAGGAGTTCAGTCCTCTGAACTCGGGCTGATGACAAAGTGGGAAGCTTCAGCCAGGTCTGTACAGGCTTTGAGGTCCTAGGACAAATCACGTGACTCTGCAAAAACATCCAAGACAATGATTGTCACCTCTCAATTATAGTTGAGATGACACTGGCAACTCAGAAAAAAAATCAAGACGTCAAAGATTGGAGGATCTCCCTTAACAATCCGTCACATGACTACATTTCCCTCCCACAGAAAGCGTTCTGGACAGGAAGACTGTCAGAGTGTGAGGATAGGGAGAAGGCTGCAAAGTGTTGCCCTGTGGGCGGGAGGCAGCCAGCACCATCATGATCTCACAGCAGCCTTGGCTGCTGGAAACCAGCCTGTCATCAGTCAGTCATGTCAGGGAATGGTCCATGTAGCTCCCCCGCTCCCCGCTGAACTGAGCGATGTGGATGGCTTCTGAGTGAGAGGCAGGCACTGTCTTCAGTCATGTGTCTGCTATGCGCTAATGTGCAGTTCCAGGATCACAAACAGCCATAGTTAAACTCAGCGGGTCACAAAAGAAAGGAAAAGAGGAACGTGAGGAATGGACTGGTAGAGAGGGTAATCGTAGGGATGAGAGGGAAGTAAGAGTGAGGGTGATTGATGTGAATTAAGTACATGTTTTCATGCGTGTGTGTGTGTGTGTGTGTGTATGTGTGTGTGTGTGTGTGTGTGTGTGTGAGAGAGAGAGAGAGAGAGAGAGATTGTCAAAAGCACAAAACTCATTAAAAATGAAAAAAGTTTCTAAAAAAGTGTGAACAACTCTATTTTAAAATAGATTAAGGGGCCTGGAGACATGACCCGGTGGTTAATAGCACCGGCTGCTCTGGCAGAGGACCCAGGTTCAGTTCTCAGATGGCACACAGTGGCTCTGTAGCCTCTGATCTGACGCCCCCCCCCTTCTGGATTCTGCAGGCACTCGACACAGGTGAAGTACATATATATACACGCAGGCAAAACACTCACACAGACAAAATCGAAAGGCACAAATCTTGAAAAGAAACAGACTGAGAGCATGAATAAGAAGTTTCCAGAAGAAATACCAATGCAAGTGAAAGGTTGACCAAGTAGAAAATGCACCTACGCTTTGGCCCAGCAATTCTTTTGCTTAACATTTATTTTTGTGTGTGTATGTATGCTACATGTATGTGGCGCCCCCAAAGGTCAAAATAGAGCATCACCCCTTGGAGCTAGAGCTGCGCAAATTTGTGAGCCACCAAGTGGATGCTGGGAATAGAACCTGGGTCCTCTGCAAGAGCAACGACCGTCTGTCTTCTGTGCGCACCAATGAGCATGTGCAGAGAGGTGGGAGGGCAGCATGTGGGAGTCGCTCTCTCCTGCCACCACGTGGGTTCCAGGAACTGAAGTCAGGTGGTCAGGCTTGGTGGCAAAGACCTCAAAACTGGCCTTGAATTTCCGATCCCCCTGCCCCCACCTCCTGGGTTTGGGCTGCAGGTGTGTACCACCCAGTTTATGTGGCGTTGGGGACGAAACCCAGGACTTTGTACGTACGAGGCGGGTGTCAACTGAGCGACATCTCCATGCTTCTCCTGAATTTTATTAAGGGAACAGACCGCTTTAGGGTAAAGCTCATTATATTCTGTTGCTCATGGCCCACAGAGGCCTTTGGATGCCCAAATAGGCCCCTTCTCCCCAGTTCTAAGGTGAATGATGCCAAGCTACTACAGCTGCGGCTCTTCAGTCCCACCTCATAGGCTTCTATCTTTCTGGGAAATCTCCCTCACTTTAAGAGCACTGGCTGTTCTTCCAGAGGTCCAGAGTTCAATTCCCAGCACCCACATGGTGCCTCACAGCTATCTATAATGAGATCTGCCACCCTCTTCTGGCCTGCAGGCAGAACACTGTATACATATTAAATAAATAAATCTTAAAACAAACAAACAAACAAACAAAAAAAACCCCACCTCCCTCTTTGAAGTGAAGAGCAGTTATTTCTTTTCACTTAGGACTTAAGTTTAAGCCCCTCCACACACACACACAATTTAACTTGACAGTTTAACATTCTTCTTCTACTGATATGATTTCCTCAATGCATAATTGAGTTGCAAACTAAATCATCTCTTATAGATCAAAAAGAGATCATTGTTCTCCAAGCACAACAAGGAAAGTAAAAACGTACATTCCATAAGTATCATCGGTGAGACCACAATTGAAATCACCTTGAGGTCTCGATGTTTACGGAGGGGCACAGTGAGCTTGGCGACACGCCTGCGAGGATGCCATGAGGAAGGAGAATGGGCTGAGACTGAGACGTGGGACCGGAAGAGCCTTTGGCAGCCATTGTGCTTCCTGGATGGCAGGCCCGGACGCAAGCGCCTCGGGTTTATCCTGGGCATTTTGAGCTGCTGGGGAGACAGAATAATGGCCTCTGCAGTTGTTCAGGTCCTAAACCTGTGACCGATACCTGCTACCACCGTGGCAGAAGAGGCTTCGCAGGCATCATTAAGGACTTTGAGATTATCCAGGTGGGCACAGTGGGATCATAAGGGTCCTTCGAACTGGAAGAGAGATGGAATGCAGAAGCAAAGGTGATTCGGGAAAGATCCCTGAGCCTTTGCTGGCTTTCAAGATGCAGGCAGCTTGGGAGTTAGAAAAGCACGGGAAAGGAACCCTCTTCAGGGCCTCCGAAAGCAACCAGTGCCATCAAACCCCTGCTGTTCCCCTGGGCGGCCTGTGTTTACTCGTAAGGTGACACATTGGTATCATTTAAGCCTCTAAACTTGTGGTTTCTTCTGGCAACGTTAAGACATGAATATGCCAGGGCAGGAGAGTTGGCTTAGCAAGCCAAGAGCAAGGGCCGCTCTCCACAAAGACCCAGGTTTGATCCCCAGCACCCACAGAGCAGCTCACAACCATCAGAAACTCCAGTCTCAGGGGATCTGAGGCCAAGAGGGGCTTTGAGGCACCAGGCACACACAAGGTGGACAGACATACATGCAGGCCAAACACCCATACAGACAGATAAATAAAGAGTTGGGGGAACAAAAGGAGAAGAAATGAATATACCAGCCACACACCATCCTTGTATTCTATAGCCCGTCTTGAGCGGTTCTTACACGGGCTTCATTTTACTTTGTCTTCCCCAAGTTGGGGAAGGAGAAGCTGAGCACGTGGCTTTCAGTTCCTTCCAAGGGGCAGACGTAAAGAAAGCAAGGCACGTGGCTACAACCTCATCTTTGCAAATGTTGTTTTTCTAAAGGCTGTCAAGCAAAAACTATCCCTACTGGAAGGGGCTGTAGATGTGGCCAAGAATTCTAGATTTAGACTTCAATTCATAAGGGTTTCTAACTGTGGGGTGTGTGTGTGTGTGTGTGTGTGTGTGTGTGTGCTTGTGCACACATGCACATGAGATTGGAGGCCAGAGGTCAACACTGGATATCTTCAGTTTCTTTCCACCTCATTTTTGACACAGTCTCTCACTGAGCCTGGGGCTCATTGATTCAGGTATGTGGCTACCTGGCAAGCCCCAGCGATGCCCCTCCTGCCTCTTCATAGGGCTGAAATTACAGGCATGTGGTGGTTTGAATGAGAATGGCCCCAGAGGCTTGCATGTTTGAACGTTCCGTCCCCAGTTAGTGGAACTGTTTGGGAAGGACGAGGAGGGCCTTGGAGGAAGTGTGTCACCAAGGGTGACACCAGGCCCAGTCTCTCTGCCTGTCTGTCATTCCGTCTGCCTCTGCTCTCTTTCTCTCTCTCTCTCTCTCTGCCTGCTGCTTGTGGATCAGGATGTAAAAGTCTCAGCTACTTCTCCATATCACGTCTGCCCGCATGCTGCTGCGCTGCTCGCCATGATGATAATGGACTAAAAACCTCTGAAACCGGAAGCAAGTCCTGTGCGATGGAGCTGTAAAGCTATTGCATTAAGCTTCATCTTCCAAATAATTGTTTGTTTCTCACAGGCGATCTGGGTGTGGCATGGGCATTTGCATTTTTAAGGCATGTGCCTCCTCAGGTAGTTGTAATGTGGAGATCCACTGCTCTAAGGGGGTTTCCCTCTGGGGTTTATGCCTCACCCCCTCGACTCTTGAAGGTTTTAGCCTCTGAGAATGCCTGCTCCTCCCGGGACTGCATCTCAGAGTGGGAAAGCTGACAGGCCATTTTCCTCTTGAGCAGAGCTGTGAACGGGCCAGTGACCGCTCTTGTTCCCACAGCTCAGGAAGTGGACACAGTACTGGAAGAGTCCCATAAATTACTCTGAGGACAGAGTCTAAACTTGCCTGAACTTCTTCCAAGATGGGAAACAACCACTGAAAAAAATGCCATTAGCAAAGGTCTAGTGTGTTATTGTGGGAAATCAGATCCCCCTGGTTTAAGTAAGCATCACATACTTTGAGATGTGGTGTTTTAATGAAGTAGAATAAGGTAAAAGGGCCAACTATTAGATGCTGACTTATTGGCTTATTTAGTGATTTCTTAAAGTGCTGCTTGTACTAAAAGCACGATGTCACTCCTACCTGGAATGGAACGACCTGGAGAAACAGCTGAAACAATGGGTCGTTGCCCTTGACAACCTGCTGATTGCTAAGTGCCTTTTCGTAAAATCTCTCTCACTTGCCCACCCCATCTTATGGTTTTAGAGAATATAAAATGAGAGTGCAAAGTGGACCTGGGACCAAAGCCTTTCAGGAGATGTCCTGCCTTGGGTCCACGGGTGACAGCTCCTCTCCCACGCCCACTGGTGTCTGAATGCTTAGCCCAGGAAGATTCCTGCATCGTTTCCTTTGGTTTCGCTTTGGTAGGTGTTGACTGCCTGGGCAGCTGGCTGGCACCTCCCAGCTGCTTTCAGTTGCTGATAGGTAGTAATGACAGCCAAACGAAGAAGACTGAAGTCCCAACAGCACCTCAAGGGTTTCCAGCATTCCCTGGCATTAATATGGCACAACACAGGCCAGGCACAGTCTGGAGAAAGAAGCAAGCAGATCTCTATGAGCTCAAGGTCAGTATTGTCTACATATAGACTTGCAGGGCAGCCCAGGCTATATAGTGAGAGCCTGGCTCAAGGAAAAAAAAAAAAAAAAAAAAAAAAAGGAGGAGGGAGGACAGAGAAAATTGATTAAAATAGGAACCACCTGCTCCCAAGGAAAACACTATCCAGTGAGTGAGGCAAAGCCCCGGGACCTATCATTATCTGGAGTCATAGACATGCAAAGAGCAGGGAAGCACTAAACTGGCAGGGGAAGCATTGGCGGGGAGAATGGTGTTAAGAGCAATTGAAGCAGGTGAATGCAAAGGAGCCCCCAACTAACACCCTATTTGCTTAAATAAAGGGATGGCTCCTCTCTGATGCAAAGTGCTGGCACCCAGCAGCAAGATGGCCGCTGAAGGCTGTTGGGTGAGATTTGCATCTGATCCAGACAGAGCATAGTGCTGGCGGGCTGTTGCTATGGAGATCCCAGGGAGCAGCCACCAAGAACACCTTGCTACACCCCAGAGCTCAATCTGAATCCAGTGGTGGAGGTTCCTTATAGCCAGGCAGGGCCTGCTACTCACAGAATACGACCTGTGAGCCAGCACCAGCAGTTTCACCAAACATCTCGCTAGAAATATGTATTTATTTCTATATTTATATCACAATGTATTTATGCCCATGAAATAGCTGTAAAAAAGTCTACAGCTTTCATGTTCACTCTTCAGTGCACACAACCTCCACTTGAGAACTTTTCAGGTTTCCCAAACTGAAACTCCTACCCCTAAGCAGACCTGGAAGTAAGTCCTCTGGGTGAATCACAGACAAATTCCAGACTAGGGGACTTCTGAGCCTGATTAATAGAACCACAGTTCCCTGAGTTGCATAGCTCACCCCATTACCTCACGCCTTAAGGCATCTAAGCCTCTCAGGCCCTGAGGAAGCAGCTACTATCACACATTCCAGGATGCAGTGGGGGAACGGTCAAGCATCTTACTCAAAGTTGCACAGATGGGAAGGGACTATTTGAGCAGTCACTGGGGTCAGAACTTCCCACCGGGTGTCTTGCATTTGACGGTGTGCCTTAAAGAAGATGAGAACACTTTCCACAGCTTCCCACGGCTTGTGTACCTGGTAAAGAGACTTGGCGAATCTTCACTCTGCGTTCACAGTGTTTGACTCTAAAAACTCTGTTCTCTTGCACAAGTCTTTTGTGTAATCCAGTTCAGTGTGTTTCTCATGCAGAGAGTACTCGAAAGCAGGCAGGGTGGCCTAACAGGAAGCTGAAGCTGCAGGGTCCTGGACAGGGTGCAGTGGTATGGCCTGGCTCCGGCCTGGTTCCTGTTCCAAGGCTCTCAGTGTGACTCAAGCATGCAAATTCCAAAAGGCCTGGTCTGGAGGTGACTCAGGAGCTCTGGCTGATCTACCATGATTACAGCTGAAGAAAGCTCAGAGCTTTGCAAAACCCAAAGCCGTGTGGAATCAGAAGGGATACGTACGTCCCACAGAAGGCGCCGAGACACACTGGGAAATTCCCACTGGAGACATCTGACCTGAGCTGACTCTTGAGTCAGCAGCTGGCAGATCTGCTGTGACCAGACGGCTACAAAGATGCACAACTGGCCAGCGCCTGCTCCTTCAGAGCACCCAGAGAGCTCATCGAGCCACTGAAAGTTGCTTAATAACGGAACGTGTGTGTGAGTGTGTGTGAGTGTGTGTGTGTGTGTGTGTGTCCCATGCCTGAATCCCAATACTTGGAAGGTAAAGGGAGAAGGAGTCCAGGATCACCTTAGTCTATACCTGTGAGGTCATGTCTGAAAACAAAAAGAACAGATTTAACCAAGCCAGGTCTTAATGAGTGCCTCAGAAGTACACTGACCAAAAAGCAACTTGACATGTAACTATTTTGTGTAATGGGTAGAGAAGCCAGCACTTGTGACAGCACTTACAATTTTTGTGCCCAAGACACATTCAGGGAGGTTCTGAGCTATCTGGCCTAGATAAACAGGCAAGCCCTGGCACTTTCAAATGTCTTCTGTGATTGAGAACCACTGAATCAGACCAAGTAGGGCAAATGTAATCATCTTTTTTAAAGAATATATATATTTTTAATAAAGAATGTGGGATGTACACGTGTGTGTGTGTGTGTGCGCGCGCGCGCATATGAGTGCAGATGCCCTTGGAGTCTAGCATTTGGTATTGGGGTCCCCGGACCTGAAGTTCCTGGCAGTTGTGAACTGTCCAACGTTGAGTACTTCGAACCTAACTCAGGTACTCTCCAAAAGCCGCACAGCTCTTAGCTGCTGAGCCATCTCTCCAGCCCCGTTTTTAAAAAAGACCATGTCTTGTTGCCAAGGCTGGCCCTCAACTCCTGGGCTCAGCTGATCCTCTTTCCTCGGCCACCTCCTCCACCGTAACTGGGATGATAGGTGTTCTTGTTCTGTTCATCTTCAAATTTGCAGACTCTGAGCCGTCACCCAACACAGAAGTCCTCCACAACCAGACTGTAAAGTACAGACACCCACAGGCATGGGGCAGCAATTCTTGGGCTTCCAGATACTTTTGACTGTGTTTCTTTCTCTTATTTGCCTGCTAAAAAGGTAAACTGAGGCAGGATACAAAATTTTCAAGACTTTTTGCAGAAAACAGGGATTCATGAATTGAGCAGAGGTGAGGAGGGCTCAGGGACTCTATTCTCCAAGCATAAAGGATGGATTTTTATAGAAAAAAATGTTTGGGTTGCAGGGCCAGTGAATTAGCTCAGTGCATAAGGGTACCTGCTGGCAAGTCTGAGGACCTGAGTTCAATTCCAGGAACCCACAAGGTGGAAGGAGAGGACTAACTTCTGCAAGTTGTCCTCTGACCTCCACCTGTATTTAAGGCATGGTACACACCCCCACACAAATAAATATTTGTCAATAAAGTTGTGCTATTTGGTCTGTCCCCTAGAATGTCTGTTGTTAGCATGCTTATCTTCATTGGCTGCTTCTGATTGGCTAAAGTTCCAGTTTTCTTAGTATAGACAGATGCAAAATATAACAAAAGCCGTTTTGCTTATGTTTGCAAAGCTAAAGTTTACAATCACTCATGGGGCCTAGCCAGCTCTGCTTAGGATCCTTCCCTGGACCTTGTTTGCACCTTAACCTACTTTAACAAGCCATGTGACTTCCCTGGAAAATACCATATGATACCCTCTTTATCATATGGTATTAGGTGAATTCTCTGTTGAAATCCAACCAAACTGAACAACAACAGCAGCAGCAAAAGGACTCTGTTCAACTCTTGTCCACTCAGAGCTTTAGTGACTATGCTGGACCTCTCCTGCTTCCAGCTATGCCTGAGGAAGTTTGCACCCTTGTTTGAGTTAGCAAATCTGCTGTACTTTTCTCTCACTCTACACTGAAGTCTGATTTTCATGTGTCTTTTTAAAGACAAGTTCTCACTATGTAGCACAGGTTGCCCTAAAACTAATTCTGGAGCCCAGGCTGACCTCCAGCTCATGATCCTGCCTCCTCCTCCCACGCACTGAATCACTCTTGAGCACCACCACACCTGGCCCTGCCCTGAATATTATATCTGGGCAGTGGTGGTGCACGGCTTTGATCCCAACACTCGGGAGGCAGAAGCAGTCGGATCTCTGTGAGTTCGAGGCCAGCCTGATCTACAAAGTGAGTCCAGGACAGCCAGGGCTCTGTTACACAGAGAAATCCTGTCTCAAAACAAAAACAAAAAAACAAAAACAAAACAAATAAAAAACATATGATAGAAAATTTCAAATGCAAAGATCCCTAATGTAGCTCCCATGGTGATCCAGTTGGGGCCAGCCCGGCTTTGTTCACATGCCCATGTAGGAGCCTCTGTTTTGAAACAAATCAGTGTGTAATGGATAGTGACTTTAAAATGACCTCCAAATCTAAAAGATGAATAATTCCATCACATCATGCAATAGTCTATTATTCAGACACTTCTGGTTATTTAAGATGGAAGCAGCCATTCTTTGGGGATCAGATTAAGTTCTGTATGTGACTGTTACATCCTATAACAATTCAAGACAGGGTCTCATTATGTAGACCAGGCTGGTCTCCAACTCACAGAGGTCCAGTGCTGGACCTGAAGGTATACTACACTGCCATGGCCAGCTCATAAGCGTTCTTAAGTCTGTGGTTTTCTCCTTGCTCTCTTTATATTCCTCTCCTTGTGGTTTATTTGCTGAAGAAGCCTGGTCATTTGTCTTGGCCTCCTCACAGTCTGCATGCCTTTAGAAATTATATTTGTTTTTAAAATCTCACCTCAATCTTTACTAGTGTGCCACTTACATAAAAAGTGAAAATCCCACCCACCCCCGCATAACCATAGCCAATAGCAGACCATTCTTTTTAGTGGCTGCATAGCATTCAATAGAGTGGAGAGGAGCGTAATTTTTTCCCCCTATATGCTTCAGGTAAAACTAGAAGTGAGAATCATGGAGTCATGGTTTTGCTGTTTTACTGAGTCAGACTCAGAAAGTTCTCTGAAGCTCTGCTTCATTCATGATTAATACAATGAGGGAGGGGAGACAGTTCGGCATGAATCAGTGAAACATTCAGTAAGGTACAAATGGAACACTCATCATTCACCTCTAGCAAAGATCTGAAATGGCCCCATTGGAAGCTGTGAGCTCATGGTAGAATCCACATGCGTGGTCTCAAGAGCAATCTGGACTGCATCAAACCACAAAACACTCACAGCTCTGATGGGTGATTTAAATGTTGATTTGAATGGGTCATGGAGTGCCTGAGTACTAGATTAAACTCGAGTCTTTCAGCACTTGGGTAGTGGAGACCAGAGGACTGGGAAATCAAGGCCACTTTCAGCCATAGACTGAGTTCAAAGGCAGCCCTAGCTCAGGTTAAGAGTGTGTGCGTGCGTGTGTGTGTGTGTGTGTGTGTGTGTGTGTGTGTGTGGTGTACGAGTGGGAATGGTGTGTGTGTGTGTGTGTGTGTGTGTGTGTGTGTGTATGTGTGTGTGTGGTATGTATGCATATGTGGTGTGCATTTGTATGAGAATATGTGTACATGTGGTGTGTATGTGTGTGTATATGCCAGAGGCTGATGTGTAATGTCTTCTTCTCTGCCTCTCCATATTTTTTGAGACGGGGTCTCTCACTGAGTGCAGAGATCCGTGCTTGGCTAGGCTGGGTGGCATGTCCTTCACCTTCTAGCAGGAGGTCCCACTTTCATGAGTGCTAGGAGGTCACACTCAGGCCATCATGCTTGCATGACGTGTGCTTTACTGACTGAGCCATCTCCCAGGCCCTTGCCAGTTCTTTAGAGTAAATTATCTATAGCCTATTGATTCTCTTTCCCCCCCAAACCCAAACTAATACAATATCTTTTGTATTCCTGAGATTTGTATCCTAAAAAAAAAAACATTTCATTCAAAACTATTTCTGCAAAACAAATTAGCCATCGTGTTATTTACAAAAACAAAGAAACAAACAAAAAAACTAAGCAGCGTATCTGTTTACTAATTAGGAACCAAACAGATTACATAAATTTGAAAGAAAATCATACATGTTCATGATATCATCATGATAGCTGTGAAGATTATTTAGCAACATGGAAAAGTATGCACAATTAAATACAAATTTCTTTAAAAACAAGGACACAGAATCAGAGAAGCTTTATAGTTATAAGAAGAAAGAGCACATAATGAAAAAATGTACATTTGGGTCATGGGATTATACACAATTAAAAAACTTTCTTTTACCGATGACATTTTTAAAACAGTAAATAAAATATATGAAATAAAAACAACAGGGTGTTGAATTATCAGTGATAACTAGAGCAGGTTTGAGAATTTAAACGTACCAAAACCAGAGGTTGGGTTCACTCTCTGTTCATGAGTGTGTGCGCACGCATGCATGCAGTAGCGTGCACACATACCCCAGGCCCAGCCCAAGCTTGGCATCGCCTGTAGGCACTGTGGGTGCTGAAGGCCAGGCTGTCCTCAGCCAGGGCCCGGGCTGCTGCGGCCGCTCTCTGCAGTGTCAGGGGGCTGTGGGCAGGCAGAGGCTCGGCGCTCAGAGCAGGACTGCTCCACCAGGCGGAAGGCCTCCAGGAACTCATTGATGTCGATGCGGCCGTCCTTGTTGAAGTCGATGCTTCTGGCAAGGTCACAGATGCCATCGTCGGTGATGTCGATGGTCATGTGAGAGCTGAAGAGCTTCCAGGTCTGTCTGAACTCGTCCAGGGAGATGAACCCTTACCAGAGGGGAGAAGCCCGTGAGCCCATCTAGTTCCCAGTGCTAGCCTCGGCTCACTTATGTAAGAGACTTCTGCTCCCTCACTAGTACGCAGACACTGACCCCAAGGCTCAGGGTGACCTATCAACGCCCAAGAGGGCCGCAGAAAAGCATCAATCCTGAGCGGCCTTCAGCTGGGAGCAACTGTGCTCCCCGGGATGGAGGCGCATTCGAAAATGTCTGAGGCGTTTGTTTTTTTTTACAGTTGTAACAAACATGAGAGTGGAGTTCTGGAAACGTCTAGCAGATAAAAGCTAGGAATGCCGCTTAACACTGTGCAATGCACGAAATGAACCCCTCACAATCCACTCTCTGGCCCAAAAATGTCAGTAGTGGACATCTTCTTCTGTTAAGCCCTCCCAGACACACTGCTTATCTCATTTACACTGCTTACGCAATGTGTTTACACCGGGTACCCTCGTGCTGGCTACTCGGGATAGAGGTGTGAGGTTTGCCTGCACCCAGGAGTGAGACGGCAGCCTGGACAGTGTAGAGAGATGTCACCTCAAAAGCAAACAGAGTGTGACCTAACAAGAGCCCTTGCAAACATGCAGGGACAGCCGGCTGGAGTTGTATTTTTCCGTTGTTGTTCTGTGGTTCTGGAAGTTGAACCCTGGGCCAGGGCAAGGGTTCTGTTCACACCTACATACATGCTCATGCACGCTCATGGCCATGTGTGGCACAGTGGAGGTCAGAGGACAACTTCTAGGAGTCAGTTCTCTCTCCTTCCACTTTGGGTTCTGGGGATTGTCAGGCTATGTGTGGAGTGCTTCTTTGATTCACTGAGCCATTTCACTGGCCTGCAATAGACTTTCTTTCTTCCTTTCTTTCCTTTCTTTCCTTCTTTTTTTCTTTCTTTCTCTCTCTCTCTCTCTCTCTCTCTCTCTCTCTCTCTTTCTCCCTCTTTTTCTTTCTTTCTTTTTTTTAAACAAAGGTTCCAAGATCACCCAATGAAGCCAGGGGAGGTGATACATGCTGAATCCCAACTACTAATGAGAGTTAGGGAGAATTAGGCAAGAAGATGTTGTATGAGCAGGAGTTTACAGCCAGCTAGAAAACACAGGCAGACGCCACACACGCACACAACAAATAAATCCCACCCGAGACTATCTAGTGGAAGAAGCCAGGAGGGTATAAAGCCAGGAGGAGGTGGCGCACACCTTAATTTCAGGCCTCTGGAGCAGGGGGCAGAGGCAGGTGGATCTCTGAGTTCGAGGCCAGCCTGGTCTACAGAGTAAGTTCTAGATAGCCAGGGCTACACAGAGAAACCCTGTATTGAAAAAACAAACAAACAAACAAACAAAAAAACCCAACAAAACAAATAAACAGAGTAGTTTTTTCAATACCTCTGGGGATAACTCGTCGGCATGTAACTTGAGAGGAGGTGAGCTGTGAAGGAAACTAAAGGGTCTCAAGCAAAATAATTCCTGTGCATAAGAAGCGAAACGGCAATGCATTATTTTTACCTGAATGGTCACTGTCTATGATCCTAAAAATGGTCTCCAAGTTGGATCGGTTTCGATAGAGTTTTTCCAGCAGACTTGACTGAATGTTCTGTGAGACAAAAACCAAAACAACAAAACAATAATTAAAAAAACCCTTTTTTTTTTTTTGCCCTGACATATAATTAATACACAATGAACTCTGACATTTTTTCAAGAATGAAGTTTTTTTATTACTCTTCCACCTCCCTAGAGTGAAGTAGGGATGTCATTCACAGTAAATAAAAATATCCAGAGACTGGTGGGTGGTTGCACATACTTGCAAATGTAGTCATCCCTTCACACCCACAGGCTCAGCATCCGAGGGTTTAACCGTGGATGAAATTTGTGTCAGTACTGGACACGCTCAGACTTTTCTCATCTTTACTCTCTCTACAGAAGTGCCGAGTTTTACATAGCATTTGCATTGTGCTAGGTGATACAAGTAGCTTCGAAAGTCTCGTGGGGGCTATGCTAACCATGCTGTTTTACATACGAGACTTGAGGGTCCATAGCCTCTGAGTATTGTCCTCAGGCCAGGAACCAAGGGATGAGTGCATCCTAAATGTCACTGCATTTCATCCTTTTAAGCGTGTGAATCATGTTACACTAAGATGTTTTTCGAAAGCACACAAGGAAAAGTCTCACTTAGCCGGCATTGCCAGCAACTATTTATTGACTGGCATTTCAGGATAGAGGAAATGTCTTGGTGTTGGGGAAACAAAATGGGATTTAAAGTCAGCAGACTTGAGTTTGCTTCTGTTCTGTGTTGGTACTGGGGCCTGGCTGATCCAGGGCTTTGGGCACAGTAAGCACATGCTTTCCCGCAAAGTACACCCTTTTCTCAGGCCTGAGTCACGGCTGAGAAATTCCATAACCCCAGGCTAATGCGTTCTCAGGTCTAATAGCACAGACAACACCTATCTCTAGGGTGTTTGGGGGAGTTAACTGAGGCAGCTACATAAACCCCTCAATACATAGCCTGACACACAGGAACTTAACAGCTGCTCCTTCTTCCCTCACCCTGCCTTTGGGGCCCCAAATGGCTATTTCAGAATTTCGGGGCTCCCTAGTGGGGCTCAGAGTCCACAGTGTGCTCCCACCCGTCGCGGCTTACCTCTCGGCTCAGCTGTTCCTTGGCCAAGCCCTCCAGCCAGGACTTGTACTCTAAGACGTTATCTGCTGAGCTGCTCACCAGCTGTGGCCGCAGCATCCGCCACGGCAGTCCCAGGCGCAGGACAGACTCCAGGGCAACCGCCCAGTCACTCAGGGTGATCACGCCTGCAGAAAAGACCTGGCCTGTTGGCCTGCCACACAGAAGTCCGCTTCTTGCCCAGCAGGGTGGACACACAGGGCACACACCGTTACCCTTGAACTCTCGGTGGGAACAGGAATAAATAATGGGCATTGCCACTACTTTCGTTGGTCACGGCAGAGCTGACTGGAAACCAGCCTTGCCAGACAACACACAACCTGGCAGAGCATAAATGTCAAACGTAAAACTTTGTGTTTGCCTACAATTAAAACTTAATCATGTATTGTTTCTATTTTTTTTTAATTTGGGTACATGAAGATTATTGTAAATAATTTCGTAAAACATTGTGTGTATGTATGTATACTTATATGTATGTATATATGTGTATTGTGTCTGTGTGTATGTATAAGAATATATATGTATGTACGTGTGTATGTGTATATATGTGTGTGTGTATGTGTTTGTGAATGTATGTAGTGTTTGAGTATATGCATGTGTATGAATATGTGCCTATGTGTATATGTATGTATATGTATCTGTGTATGAGTGTGTATATGTGCATGTATGAGTGTGTATGTATATTTGTGTGTATGTATGTGTCTATGTATGAGTGTGTGTATGTGTATATGTAAGTGTGTATGTATGTGCATATGTATATACACATGTGTACGTATGTATGTGTATGTGTGTGGTATTTTTAAAAGGTAGGTACTGAGCCGGGTACGATAGCACATGCCTGTAATCACACACTGTGGGAGGCAGAGGTAGGCAGGTCTTTGTGAGTTCAAGGACAACCTGGTCTACAAAGTGAATCCAGGACAGCCAGGTTATACGGAGAAATACTGTCTCTCTCAAAAAAAAGAAGAAGAAGAAGAAGAAGAAGAAGAAGAAGAAGAAGAAGAAGAAAAAGAAGAAGAAGAAGAAGAAGAAGAAAAAAAAAAGGTAGGTGCTGGTGTACCTCGGTACGGAGCCCTTGCCTAACCTATACAAGGTCTTGGGTTCAATTCCCAGTACTGAAGTACTGAAGACAGAAAGAATTGATGTTCTACGTTCCTTGGACTGTGTTACTCACGGAAACCCTTAAGAGCCTGTAATATATGTGTATGAATGTTTTCTCAATTTCTAATAGGGCTGCAGCTAATCAAAGTTTGGTTAGCAATTCCCCCAAGTTGAATAAAAACAAATGTTTGGCTTTGACAATAGAACGTGGGACTGATAAGCTCGGAGACAAGAGGTCCCTGGGGGCTACAGCCCCAGACTCTGAGTGCTCTACTCCCCCTCGATTCTCGGCCTGGCCCTTCCGGTGATCCCACCACCCTCACCATCTCCATCTAGCCAAGTTCATCTGCCATAAGGTTAGCGTTTAAAAAATTACAAAAATGGCATTAAGCTGAAGAAGAAGGGAAGTCTTCCGAAGTCGCCTTTGGTCCCTAACCAGGGCTCCAGCCTTCCCGGGGTGGGGCGGGGCGGGGGTGGGGGTGGGGTGAGGATGTTTCCTTTGTCCTCACCGCTTTCCTCAGGGTCGTGCTTCCGAAACTCCACTAGCAGGTCCGAGGAATGGGCGAATAGTTTTTGCCGCAGGGCTCTCAGGGCGGACTCCTCTACCCTGCTGATCCTGGGACGGGAGAAAAGGGTTTGGGAAAAGCTGAAACTTGAGGTAAGTCCTGGCTCTAACACGCTCCCTCTCTCACTGTCAGTACCTCAAGCCCCTAAGAGCTCAACTCTGGAGAGAAGAGTTTCAGCGCATGCCTCCTTCCTGTCCTCACTTTCCCCAGCTGTATGTGAACGTGTGAACCAGATCGGGAGCACTGGTCCTCCCTACGCCAGGGACCAGCCTGAGAGCATCATTCCTCCCTACTCCAGAGCTGCGGTGGCTCAGGTCCAGAGAAAGATCTCCCCCGTGGTCACGTGCTCTAAGCGGACTGTGCCTCAACTGTTCCATCGAAAGACAGGTATAAAAGGGCGCCGCCCTCACAGGGCGAACATGGAGATTAAATAAGTAAATTCATAATGGGCATTTAGCAGAAAGCCTGGCATGTGCCATGTGCTACTTGTAATCTTACCCAATCGTCCTGTTTTCCTCATATTTTATGAATAATTTAAGCAGAAAATAAGATTTACATAAGAGACAAAAATCACTAATCCAGTTGTTTTTTAAAATTATTTTCTGATGGGGAAGAAGTCCTGGGATTGAGCTTTGCCCGTGCTAAGCAAGTGTTGTAGTTACAAACTACAGAGCTACCCCAGTTTTCTCATTTTTGAAAAGTAGGTCAATCAAATAGTTGTGGGCCCAGCACATGGCCCAGAACACTCAATAAATACCTGTAACCCAAGGGGCAAGAGACATAAAGGAGACACAAGCAAATGTGCTTAATTTGTAATGTGTTGTGGAAGGCCAGCCATTCTATAAACAATGAGAGGCTAACCCATCTTTTCAAGTGACAAAGCATTTTTTTAAAGCATTTTTTGTCACATTTGATAAAAATATTCATTGCAGGTCAGGTGTAGAGGTACATGCCTTAGAATCCCAGCAGAGACAGAAAGTTCAAGAGTAGTTATGGCCGTGTAGCGAGTTCAAGGCTAATCTGGATTACTTGAGACATTCTTTCAACAAACAAAACAAAACAGAAAGGTTTGCTTATTTGTTCATTTGTTCCTTCTTAAAGAAGAAAGATGTTTGTTGCAATTTAAATTATTTAACTAGTAACTCATATGTGGGCTCCATTAATCATTAAAACTTGGTCCAAATGGCATGGGTGTAGGAGTACATGAGCTTTGTCTAGAATTTGTTGTCATGTCATAAGCTACCAGATGTACAGGGGCCTGAAAAGAATCAGTGAGAGGAGTCATTTGGATGGTGTCCTTGCAAACAGTAGTCATCCATAGTTACGCAGAGGCCTGGGGTAGCAAAGCCTGGACAACCTTCTGGATGGATGAGGTTCTCTGGAACCCTGCTTGGCGTGTGTGTGTGTGTGTGTGTGTGTGTGTGTGTGTGTGTGTGTGTGTGTTGATCACGTGGAGCCCAAAGATGGAAATCAGGATTTCTGGCTTGATTGCAAATGCTCTTACACATCAAGCCATCTTGCCAGCTCGTCCGCACAGATTCTCCTTCACACCTGCTGACATAGGTAGCATGACTATGACAGGACGCCATGGCCTCAATGGCTGAAACCCAGGCCGGCTGTGCCGTTACTGTAGAAGTGAAGTGAAACAGTAAAGGCCTGCCAAATGACTGTTCCTCTGAGAGAAGCAAAGACAGGGGGTGGATCTGAGGCTTTGGGACAATCCCCCTTATTTCTAAGTGCTCCGTGTGGCTGGCGCGGTTGAAAAGTGACTTCCGGGAAATTTGGGTGGACTACTTATGTAACCCACTCAAATGTTTACCAGGAGTGGAATTCTCTTTGATCCTTTTATGAAAACACACCCACGGTGACCGTTTTTGTCGTGATAACAGCTAAGTCCTAGGAAGTCACAGCCTCCCAGTGCTGGCTCCTCCCTCTGGAGCAGCTGGGTTGGCCCTGTGTGGTGCTCCAATGGGTTGCAGGTTTGTTTGCTTCTTTATTTATTTATTATAAAGCTCCAAGAAGATTTAGATTCACAGGAGGGTTAATTTTTCTGTGGGAAGTTTACGTTTCGTGTCACATTTCTTTTTGGAAAAAGTTGGATGTTAAATCTTAGTATTTGAACTCTCCACCCACTCAGTTCATGCTTTGTCTGTTTTGTTTTTTAATTTGGTTTGCCTGAATGATTAAAGAAGATTGTTCACGGGAGTAAACCCAGACTTCTCAGTGAGTGCACAGTTACCCCGAAGCCCTCTTCCCCGTGGCAGGCAATGAGGAACAGTCATTAAACCCAGGAATGCTGCAATCAGACCACCTGAGTGGAGGCCGCCTACCCCACTCCAGGCTCACTGAGTTCTGCCTCTTAGTGAATTCATCTATCAGCACGAAATTGATAAAATGAGATGGATATACTCCACAAACTCAGTGTGGCATGCTCTATGTAAATTCTTCATAACTCTCAACATACATTAAGCTCTCAGTGAGAGTTAGAACTCCAAATCACCTCAACAGATACCAGTCATATTTTATCCCATGCTTCCTTCCCAGAAAGGCTCACCGCTAACAAACCTGTGCTCTGAAATCTGTTTGCTAAGTTCCCCGGGTAAAAGACTTGGGGTAGCGCAAATCCTTCCCTGGGTAGCAGGAAATAGGAGAGTAACAGGACTCAGTGTCCTGCTGTGTAGACCTTATCCAGAGACCCCTGTATTGGTGATGGGAGGGTAAAGGGATTGGGGCAGGTGTGTGTGGAGGAGCGGGCTGCTCTCCGTTGCTGGGGTTTGCTTGGGTGTTGGGAACTTGGCTCGCAGTGTGGTGATGGAAGTTTTAGAGGGTGATGTCAAGAACAAGGTCCTTGGGTCATACTCCCTCACCCCGCAGACTCCCTGCCCCCACCGCTGCTCAAGAGATTAAGGCAGTTTTTGTAGGACTCTTGACTGAGTTATGTAAGCTATTAAGATAGAACCTGATGCCTCCTCCTTTGTCTGCTTCGGACCTCAAGGTGTGGACTTCCCCCTGTTGAGAAGCTACGTGCAGCTGTCCCTCACCAAGGGACAGACCAAGGGACTGCCCAGTCTTACATGTCCAGCCTGCAAAACTACATGCTAAGTAAGCTCATTCCCTTAGCAATACCCTGCTTCAGGTACATCCTCATAATAACTGTGAACAGAATCAGGCAGGTTGGGTAGTGCTCTTCGGAAAGAGAGGCAGAAGGAACAGGAGAAGAAAGGTCATCCTTAGCTATATGTGAGGTTGTGGCCAGCCTGGACTACATGAGACCCTGTCTAAAAAAATAAAAGAAAAGAAAGGAAAAGTCTTGCCTTTACCAGGGAGTGGTGGTGTCTGCCAGACAGTTCTCTGTGATTTGAGGCCAGCCAGATCTACATAGGAGAGTTCTAGGACAGCCAGGGCTGCACAGAAAAACCCTGTCTCAAAAGACAAAAAACAACAAACAAACAAAAAGGAGGGAAGAAGGGACAAGTCTTGCCTTTGCCTCATGGTTAGTTTGTGGGTCGCCTTGTTAGCTTGATACTGCACAATATGCGGAGCCAGGGCTGGCCCCAGCTTCACGTAGGCTCCTCTGTTGCTGCCAACTTCATAGTAGTTGGAGGCAGAAAAAATGGTTAACACCTGAATCAAAATGGAAGCGACACAGAATTTATGCATGCTGAGGAGCCTCCGTCCCTGAGCCCATTGGCCAAACCTACATTCCCGGCTGCTTCTCACGCCCATCTGTGGCCCTTCCTCCCATCCATCCCTCCTTTCTCCTCTTCCTCCTCCTCCTCCTACACCCCTCTCTCTGTCCTCAATGCAATTAGGGAATTGTGACTTAAGTTGTAGACCCTCACATTGATTGGAGATCCATAACATGATTTCACATCTTTATCCTCATTCAATGCAGCCTAGAAGCAGGCTGGGTCTTATGAACTTGGACAGTAGTTATGTGTGCCAGGCAAATTACTTC